>NC_040032.1:19434247-19761747 GCF_000972845.2 Larimichthys crocea
CATTCACACACACATACTAATATATCTGGGAAACAAAGCTCTACTTTGCCACATCCAAAATGGCGGCCGCCACCGGAAGTAAACAAAACCGCGTTAATTGCGTTAATTTTTTTTAACGCGTTAATTCTTTAAAATTAATCGACAAAATTAACGCGTTAATTTTGACAGCACTAATATATATATATACTCCAAGTAGAACCCCATATCAACAAATATGAGGTCCAATACCAGGCCATCACTGAATAGGCTGTACTGAATTAGTCAGGAGGCCTTTTCTTTCTGGAAACACTGTTTTCACTAATTTAGAAACAATGAGCTATTTGAGTGTCCCTTCTGTCTTTAGCACCCCTCCATCAAGATTTTGCCCCGTAATTCACATTACTGTGTGTTGGTGAAAGACTTGGACCATATTCAAAGCTTTCCAGGAACGCTCTATTAATTTACCCTAGACTAAACACTGTGTATATTAATGAAGATGCACAAATGTTTTGCTCGAAGTCAAACACTTGTAATTCTCATGAGCACGTCTTTACTGCAGTTGGCAACACGTGGAGCAATCTTGCATCTGTTTCCTTCCACATTACTTTTTATGCAGCTGCTCTGAACACACCTTTCGAGCAGTAAAATTGTCTTTTTTTTGCAAATACTTATTTTGAGCTGCAAAGAGCATTGCAGCCTCTAGGGACCACTAGCGGGGCTTTAAATATTAAAAATTGCCGAAAATAATTATCTCACACATTATAATAATTTGACAGATGAATCTTATTTCAAATTCAGAATTGCTAAAAAGAAAGAATCCACATACACATGCCTCAGACATGTGAAATGCCTCATGGAGGCACACTTACGTCATTTTCTTGAAAACAAACACTTTGAAAAAAAAGCCTCCTCAAGCTCGTCAGGCCACCCTCTGTTCTCCTTGTGCGTTGCGTGAAAGGTGAGTGTGTGCCAGGCCTTCAAACACTCCTTGTCCATCTTTCCTTTGTACCTCGTCTGGCTTGTGTCCTCCCACTACTGCTGCTTCATGTTTGGAAGGGCCAGCAGGGCCAGCATGGAGAGGGGAAGGAGGGCCGTCTGTGCCCAGCCCTGCCACCTGGCTGCCCAGAGGGGAAGGGGGGCGTGGAGGGCCGCGGAGCGGAGGAAGCGGGTCAGCGGGAAAAAGACATTTTCCCTCCTCTTTTTCTCTCTAGTTTTCTCCCAGGCCTTCTGTTCTGTCATCCGCTCTTTTTTTCCTCCTCTTTCTTCTTGCTTTCACACTTTGTCCCTCTCACCACCATCATGGTTATCGCTCACTGGTTTCAATCGTCTGTTTCTTATCACTTCCATGGTCTTCTAGATCCCAGTTCATGCCAAATCTTTGAGAAACAGTTGTCACTGTAAAGATAACAAACTTCGTTACGAGAAAGTCATGCTTAACTCCCCTTTATAGACAGACACATGCTGTAACAGTAGAAATTTCATCACATGAAATATATTTTTTTAGGATGTGTTATACTTCCATGCACGTGCTTTACTTGCTGTACAGAAAGGCTGAAAGCAATTGTAATGAGCTAGAAAGCTGAGCTTTGTTCTTGTTTTTTTTTGTGGACTCTGCATAATCTGTTCCTGTTTTGTCCTACCTGGCCGTTCTCTTCCGTCCTTCTGTCACAACCTTACTTTCCGTCTGCTCTCTGTGGTGGATGTACTGTTCCTGTCCATGCCAAAATTGGAAACTGCTGGGTATCACCTATGGTTCACCCAGGTAAACAGCTGACAAACAGAATAGTGTGTTCCAGTAGCTGTCACGTTTTAAGGTAAAGAAATAACAAAATGTTCGGTTCTAACTGTTAGCGTAGCAGAGTTTTCAACCACAGCAGCTGGTTTTCAGCTGGTTCAACAGAAATATGTATATGTATGGTAACTAAAATTAAAATGGTATGACACTAGCTGATCCATGTCAGCGTTTCTCCTGGAATTTCATCATTGCTACATTTTTAAACATCATAACTTCTGGGAAATCACAGTCAGAATCGGATCCATTTGCTTGAGTATCGTTTGAAAAGTCTAGAAAAGCTGCAATTAAATCATTTTATCCATACCCAAGTTAACGGAAGGCTAAAGTTAGTGGCACGGATGACTCAAGCCTCAAGTGTGCTGGCTTAGGGGGCCCCACAATGCAGAAGCATATGTGGAAGATCTGAGTAATTCCACACCCGAGAATCATATATTGGCTTCATACACCAATGAGCAGCTTCCATAAGAATGAACGGAGCCTCGCCTCTAATGCTGTATCCTGTTCTCCTTTGTACATCCATGGTCTGCCCTTACTTCCTAGAAAACTTGACCCTGCCCCAAAGTGAAGACACATTATTTTATTTGTTTAAAGGAAGAGATTTAATTCAACCTTTAAGATATTTAAATTGCTACCAATAAAACCTTTACACTTCTTAACACGTGGTTGCCAAAAGAAGTCAATTATCAGCTTGTATTGACTTCAGTTTGTCTGCATGTCTCATGATACAGTTCTACAAAGTATTTAATAACAACCTCTTTTTCTCTCCCTTATTATACACCGAATGTGTTCGATACACTTGTGAACACTTAATATGCATGTCATTATTTGAATGTACTTCCCTTTCTGAAGACTTTTGCCCCTTAATTATTTTTAAGCTCTTCTGGAGGAGCTGACACATGGTCCAGAGGTCAAACTGTGAGGCCAGGTGAAACTAAACTCACCATATTGCAGTCTCTTCTGCCTCCTCCTTCCACTACCTCTCCCCTCGGGCTGATAATAGAGATTTGGGGCTCCCCCGCTGCTCGTGCCACCTGTGATATTATCTCTGAGCTCTACCAGGCAAGGTGGGACTCTTAGCCCTCTCTATGGGACATAGGAATTAGAATTAACTTTACGGCTAAGTGGATCGGATGTCTGGATCTGAAGGATGAGCAGAAGGCATTAAATTGAAATTGTCCCGTTTTTTAAAGAGGGAGAGGAGAAACATATGTCCATGCAGAAAAAGGGGAGCCCTTTGGTAAAGGAAGCGATTCTTTATGAAACCAAAATGATTAACAGAACCTTTAAGACTATTAGAATATAAAACATTTATGTAAAGACAGATCACTCTGTGTGGTGCATTCTTATGGGGTTAGTCATAGGAACATAAATGGTCTATGTGGGCCCTAATTAAACCTTAGAGCCGAGAATCCTGAACGAAAAACTGTACCATAAAGGTCTGTATTAGAAACAAAACATTTGTAACATTTGTTGTAGTGTCCATAGACATTTCAAAAATCTCAAAATGTTGTTGACTCTTGCCTGTAATACCTGATTTTTGTGTTAAAAATATAAAGATATAATTACTTAGCATGGCAGGTTCTATGACATCTTAGTTATGTAGTTTATTTTTCTTTTACACACCTGGAGGTCTGTTTTCATGGTGGTTCAGCAAACCGTGTAAGCAGCGTTCTGACTGTTTTGTATTATCCTGACCTTGACATTCGGTTTGCCCGTCTGTGTGATATTTTGGGTCCCAGGCAGAGCGAACGGCGCACCGGTGGGAGGAGAGGTTCATCCGGCTGGGAGGTTAATTCAAATGAGGCAGCGCAATGCGAGTTGTTAGCATTTTGTTGCGAATCATGTCTCTGATGTTGTGCTGAGAATAGACGTCTCAGAACCATCGTCTGTATCTGGCCTGATGCCAATCTGCTGCCAAACTGATGATTTTTGTCCACATGAGCAAACAAACAAACTTGCAGCAAATGTTGTCCACAGCTGCTTTATGCTGTATGAAAAGCTTCTCCTTCACTTCAGGAAATCCTTTCAACACACTGAAAGCAACAGGACGGATATGTCAAATCCACAGCCCCTGTTTTGAGAATTAGAGGAGTGCAGTGTCGTTACGCACAGCCGTCCACGCTGCGTTTGCCTTCATTAAATCACAGGCAAACAACACCAGGCTCACTGTTAGTTGGAAATCGATACTCTGTTGTTTATGCAGGAGGTGTTGGATTACAGCAGTTCATCGGGCCTATGTGTCATTTCCAACTTTTTTCTTTCTTTCCTTTCCGTTGTCTTCCATGTTTTCGTTGTGAAAGACATTAGTGCAAATACTGCTGCGTAAGAAGAGAAATTAGAATTATTTCTAACACCACTGTACATAAAATGTGCATTATCTGCCACTTGGTACTAGGGTTGCAAAGTTACGGACATTTTCAAAGTTGGAAACTTTTTTTTGAAGGTTGGTCCTTAACAGGGAACTTAAATAAAGTACTACATAAAGGACTACAAAACACTACATAAAGTGAAGTAAGTTTTGATGATATTATAGGGTAAATATATTTGATGTATGGTATTAATGTTTAATTTGCAAGTAGCAAATGTGTTCGAACAGTAGATAGCTCGCTGATAACTTAGATGTTAAATAAGCTATAACTAGCATCATTTCATTGACCATTTATGAGGCTGTCTTATCATGATGCTAGCTTGAACCCAATTACTAAACTACCCCTGATTTCCAGTTAATTCCCATGGAAAGTTTCCAATCTAAAATACTTCCAAATTCCCCAGCTTAACTTCCCATAGAATGTTTTTGGAAATTTACTGGAAAATGTCCAACCCTGTGCAGCCCCTACTTGGTACTAAGTTATGTGTGCCCCATTTGCCCCATCCAAAAAAGTGTTACTCCGCTGAGACGTTTTTGTCATGCGACACTGTGATTGGTCCAGCTCTTTAAGAGCGATGAGGCTGCCGAAGTGATGGCATAGAGTCTATACATTAATTATCTCACCCTCTCATCTGACTTCATCCACAGCAGCTGCACTTACTGTAGAGACGCCCACACAGTCTGTGCGCCCAAGACCTTCTGCTTTGCACTTGTCACTGATCTTGAACGATTAAAGTAAGGCCTCTGGTCATTAATGACCAAGCTTTAGCAGGGATGATGAGATATAGCTTTTATCACTTCTTAGCAGAGGAAAAAGAAAACATCATGACAGCATAGGACAGGAGGATTGTGAGTTTCAGCACAGGGCCAAATGTTTGTTGTGGGTTCCTATCATTCACCTCCATTCTGACTCTTATTGTTTAGGGATTTTAGTAAGTGAGGTGACTCACCAAACAAGATGTACAGTGTAGGTTGATAAATTATGCCATTAAACTGCCTTACCCTCCTCAAAATATCATTTTACAGATTTCATTAATCAGATACTTATTTCTGACAATAACATATCAAAAGAAACAATTCAACTCTTTCATCCATTACACCATTGCTAACTACAAATTGCTTGTTTGTAAGAAACACAATGATTGAACTGAGGCAGTTTGCCTTGACTTAACTTTTTTGTATAAAGGTGGATAACGTTGCAATTTTCTCTCCGATGTGAAGCTTTTTCAAATGAAGTGCGTGTAAATTCACCATTCCTGTCTTGATTGACCGCATGGCAGTGCAGCTTGGTGTTTGTGTGTCTTGTCAGGTTCTTAGTGTCACAGTGTCGACACGGTTTACCAAGTTGTGTCTTTGAAATGGTACAAGATCTGTCATTTTCTCTACATTCTGGGGTTAAATGGGAACAAAGCTCCCTAACCCTCTGTCAGATTCATCACAGAGAAACAGGAGTTTGAACTACATAAAAGAGCGCAAAATTTAGCTCAGAAAATAGTCGACCAGTCTCATTAGCTATTGAAATTCAAATGGAAGCTCACTCGAGGAAAATGTGTAGGTGTGCAAGTGTAGGTGTTGTATTTTAAAATAGCAGAAGCTTCTATTTATGTGAGTGAGTAAAAATAAAAATCAACCTGCCTCATAAATTACAATTAGCACCACTTACAGGTGCTTGTAGGACATAACATATAGGGTAATCACATAGGCATTATGGGTAATTTTATGGAAACCTCCCTGGGTGCACCTGTTAAATGGGCCTTATCATTAAGTATGTATGTGAAGTCCTGAGGGAGAAGGTTAAACTGTGTGTTTGTTATTTTGTTCAGATACCTTCTGCTCCAAAAGCTCTATAATGATCTGATTTATGTAAATCAGGTGATTATTTGAGAATAAACAGAATGGCTGGCTTTGAATTGGAGACTTGGTGATGAAAATAATCACAGAAGTGAAAGATTTGTGGTGTTTCCATTCATGCTGTGGTGAGTGTGTAGCCCTCAGTCTTAATAGTTTGATTTAATTTGATTTTTTTCAATTTCCACCCCGGTCAACTAACACATGAGAAACCAGGGACTATTTAACTAATGCTGTGAATTCACCATTGCATCATCCATCACTTCATGCTCAACCACATCCACTCAAGCGCCCCACTCCCACCATCGCCACACTCAAATGTGTTATTTTGTCCACAAACAAAAAATATTCAGTTTACTGACTTTAGTCGCAGAGGACTAAAGAAACTAGAAAATCACATTTGAGAAGCTGAAATCAGATTCAAGATGGTTATGAACTATAACTATAAATTGTTCAAGATTCCTTTGATAGTTGACAAATGATTCATCGATCAACCAGTTGTTCGTACAGTTAGTGTGCTGTCTATGGATTCTATGTTGCAAGGATCAAGGTCAGTAATTGTTGGACGAAGTAGTGGACATTTACAAACCCTTAAAGTCTGTGTTAAGGCAATTCTGAGATTTCTTTCAAAATACATTCAATATGTTGGAAGATAGTTGCTAAAAACATGTAAAAAGACTTTGAAACTATATATTACTGAAATGTGGAGTTAGAGGTTAAAATGTTTTAGGCGGTCCTAAAGGGTGGCTCGCTGACCCTGCACCCCTAGCAGAGTGATAGAGATTAATTCAGAGTCACACATGATGTAAACAAGCCAACAGTTTTGCCATATTATTTAAATCACTTTATTTGGAGGTAAATTTAAAGCAAACACACCTGGGATGTCTGTAATAATCTCTCATTGCAAATATGTGCACACCGATCCAGAGTAAATACAGTAGGTCAAAGTGGGATCAGGAAGTTGTTCTGCAAACTGTGATGAATGTTTACAGTGGACTGTTTGGGTAATGCATACTTTCACCTTCGTTCTCTCCTCCAAATAAATGTGTTTTTCCTGGAGGTTTGTCCGATTGTCTGTTTGTACTCCGCTGCGGATCTCAGCAGTTATAGGATAGGTTTCTATTTCAAAAATACTGTATGTTGATATAATACTCACATGACCATAAGTACACTGACACAGTTATACGAGGCTGTGATCATTCCTTTATTCACCCTGATCCCTCTGCTCCCCCATTTAAAGGGGGCAAAGTCAACAGTCCTTGTCTGTGTAAAAATGCATACGAAAGGTATCTAGAACTCACCTTGGTTGTGACTTTGTGGTCAACACAATGCTTAAAATTCTGGGTATGAAATCTTTTTAAAAGGATCACTAAACCTGTATTTTACACAGATAAATATTCTCCAAATTACAGAATGTTCCCAGTGGGGTACAGCAAGTCTGGTGATAGAATCTCTTTGATCCAACTTCTTTTACTCTGTTTTCCTTTGTCAAATCAAATGCTCTGTAGTAAGTTGTTGCCTCTAAGCGTTTGGCTGTGGAACAATGTGCTGAATAGTCCTCTTGGCGTCAATCATGCCCAAATTTCATTTCCACATTTATTTTTTTCATTTCTTGTTGTTTTTAATTTTTCTTTCAAAATCACATGTCATGAACCAAACTTGCAGAATTTCTTTAATACCTTTATCTAAGTCTTAAATCCTGGCTGTTAAGAAAGATGAAGGTGTCATTCAGCTTTTGGCAAGTAGTACCGATGACTGTTTAATCAGTTTAATCAGTTTTAGAGTTGTTGTTTTCTCCTTCTAAAGGATATTTTTATAGCTATGCCAGACCAGATTTTTACACAGGTTACACCCATGTTGTAAGTCTTAAAAGCTTCAAAAGCAGCTGTAAGAGAGTGTATCATCCACAATATAATAACTAACACGATGTAGATTTAATGTTTTGCTTAAATCACATTCTGGTATTGGGCTTTGAAGTTAATTTCACCACTACAAATGTTGCATTGATTGTTTTGTGTGGTCTTGTAGTAACCTCTTATTTCAGTTAATAACTCTGCAATCAGACTGGTTGAGTTGGTAAAATTAGAAATTTTACTTGTCAGACTGCATAGTTTTTGTGGAGGTAAAGTCACTTCCTGTATTTTTTCACTGTATGAATATTACAGTATGGATTGCATAATGCAGTGTAGAAGCTCATAGAGTAGGGCTACCACAGTATCAATATCTTGCTTCATATGGAGTGAGAACCACAAAGCGTGGAAAAAGTGTTAATGATTTAAGAGCCGTTGCATGATTTATACAATATTCTATGATCTATATCATGTGTTTAATTAAACACATGATATAAATACATGATTTTTAAATGCCATGATTAACATCAATATCGCTATATCACGACAGCCCTATCAGAGAATGAAGCACCGATCCTTTCTTTTGTGCCTCTTAAATGTGCTGAAGATTTTTCTGGCATCAGTTTCCTGAAGGTCTTTAGTAATGTATGTGCTTATCAGCTTGCAAGTCTTTCTAGACAATTTCTGATTTTGCTGTGCTGACCTGATTTCTATCTTCCACATCATGTGTTTTATCTAAAGCCCCCTTGGAGCGCAACATGGGAATTCACCTCCCACACTGAGGGATAGGTTGGATCCTTCACCATTACCAAATTGGCCCTTTGTCTTGCAGTGCTCTCATTTATAGCACACTGGTGGCAAATGTAGTAAGCTGGACCATGCATTTCATACCCCTCAGCAGCAGTATCGATAGACTCAAATGAGGGATGTGGAATAAACAGGCAAAAAGCTGAAATGGCCACAAGATCACAATTGACCTTGCACTAAGTCATTCTTACATCCTTTAACAACCTGTCTGGGCTTCTAAATGGCTACTGTACCACATAGATTCACCAAGGCATTGATTTTTATTTCCCAACAAAGATCCTGTTTCACAAACTGATGTTGTTCCCTGGTTTTAATCTTTATGATTGGATTTATCGCTCTAGATTAAACACTTCACAGTCTGTTGACACAAGGGTCCATTGATGGGGGATAGATACCTGGGGAGGTAAGAAGTCTGTGGTTATTAAATATCATTCCATTCCTACCTCTCGGTTGTTTATCTTTCATTATGCTGGATTTTATTAAAAAATGCTTATGGAAATCTCTGCGAGCTCTGGCCCCTCTCTGGCCTCTCCAGTGGGACTTCAGATGAGGAGGAACATTTCATTTGCTGTGTTCTCTCAAGCAATGCTCATGGCATTGGCCAGTGCTTGTTATTAGCAATCCTAATGACTTCTAAATTTGATATGAAACCTCTTGCCAAAACTTTCTGGTTGGTGGCTCAGTGCCTCTCTCCTGAGATACTAACTAGTGCCTCCTGCTCCTTTGATTAAACTTTCATATGGCAGTGAACTGCAGCATCTACCAGGCACTGAGTCACAGGCTCCATCTCCCTGCCATTGTTTACCCAAGTGAAAGAGGAGAGGATATCTGATGTGCACCAAATGAGACTGCTGAAGGAAAAAGCGGATTTCTTAGTGCACTATCTACAACAAATACAACTACACAATGGTACGGCCTGGGTAAGCAGCACAGTGTTTGTTCGGTCTTTATAAAATGGGTTTGGGTGAAGCTATAGCTGTTACACGGTGACAGGCTATCTCCCCTCAGCTCAATAATTCCTGTGGACTTTGGTGTTTGACTTTTTAATAGACATTTCTTGCTTGACACATCCTTGTATTAGTTTCACCCCCTAACTGGATTTGCCGACTTTGTCGATTACCAGAGCATCCCCGAATTATTATCTGCATGCACGTGTTCACACCTTGTCTGAAGCATAACACAAACTCGCTTGAGCCTAATTTAACTTTTCCCCCAGAAGTTTTAGGATACACATAGCATCTATTGATTGGTCCAGGAAAAAAAGAAAAGAAAAAGAAAAACATGCAACACCTCCCGACTTCGTCAGAACCACATATTGTTTGTTGGGAGCTCTGTAGCCGCCTTTCCCGTTGCCATTAGCACATGTCTAGTTGTATTGACATCCTGTCAGGCCACTTGCAGTAGAGGGTGTATGCTAGGTGCTAAATGGCTGAGGTGAAGTCAGACTGTGATTGTGACTAAGTTCCCACTCAGGGCCCTTTTCCCACTGCCTAATAGAGTGCTGCCAAAGTTGAGGGCTCTTACAGTCGAAGCTCATTTATGTGAACCCCAGGCCTCCAAACAGCCATTGAAACAAACAACGATTAGAAGCAAGTTCACCTCTGTCTTCAAGTTTTGTTGCATTAAAGTTATTTTTTAAGATATTGACTACCTAGCTGTTGCAGTTGGCTTGAAATGCTAAGCAAAAGGTAGTAACAATGGTCGGCTAATTACAAAGTGATGTGTGTTTTCATAGGGTAGCCAAATTAGCTGGCTCGAGTGAGATTATAAGTTCCGGTTCTAGTTTAGGGGCATTGATGATGCAGATGTTAACAGGGCTGCAGTATTTTAGTAGATGTAAGAGTCAATAAATCAAATCGTTTTGATTAATTGGCTCATGTTTTAGGTATTTTTTTCCTCTATGGTTAACAATTTGGTGCCTGTATGTTAGAGCCAAATTAGTTTATTTGTACAATTTCATACATACCCCCCGCTGATTCAGCAGATGCCCACAGATATTAAACCCTTATTAAAAGAAAGTGAGGCCTTCTTGGAAGGTGGGGATTTAGAATTGGAAGCTGGCCTTTAGGCCATGATTAATTAATGAGCCAAAATCTTTAGTTAGACAAAGAACACGTTGGTCATAGAGAAAAGAGAGAATGGAAAAAAAAGATCATTGGAAAGCTTTATTGTGGTTATCTGTGTACAGTATATTGTCTGTTGTGCCTGTCTCAGTGTCTTATGTGATGCATGTATTGCAAAGCTTATTTTCAGTTATATTTAGAAGGACAGCAGTTCCTATTTTTGTTGCGGATGTTAAGTGCTGTGAGGATTTACTTTTGTTTGTTTGATCTGGAATGTGTGTCTGAACTCCCCCTCCATTTCTGCGCTGACAACTTCGGGGAAAAAGGTAGGATAAGCTGCCATAACATACAGTATAGAAAAAGTGTCCTGTGTTTTCTTATTCAGATATGTTTGCTGAATTTCAACAGCAGTCTGTTTACCAAAACAAAGTCATCCTTTTCCGAGAAGCTATTACAGCTAAAACTGTAGTGCCTCCGTTGTTGACTGGGATCCTCTCTGTCCTTGAATAAAATGACACTGCGACATTTACCTTTCCGTTTGCCCTGCTCTGTTTCAGATGTGGACTCCATTTCCCAAAGATCCACACCAACAATGAAGTCGCTGTATTACTCTGTCATCAGGAAAAATATCTGTCAGCTTTATTGTTGCAAACAACGAGAATGACACCCATGACTCACTGCTTCTCATTTGTTGAAATTGTCCTGCTTTTCACTATTATTCGGCTCACAAAGTCAAACACTCGCACCTTTTGCAAGTTCATCCGTCAGTCAGTCTATTAAGGCCTCTCAGGGCTCCATAATGACTCATTGTTCGGGGACTGAGGGTGACTGGTGGCCAGGGCTGATAGTGTCTGAACCATGTCTCCTCGGGTGAACTGAAAGTCTTTTGATTTACATCAGGCTCATCCCTGCCGCCACCTACGTCTTGACACTGGTGACAAAAGAGCGATGCACATGCTGATTCTTTTCCCAAAGACTGATTGATCTCATTCGACCCAGATACCAGCAGAACAGAGACATTATTACCTTTGTTCGGGAGCACACTGGCACATTTCAAAGAGGCACTGTGGAGGGCGAGCTAAGTCACTGGGAGTGCGTGTGTGCCTTTTACTAAGCCTTTTGAAGACTACTTCTTCGCAGTGGCACTTTAGAAAGAAAAGGTGATCCATGTAGACATAAAACCTGCACAAATCTGATTCAGATTTAAAGAGGGAATAAGCTGCTGTGACATATTAATGTTAACCCTAGCCGATACACTTCTGTTCTCTTTTGATTTGAATGATTCCTTATGATTTCCTTCTCCCATGTTGCGCCTTCTTTGTGGTTTGATTTGCTGTATAAAGAGACTAAAGTTCTCATCCAACATGCAGTGTCTTCATTCTAACTAAACACTGCAGCAGCTGATTAAAGTTGGCATTGTGATTGAATGAGTCTTAATCAATGAAGTCAGGTCCTGTATTTTTTTCCCCCGTCACTGGAATGAAAACTGCCAACATTTCAGTCCTTCTATAGCATGGTGGTGATCTCCTTCCAGATTCCAAAGGGAACAAATTGATATTTCAGCTCTGAGTGGGGAAATATAAAACAGAAAAAGGGTCAAAGGTCAACTCTCAACATCAAAAAGCTCTCATCCAAAAGCAGAGCGAGCGGGATGTGTGCTAAGATGTCAGAGCTGCTTCATTATTGATGGGATTATGGCTCGGTAAATAGGTCTTAGACCCATTTCCCCTTCACCGGCCCCAGGAGACAGCTCCCATTTTGGGGAAATGTGAAAATGTAGCAGAGACTGAGTGATGAACTTTGAAACACAATCACCGCACAGCACTTGTTAATGCCAGCTCACACCTTTTCCTAATATTACTTTGATGAGTAATTAATATCAGAGCGTAGTCAGAGTTGCAACTGGTATGTGTCACTTTGTAGGATAAAATAATAAGATTGGACCAAGCCCATTTTCCATGACTGTTACACTTAATTTGATCTGAATATAGAAAAAAAATGACAAAGGAAAGCATCAGAGACAACCTCTTTATGAAAATAATCAGAATTTACTGAGATTACGGCCTGGTTGTGCATTCATTTTGTAAAGTGCAATGGAAACCGTTACTTTTCTTTGGAAGTGAATTTGTAAACAATTTGCCTGCAGTTCTATCTGATGAGATGAGGGAAATGAGAGGACAGGAAGCCACGGATAGCAAATGAGATACACCCCAAGGGAATCTGCGACGGCCTCACTTCACAGCAGGGATCCTGAGCAGCCGATGTTGCGGGTATTACTTTTTAATGTTCACTTGTGTGACGTTCAACTCCATTATTCAAAAACAACAGCATTCGCAAATGTTTGGATTTGTATTTTTCATTTGATAACATGTTCAAATTATCACTCAAAACAAAAGTGTCCCATTAACACACCATAAAAACAGTAGTTGGCCAATGTATGTCAATGGAGTTGGGATCAAAATAATGAATGACTGAATAAATACATTGGGTCAACTGTATACAAATTGTCATACTTAAAAGTTAAGGAAAGTTATTAGACAGTTTTCTCCTGGACTTAATTATTGTATTGAACATGTTTTTCACCTAGAAATGAAAAGAACAGATGGCCGCCTGCCTCTTGTATTTTGAGAAAAGTCTTTGGAGGTTTGTGGGGGGTGGAGAAGTTTGGCAGTGGTGCTGTATTGAATTAAAACCTATGTCTGTAATATGATGCTTTTTGGAATTAGCTAAGACTGTTGTAGCTAGACATATTGCTATTTTATTATTCAACTGTTGGCTTCCATTTGTTTTTAGAATACAGTTTAGGATTGTATTGATTACTTAAGACATCCAATCAATTCGCTCCAATATTTCGGAAACCATTGAGGCTTTGTGTGCGAGGGTGTATATACTTAAGTCATTTGAAAAAGCTCTTTGCACAGCTCCATCTAGACTTGTAACAAAACATTGATCATTCATTTGCTGTTCGCTGCTAAATTTAACAACCTACCGTAAAAGCTGTACCTACTGTATTTTGTCTGAAATAGCAGCTAACAAGATTCAAGCTTTAGACATGACATCAACTTTCTGTAGCTCTTCTGACAATGTTTAAAACACATCTGTGGCTTGAATTTCAACCCTGCGTATAGCTGGACATGGGTACATTTCTGATAGCCAATGTTTGATAGCCATACTAGTTTTTGTCGCCATTTACCTCACCATGATGTGCAGCGTGCATTTTCTTTTTTTTTGGGCATTTGGAGATAGCTTTACTGCTAAAATGAGCAAGTGCTTGCCAGTCAAGGCAAGGTTAAAGTGACAGTTTTCATTGTCAGTTTTATGTTTCACAGTTGAGTCAGATGGCTGAATGGTTGGTTGTGTTAATTAGATCTAAGACTGTAGCTGGGTGTCTGGATCATGGTATCATCACATCATGGTAGCAGTCTGTTTTTTTGGCTCGAGTCTAAAGAGACTCCAATGTGCAGGCTTTGGATTGTGTTTTGCATTGATGTAACTTCTAGTCAGAAGTTGTTTGTTCTGTTTTCTTTCTCTAAGTTCTTTTTTTTCCTCCGCGTTGTTGTAAAATCCCCAACCTACTCAACAATGTAAAGCTCAACCTTTAACTATTGAAATCAAAAGAAGGGTTAATATGGCGTAGCAATCCTTTTGTGGTACATTTACATCATATTGGGATTCCACTGCTTACAAGAAAGATGTCCACAAAGTCTGTAATTTCTGATGCATCATTCGGCTTTTACCAACAGTGGCTTCAAACCTGGCATGAAAATTTTCCATTTCTACAGTACATAGAGCAGAAAGGGAAATACGTTGCCGTATGGGTGAACCAGCACGTCAACCTCGGCCAACTTCTTCTCTGTCTTCTTAAAGCATAATACATTTCACTGTCATCTCTAAAAGCTGTGCCATGCTTATCTCGCACACTGAGAGGATTTAAAGGGAGAGCTTTGTTGGACATATTGAGCTTTCCATGTTTCACAATGAAATATTGCCAGATTTTTATAAGTGCTGCCTCAAGCCATGTTTCACCAGAGTGCTACTCTCTTTTACTATGAAAGTTGTCTGTCAGGCAGCTCATTTGAGGCTGCTGTGCTTCCCCCTGTCTCCTGAAGACAGGAGGAGGTGCTCTTTAGATTCGGCCTATTGTTCCCCTACAGTACATGTATTACCTGTCTAGACATCTCCTCTCTTTGAGATGTTGCATGAGCGAATGTGTACTGCAGTCAGCTGCGTGAGGCAGTGAGGCACAACAAGACATGTCAGTTACAGTACATGTCAATGCAAAGACCATTTTGTCCTGTTTTTTTTTCCATGTAAATCTGTCATGCTTATCATCCCTGGCAACCTATTTCACACACTATCTAAGGACACATTTAGTCACAGATCAGTAATAACTGCATACTCACAAGCTATCATGCATAGCGCCTGTGTGTGGAAGCACCTGGGAGTGTTTTTACCCATTATTCTAGCCACATCTCTGACCATCTAATAAATCTTCCTTTTGGAGCATAAAGATGATTGATGGTTAAGGCACTTAAGATACACACATTGGTAGGATGAAGAGTGGTTTGCTGCAAAAACAGACAGGGCAATAATGGCAGCTTTGTGCCAGACATTACGCCAGTCTGTTGCAGCACTATTTATTTTTTTATTTTTTGTCTTAATAGCTCTCTTAGAGGTTCTTCGCAGCAGGACACAGCAAGCAGTTGAGACTGTGCTTGGCTATTGGGCAGATTTGGCTCTATATGAAGAATTGTGTCTGCCTCACACATAGGAAATCTAGACCAAGTTATCTACAAGGGTAACGGCAAGCTGGCTCAGCTGACCTTTAAATCTAGCTCTCAGGTAGGAATGGGGGTTGTCTCCTGTAGGATCATAGCAGACTAAATCAGAATAATTGAAGATCTGTGTGTTATAAAGCCAAAATATAGAGACATGTTTCTGAAGTACGGCAGGTCTTCAGTCTATCTAACTGAAGACTGAAAAGCAACAATATACTGTTTTGTTATGTCTCCATTAGTTAATTCATAGTTGCCATAGTGCCCTGACAGACCAAGCTAAGCAATTTTTTTTATTTCAAGTGGTCAAGTTAGACGCAAAGCAAATTGCGATGCATTCTAGCGTCAAGCCTTCATGGCGGAGTCAAACTTCGAAAATGAACACTAAAACCTCAGTCCTCATCACAAAACTGAATGTTTGTTATTGTTGAACATTTGGAGCTGATCAATCCGCAGTAATTTTATGATGCGTCCAACGCTTTTGTAGTCGCCGGCCCTTATCTGTCGCTGCATGGCTCAGTAACTGTGTGCGGATTCAATCCAGTCCAACCAGAAGTAGTGTAATGTCATTACCATGACAACAAGCTGTCCCCCTCAGTCAGTGAGGTGCAAATGGCACTGATAATGGAGCAGCAAAATGTTTGCAAAGAAAAGGCTAAAAAGCTAAAAGCATTCAAAGAGAAACTGAGGGAGAAATGCATTTCTTCTCTACCAGTCCAGCACTACACCTATATGCAGTCACGCTGTAGCTCTTTGACTAATGCAATTGACTAATGGATCAGTGTCTTGATCTGGAAATCACACCTTTTGTGCTTGGGTTCAAGGCATTTGTTACAGACAAACTACACCATGTGTTTTACTATAATAGATCGCTGCATGTGCAACTTTATTGTTACATTGTGCAGAATTTGCTGGCATTGACCTGATGTAAAATTCATGTGTGGTCTTTCCAACAAAAAAGTGTGAGGACACTTGATACAGCAGACAGGAAATATGGAATCAAGGCGATAGAGAGCTCTATGTGTGTCCAAATAGATGCAAAGCACTTCATCAGTGTTCTTTAATGTTTTTAGTTGGTGAAATTAAATTCAGGACAATTTCGTTTTTTATGTTTGTACTTAATAGTCACTGACCTTTTCTAAACTCTATCATTTCATTGGACATAATTAGATGGTATCGTGTTTTCATGTAAAACTGTATCATTTGTTTTTCGAGTCCATAATTGTTTGTGTGCAAGAAGTCGTGGTAGTCGTGATGTGCAGATTTAATTTTCAACATGACTGTCAAAACATTAACCATACTAACAGATGTTTAAATCTGGTAAAGCGAGGCTTGACTTAACATGCATACTGATATGCTGTCCGTCTCCATGGAAACATATTTAACTTTTTCCTGCTCTGTTTATCATTTTTCATTTCATATCTTGTTTGCTGTCATGTCATTCCAAAATTAGCTAATTACGGCAAAGGATGGAAGTCACACTGTGCAAGATGGCAGGGGGTCTCTGATGATATCTGATGGATTAACATGCCTGTTTACTTTAGATTCAAAAGTGTTGATGTATTAATTCTAGTATACTGCTGCACTGCAAGTCTTTGACAGTGATGTACAAAGCAGCGACCATAAAAACATTTTCTTCTATCAACAAATGTTAGGTGAATTAGTCCAGCACATTTAGCAGATGGCTTCCACTCTATTTCCAGTTTATGTTCAAGTAGAATAACTTTCTCCCACCACCTACACAACAACTGAACTTTGCATACCCGAGAACCTTAATGCACTTAAAGTACTTTTGCTTGTGCGAACTTAGTAAACATCAAAATCAATGGTGAGTTGGTATTTCTGACACCAATTATTTCGAGCATAGTCGGAATTGCAGACTGTTGACTTATAACAGTTAGCTTTTTCCATTTTTAATGTGCCACTTTCTTCTTTTACTTGTGCATTATATATGTGGCAAGACCCTGCAGCAGGTCGGCAGTCATTGAGCGTGTTTTTTAAGTGAACATCAGTCAAGAAAACAAAATGGGAAAACAGGACAGGACTAGTATTTTAATCCTAGTCCAGACCTGCAGGACTGCCAACTATAGTGTTCCCATCTGTTACTATGTGTGATGGGTCACTTTGAGAGCATGTCAGTGACATCAAGCATAGGTTCTGTAGGGACACCTCAAAATCCGTTTGTGTTCATCTCTTTTCAGCTATGAGAGTCAGAAAAAAAGTAATAGTTTTAAGTAATGAAAGAATGAGCTGAGGTGGGACCAGAAAGCATGAACCACCTCTGCTTTTCTGTAATAGCCTGAGGCACCTGTCAGTCAAGCAAGCACATCTCTACATCTCCATAGTAGAACAATCCTTCTCAAACATTCCCGAACATTCCCTGGACACGCATTAGAAGAAGGTTTTTTAACGATCGGGAGACACAAAGTTTATTGGCTTGGTATTTCAAGAGTGCGGATGGGGCTTTTTGAACTGAATCTCTTGTGGTGCTGCATCTTATATCACTTCCACACTGACTCTTCCCAGAGGCTTTTCTAGATTTTGAGGATAAACAGTGAGTTTTATCATTTTCTTAGCATGTAAACTGAACTATTTAATGTTATGTTTCATTCACGATTGATACCAGCAAAATAGATCTTAACATGATTTCATGTCAAATCTGTGATTCATCAATGCATCAAGGTTATTTTCCCCCAACGTTCTTGTTTGGTGGAGAAAAGAGTGGATGTCAGGAAAACATATAAAACACTCACATAAAGTAAGTATTTTCCTCATTTTCACAAGGTTTTCAAAGCCAATTCACAATCACATTGAATTGTGTTGCGCAGTGCTTCCCATTTACAAGATGACTGAGATGAGGTGCTCAGGAAGTCACTGTCGGTTAATAAAATGCGACCCAAGAGAGTCGACATCGCCTGCCGTTTCCCCAGCAGGGATGCTTCAGAGCTAGAGCGAGGGCATTACTCTTTAATGCCTGTGTTGAATAACTGTGGGCTAGCTAATTTATAGAGGCTTCTTAAAGGTCAGGCAATAGGGCAAGAATACATACTGCTGGAGGTTATTGCCAATACTGCTAAATTGCAAATGCCTCCCTCTCTTCAAAGAGGCATGGAATGCATAGATGAATTACAAAGATAAATCCAATATTTGTTCTCACTATATATCAAAACCCAATCAATTTACTGTACACTAATGTCTGTATTTTGGCCAGATATCGACAGTTTTATTGAATGTCATCATTAGCCTTTGCATTTGTATGGGTGGTCAGACATTTCATCAGCTGCAGCTTTTCTTACTATGTCCTGTATTCAGTTGTTCTCACTTTTCCATTTCCAGTATTTGATTAAAAATTTGTTTGGTCTCATTGTAGGTTTTTAGCAGCTAACACCAAGCTTGTACAGGCGGCGCCTTGGAGGAAATGTGCCAAGAATAAGCTTGGCCAAACATCTTTTGACTGAGACGGCATTTTGTTCAGCAACCCTTGTTTCCCTTCATAGCATTAATTTGTTTCAGCTAATTTCACAGTCTGCGTTAGTGCAAGCGGGAGCAGAAAAGCACAGGCTTTGCTCTAAATCTCAGCCACAAGAGGATTTGTTTACCTCAAATTCTTAGAAACAGCTAAGCTGACTCTGCTGCCTTTCTTCTTTTGGCCCCAACACTCATTTGTCAAAGAGTGCTCTAGCAAACAGGGACATGAAGAGTCACAAGTCAAGCTCTGCTTTTAAGATAACCACTGAAAAGGAGTGGCATGTGTCTGTCTCTGTTATGTGCATGTACCTTTAAGCCTACATGCCATGGTTTGGCCTACAATTGCTATGCTTAATGTCTGCTTTAAGATGGTATTTATTTCAATATTTGTTTATTTTTAGTCTTATGCTTTCCTCTGTCCAAATCTAAAAGCACCACATTACTTTGAATTGCCTTGACTTCAACATCCCGTCCTCCCAGCTACCAGTGTTTCACTGTGTTAAATTAAACTTTTGTACACATCCAAGGATTCCCCACAATGAGTCAAAAACAAGACACATATTCACAGAATTATTCATAGATGGCTGGGAAATGATCCACAGATTTGCAGATTTTTTTTCCTCATCCACTCACATGTTTTAATTTGATCAGAGGGTTTCCGGATTAGCAGCATGGGTTCTTTCGGGGACTTGTCCAGCCAATTCAGATGGGCTGGCTAGCCTACCTGCAGCCAATCTGCTACTTTCTAAATAGCCTGCCAATGGTTCTGGAGAGTTATAATATCTCCCATGGCTGCTTCTCAGCAGTAAAGGATTCTCAATTTTGAGACTTTTGAGATGCAAACTGTATAAAAAGGACCACCTTAAACCCAAACTCAGAAACCATAATAATACCTAAAATCCATCAAAAGCACTAATGCAGGCTGGTTCCAATTTGAATGGACTGAAACCGAAAGAGGGTCACTCTTAGAATGCAGGCACAACTGGGATCTAAAGAGTCTTAGCAGAGGTTTCACATTACTCCTCTAATAATGATAGTAAAGTCCCGGCTAAATGCAGTTTATGGGTGATTATAATGGTACTTTCCTGTGTTGTTATTGCTGATTGTAAAACATCAAGCTGTCTTCACTCATGTAAACAAGCTGGGTGGTTTGTAAAACCAGGGAAGCCGGAAAAGGAGACAAACTAGTGTGTAATAAAGTATTTTAAAACCTAATATCTGATGCTTTATATACTTTTTCGCAACATTCTCTTATCATAGCATCTACATCTCTCTCATGCTTCTTTCTGGAGCTTTAGCAACATGATGTTTTGTGTTGTGTTTTGTCTATTTAATATTAATGAACCTGTCTTCTGATTGGCTGCCACCCACCTGGAGGATGGGTCACCGTAGGCCATACTGGGATCATGGCTGAGGGCAGTGGCAGGGATTGTACAGTTATGACAATCTTAAATAAGTGTTTGCATACCTCTGTGGTTTAATACTTTGGATGTATTATAGCACCTAGGCCTGCTTTTTAAAGATACTTTTTTTTTTCTCTTTCTACAGTATTGAACCTTATATGAAAAAGTAGCCATGACATGCTGAAACTTTGGGCACAAACCCCTCACATCCAAACACACCGCCCTACAGAAGTAGCAGCCATTGCTCCACAAAAAGACATAATTAAAAATTTGGCTCTCTGCTCACCCTCATCCTCATTATCATCTGCACAGAAACTTGCTGGCTTCCACTGCACATCAACTTATCAATTAAATTATAAATGATGACTTGAGTGGTCTCCATGTTTACTTCCATACAACAACGTTCTGCATGTGACATCACTGGATGCGCTGTCGTTATGCACAAGGGGAGAGTCATTCAGGGCCATGACCAGATTCACACTGGAATCTGATATTTGTCACATTTAAAAATTAATTGGAACAGCCAAACAAAAAAATGGGATCCGAGCCATAAATCCACATTGAGCATTATTTTGGTATAGATTGAGCTTTGCTACTAAGCTAACATGCCCTCAAACTGCACACAGAGACATAAAAAACCATCATGAGTTTGTCTGGATCTAAGTAAGCAGCATGGTTAGTCCCTAGTTTGAGGGAATTGAAATTGTCCCAAATTCCCCTGGAGCCAAATTGTCTTTTAAAAGGTTTTCATGGTGGATGTTTCATTCACTAAAATGAGGTACCATTACCATGCTGTTTAGTTGGATTCATTAGCCCACTGATCATATTGAACAGATAACAAGGTAGAGATGAAAGGACTGGATTTTATTCCGTGCTTTCATTCTCACAAATTAGGCATCTACAAGAAAAAGCATCTATAAGTGTTGTGCATAATACAGATAACGACTAACAGGAGTTAGTTTGTATTTTTGATTTCTGCTAAATCCACCGTAAAGAAAAGGAACAACAAAGAAAAAGAAATGAAATTGGGGGATCTGACCTTTGGTTGAAGCGCTTGCTGTCGCCTCACATGGATACACCATTTGTATCTCTGGCGGAACTCAGTTCCCTTCTGTTGCCCTGCTGAGAATAAATGAAGCTTCTTCAGGACCCTCGCTGCGTCTCTGGAACTGACTGGAACACTCCGAAGCACTGAAATTGGCACCAGTCCCTCCATACTAAGTACACCACACATTAGGCAAGCTCTCCTTCAGCCAGCCAAGTCAATTTGGTTAAAGGCAGATTTTCAACCCCCCCGCCCCCTTCAAATGTGCTTGAGCTGGAGTGTCCTATGACATGGGTGTGAATATTTTCTACATCTTAGGTCACGGTTCCACCAGATTTAAATAACCTTAAAAAAAATAAACATATTTTGTCAGTGCTTGTTATGAAATCCACTTTGTTGAGAGTAAACCAGATTTGAAGCCTGGATTTTAATACAAAGCTGTCCTTGGGGTTGATTGGTGGGCCGGTTGTGTAGCCTTTTTCTGTGGTTGATTACAACTAATTGATTAACTGAAAGAACATTATTATGACATTAGCATTCAGATGATGCAGTGGCATAAACATTTTTGTTATTTCATTAACTATTCCTCCTCCCATTCATATTTAATCTCACATTTGACATGTTGTCTGCTTTACCTTTTTCATTCAACCACACTTGAATTTAAGCACTTTAATGACCTTTGATTGGAACAGTGTAGGTGATTTCACTTCCTGCCTTGAATTGTGATGACTGCCCACTGCTATACTGGCTCATGTGCATCATTGGAGGTTATTCCGGCTACAAGTTGGATATCTGCTAAAAATGAACTGGAACAGCTCAGCGGTTGATTTTTAAAAGGGTAAAGTTGCTTGGCTCATGATTCCAGCTTTCTGGATGGATGTACGGAACCTGACAGGTCAGCCAATTTGGATGTTTTTGGCCGAAGAGCAGAGGACTGTGGGTATCTTCCTGCTCATCACGGCGACACTTCCTGTCAACATGTGTCCGTCAAGTGCAGTCCTGTTGTCATATTCTGCAGCTTTCATTTTGGAGTGCGCTGATTCACTGGCGTTCTGACAGCTGGTACTTGTGTAATCTGTGTCTGCTCTTTCAAATGACTCTTGGCCTATTTGCTGCTCTCCTCACATCCCCTCTGTAAAGCCAGCCTCACATAGCTGAATATTTGATTGGTTGATACAATGCTCCAAAATGTCTTATTTGGATGCTCTGAAATGTTGTATTTACTAGTGCCAAATAGTTATAGGGGGAAAAAAACAGTATCAAATTACCTGCTGACTGCCAAGCTTCTTAACTATGTCTTTAAATTGCTCCTTAAATTGTCATTATTGCTAAACAACTAAGGCTTTTAATTAAGACACCTAACACGTTT
This sequence comes from Larimichthys crocea, assembly GCF_000972845.2. NCBI lineage: Eukaryota > Metazoa > Chordata > Actinopteri > Sciaenidae > Larimichthys > Larimichthys crocea. Next base: position 19,457,018 of record NC_040032.1, read on the forward strand.
ATAGCAGCCATATCAAATGGGGTTGAAGTGCTACCTTCAAACCAGCTTCTAGTTGCTGTAACGTTAACAAAATTAAATAAAATGTGTGCTAATTGGTATTACTTGGCACTGGCTAAGACTAAGTGTTTAAAATTTCTGAGATATTTATGTAAGTAGATCAATACAGTCCTTCAATGCAAAAAAAGGTGGATATAGTAAAATAATGTATAACTTCTCTTCATGGAGCCAGTAAAAATGCTACTTGAGGGACCAGTGTGTAGGATTTATTATCCTCTAGCAGTATACAGTAATTGCTGATTGAGGCATCGCCTCACTCAAACTATGAGGTGTCAGTAGATATAAAAATCTCGTTCTAAGAAAACAAACAAACAGTTTAAACACTTTCAACATGTTAAAATGTCTATAAATGTTTGTGAAATATTGCAAGACAGTTGAAATGTGAAGTTTTTCAGTAAACCGCCATGTTATATGCAAGCTACTTGAATCTGTGAAAAGTAGCTCAACTAACAGTTGAAGAGTAAGACTTGAACTGTCAGCTTAGTAAGAGATAAAATCATCCGAGATGTCAGTACATATCTACGCCATGAAAGACATGGGAGTTGTTGTCAGTTGATGTGTTGAACACTTAAAGCAGGTGAACTGCCAGTTAAAGTGCAACAGACAAGAGTACTTGAACTGTAACTTTGGGTAAGCGATGAAGGCAGATGAAATGTCAGTTGAAGCTGAAGCACTGGAGATAGTTGAAGTTTGTGTAGTTTGTGAAGGAGTTGAAGTGCCAATTATGCAACCCATGGCAGCAGTTTAAATATCAGTTAAAGAAGTTCAATTCTCAGTTGAAGAGTTTGAGTGAATCAGCTGCATGTAGACACTGAAAGGGGTTTATGTGAGTGTTTGAAGCATTTTTGAAAATCAATTAACAATGAAGCAGTTATTTTTCCTGAGAGAAAACTCAACAAAGAACATACACATAATAGAAATGCAGTGTAGTACAAGATATGTCTCTTATTTTGGATTTTTCCCACAAAATGGCAGCTTGTAGAAGGAAGCCCTGGGTCTGCAATCAGGTTTCACTGTGTCTTCACTGGAATCATTGATGTTGATGTGATGTCTTTCCATGCATCTTTGGCCAGATATGTGTGGAAATGTACAAAATTACCATTCTGGGTCTATAAATCCAGAATATTTTTCCCCATTGGTAAATGATGCATATTTCTTCTCTTAAGGCTTGAGCCTCTGATTATTTCATCAGACCTTGTCTGCTTTTGATTGTAATGATAGATTTTAATGCATATTCTCTATTCAGACAAGGTTGGCAAGTGGCATCCTATATTTTATGACCGTCATAGCCTCTTAGCAATGATGCCAGAGAGTTGACCCCAGTTAACTGAAGCTAGTCTGAACTGAAGCTTTTTGAAAGAATAAAGATGGCCTCCTGTCTGAAAGTTCAGGAGCCAGACCAAAGGTCAAATGTTTCTTCAACTGGAATTGCAAAGACATTATTTTCCTGTGCAACACATTCAACACATGGAGCACTATGTCGACAACGTGTTCCTCCCTCCCATCCCATGCTCTTTTTTGTTATACGTATGTATTATGTTCTAGAGAAGTGCAGACATTGGATTTTTTTTTTTTGTGTCCTCTGAGTCAATAAATAATTGGTCTAATTTCTTCAAAATCAAACAAACAATTTTAAGTAGGAGGTGAAGGAGGTTTGTGAGGTCTGCACGGATGCCAGCTAATTCAGATGTGACAGTTTTAATCTTGTGTCAGTCATGTAAAATGTCAGCTGTCTCTAAAAGTTGATTGTTTTAGCGTGCTATTGTAAATTGAATTACAGGCTTCTATTCCAAGTGTAAGTGTTCTACTTGTCAAACTAAACAGAGCCTTTAAAACTACTTTTGGATATAGGACATTAGATTTATGACAGAATTTGCAGAGCATGTAAAAGTGTTCATTAGATTTTGATTTATCTTTTATACAAGTGGGAATTCAGGCCTGATGGTGTGAGAGACCTGGTAAAATTGCTGTGAACTTGATTTTTTTGAGACTTCAATTGGACCTGTTCAGATTGACTTGAGACTTCAGTTGGGCTTGTTTAGATCAATTTGAGACTTTACTTGGATTTTCCTCAGCTCTTGTGTTGACAGAATGAATGCCACCTTATAAAAATACATTAAATACAAATTGTCCTGTGACTTTTCTCCTTAAGAATACATTGGTGACAATTGCATAACTCCACCAGTAATTCATAAAGGCCATGTTTAGGCTGTCACCTGTCTGTTTACCTACCTCACCTGCTCGTCTCCACTTCTATCATTCTCTTTGAAGTGTCGACAACACAGCTGTCTACCCTTTTATCTGTTTATCTATTCTTTCTCTTTTTTTCCTATCTCAAACACTCTGTTTCTCCAATCGTGTAAGTAATCTTTGGTTTATGTCCTTTGAGTTTCTCTTTGCCCGCTTTCTCCTTCCCACCTGATCTTTGTTTGCAGTTTGTAAGTCCGTTTCCTAACAGCACTGCACTGTAGGACATTTTTGGGCAGTTATTATAGTGATCTTTCAATCTGGGCTATTTTTTTTTCTCTTGCCATATATTGAAACTCTCAAACTGCAAAATGTCAGACTCTATGCCAGTATGTGTTTGTCTTCTGCTGCTCTGTCATGTTTATGCTTCGGGGAAATAGGCTCGCCTATGAGACGTTATTGTTTCCTAGTGACGGGTCATACTGTATGCAGCATCTCCACAGGGAGTATGAGGCTCCAAAGTGATGGCTCCCTCACTGTCTATTCTTCTCAATCTGTAGCCGGTAGAAACCATGCAACTTGGAAAAACAACACTTTCCATCAGATGATAAACTCTACAGCTCAAAACCTCACTCAACTGTGAGCTAGAATTAAAAATAATGAGGTAATTTAAGCCATTAAGGGACACGGGGAAAAAAAAAATCACCTGAGAAATTGAGATAGACAGTAAATGCACTGATGAGAAGGAGCCTTTCGAGGCTGGATTTTGTGTTTCATTTTTATTGCAATTGGATTTCATCACTACGGTGATGAAATCTCATCCAAATTGTCCTCCAGTGATGTTTCAGTGATCCAGCGCCTGACCAGATGTGGCTGAACAGGCAACGGAAAACAAAAACTTTGTTATCATCATACCTTTGATTTTTCTTTTTCTTTTTTTTTTGTGTGCAGCTTACACGGCACAGAAAACAGCAGAGCTTCAATTGTAGTAATGTGAAGGACTCTACTGGTTTGTGCTACATTTCCAATAGAAGTCAATGATAATGACAGATTGTTATTCTTTAAACATTTGATAATTTTTTCTATATTTTAGTTTATTACATGACAGGCACAGTGCATATTAATAATAAATATACTATACTAATACTAAAAATATGCCAAACCTATTCAGAAACTACATCTAATTTACTTCTGTAGTCCCCAGGCAATAAAGCTAGAAGCTAAACCGTGTGACAGCTTTAAATGATTTGGTGGCATCTAGTGGTGAAGTTCCAAGCAAAGACCACTCGCCTCACTGAGGGAGAAAATATGGAGGACATAAAACAAAAAACACAATTGAAAACACATCGAAAAACACAAAAGGTTCTATCTAGAGTTGGTGTTTGATTTGTCTGTTCTGGGTTTGTCAACATCACGGACTCCATGGAAGAGGACCCTCTCCCTCTGTACAGTAGATGGATATAAGGCTCATCCTAAGATAACAAAAATATAACGATTCTTATTTTCAAGTTAATATATGCAACATAGTTATGCTTATTGTATTCCATTTCTGCTATTAGAACCCCTTAAATGTTACACACTGGACATTTTAAGAAAATCAAAATTATTCCCAATGGAAACTGACAAATGGACCAAAAAACAAAATGCTGGTATTTTCTCACTTTTGAAAATATGAATTACAGTTGTTACGACAGGGAAATTATCTAGAGAGACCAAAACAATTTTTTGTACCAGGCCGTCAACATGGATCCTCAAGAAACTGCAGTTTTTGCCACGCCTGGATTGGCTTTACTTCACAGCCATGCCGGTTGCCTCTTGGGTTTAACCTGATTGTTAGCAGTTAGTGTGTGCCAGTCCAAGCAAAGGAGGTAGGTTTGTATGAGGCCTGAGAGAAGGCACTATCAGAGAGACTGTATAATACATAAGGTAACAGTCAGGACTGTGACAATAAATTCTTTTGTTGGACAATATACAGTACAGTACTGATGTCAGTTTTAAGCCATACATGATACAGTGATGATGTACTAATGATGCATGCACATTCTTTTATGGAGCAATGGATTCTTAATTAAAGAACATACAAACATTGGAATTGTAATGTAAAATAAATAAAATAAAACCCCACAACACGATAAATAAAATTGACTCTCTGGCTATGTTAACAACAATTGCATAAATGTGAAATATTTGGCACAGGCATGGAGAGTCATTTATTCCATAAGAGGCAATACAGTTGTTTTGGCACTTTTTCATTGCTACTGGAATATGTTATTTTGAAAAATAAATCCAATTCTAACAAACTTTCTGGCTGGAATTATGGAGTAGTCATTGGAAAAAAACAAAAAAAAACAAAACACCTATTAGCCTTGAGTAACATGTTATCTCCACACCTGGTTCATAGTCGCGGTGTGTGTCTGTGTGTGTGGTTGAGCCCTGCCCACGGTAAAACTCAGAGACAGGGAGCAGACGACAAGAGGACAGCACCGTGGCCAGAAATGACAGCAAAATGTGTTTAAGCATAGTTTTTTTTCCCCCTTTCCATTTGTCTTAGCCGCTGCACCAGAGTCTCATAAGGAAACCCTGCTGTTTGTTCTGGCATCATGTTGGGCACATTCAAAACAAACACGCATGTTAACACAACATTATACAACATATGGACATGACCTTGATCACTTTTGCTCGACTCAGACAATTTTCTTTTTTATAATTTGTTGCTTTCTGTTCTCTGGGTTATGATGGGCAGCTCTAGTTTTGTGTGGGAGAACAAAAGTTGAAACGGTGCCCTTGAGGAAGATGGAGAAGGGAGTGTCGAAGCCACTGCAAGCACCTGCAGTAAACTTAGATTATCCCACCATACGCCACGCTTTATGCTTTGTGACCTCGTCACAGCATGAAAAGCCCAAAGGTGAATTAAATAGAAGCATTTCAGCCTTGAATTGTTTCATAACTTTTTTAAGTGACCACACTAAGCGAAATCAAAGTGAGGCACCATTCCCTGATGTAACAACGGGGTCATTGCTGTCATCTGGATTAAAGCCAGTAATCATTTTTCTACTCCACCCCACCCTTCCCCTTCAATTCTTCATCCCTAAACCATTGCCATCAACTGTAGCATTGCTCTTGAGGAAATTCTACCATTTGTCAGGGGAGGTTTCGTCTTCCTTTATCTCCTCGCCCATCTGTTATGTCAAATACCACAGTGAGCTGATGGAGGTCCAGTTCCAGAGCTGACCTATGGGAGATTAGCACACCCACACTTCCTGTCACTCTTGACCCCCCACTGTCAGAACTGCCTTTCAAGTAGGAGCATGGAACTGGTAGAGGATGGACTGAAAGAATAAGGAGAGAGAGTGGTCGAGGTAAAAGCAAAATCCTCCACAGTGTTGAGGATTTGCTTATTTCTGTGGAGCTGTGGGGCTACAAACTGTGTACGCTAAGGCAGTGGTGACAGGAAGCAAGCCGGCAATCGATTAGGTTTGATGAAAAATAATTTGAGCAGAGAATGAAATGACAGGAGTTTTTGATATGGCTAATGGCGTGCTGCCCACATGCACTCACGCCTTTATGGCGCCTGGGTGAATGTGTCTGTGTTGTCTCAAGTCTTGAGAAGATCTCTATGCAGAGTGAGTATGAGTATCAGTGCTAAACAATTACCACTGCGCAACAGATAAGGACATGAATTCTACTCTGGCCAAGAGAGGATTTGTTATCTCCAAGGCAAATTCACAGAAACAGCCAGACCTCAGGTCCCGATTATTGTACAAATTATTTAGATCATCATAATGAAGTTGGTTTTCTGTCCACTCTCTCTGTAACATACGGCTTTTGTCGAGGTAATGACTCAGAAATTGAACTTTCTGAGAGAGATGGGGGAAGTGCAGGGGTGTGTGGGTTGGGGGGTGGGGGCGGGGGGCCACTGCATTATACATTTCTTCCTACTGATTATCGTCAAGTTAATTCTAATGTAAATGTCAGCCCATTGGACCAGTGCCAGGCTCCAGGCTGAATTCTGATGTTATTTACCAAAGGCTCTGTCACCCTGCAGTTGGTTACATCCTCTGTGCCTCTCTATTGTCACTACCATTCAATATAGGATATATATTTTTTAAATGTCTCATTTGTCCACTATGATAAAAATGGAATGCTACCCGTCAGCCAGCTTTATTTATGCACAGCATATCCACATTCATTAAAGCAACCATATTTTGACTGTGGTGTGAAGCACAAAAACTAAATGTAATAAACATATTACCTTGCATTGAAAATATAAATTGGATTTTGTCCATATAAAATAACAGATATGATAACAGATTTCCGCTGAGCAGTTTGTACTATTTACTGTATTTCCAGTGACAGTATGCACTAATTAATTCAGTGTGAAGACACCTTTGGGATACTATGCATAATCACCAAATGGGTTGTGAAGTTCATATACTGCCAGAGCGCATGTTTATCTGAGTTTTTACAGTCATTAACAGGAACTTTAGCTTTCACTTTTATTTGTAGGGTTCAATTTATAATGTAAAGCAAGAACCGGAAAATATTATGTTTTGATAACAGTATTATGCTAATACATTTGTGTGATTGGTATATTTGTAATTTATGATAACAGTACACAGTATAACAGTACTTCTAATTTTGTCTGATCAAAATGTTGGTGAAATTTTCAATTCAGAAAATTTGGAGGGTAAACAGAAATTATGTAACCTTTTTTTTCTACTGTTATTGGACATGTTTGCCAGAATACATTTATTTTCGTTGACCACATTCCTTTAGGAAAGAGCAGTAAGTTGATAGTGACTAGAAATATTGTTTCTAATATTCTTTGAGCTTTGTCTCACTACCATATTTTCCTCTTTATTTGCAGAGTTGTTCTTTCTTTAAGATTCTGACAGTGACATTCACAGTTTACAGCTGATGAACTGTTCACACCTAGCTTTTCCATTGTTTACTATTGTGCACTACTTGTGATGATTCTCTGTCATATTTACAACAAAGCACTGCCTCATTTTCATTTGAAAATGTTCTCATAAATAATATACCCGTAAACCTACAGAAACTGTTATACTAGCAGGGGAGTCTGATAATTTGTGTAGCCAGCCTACATTTTGGAGGTGTTGACTGATCGATAGCTGGCTTAACGTTAGTCACATGACTACACACCTAGTAGCAGGTGTTAGATGCTTGGCCACGTTCCATACCAGTCATTCAAGTCTTGTTAAGACAGCAAACAGGTCGCCCCCCCAAACTGTCCAAGCAATGGAGTGTTACTTGGATTAGTAACTGCAATGACTGAAGTTCAATTTGTAATCTTGCACTATACTCATCGTCACTGAAAAAAAGTAACCACATTACTAATACTTGTCACAAAGTAATTTATTACTGTTCAACACTGCTGATAACTTACAAACAAATTCATCAAGTAGTGAACTTTTTTAAGCTTGGACTTGTAATGTAACCAAAAGAAATGAAAAGGGGGAAAAAAATTAAAACAGGAAAGAGGAATTATCTTCTTTGTGGCCAGGAAACATGCAGATGCATATATGCAAACTTCATGAAGATGAAATTAAATCCATGAAGATTTCATGGGGGCAGAGACGTGCAGATTTTTATAATTCCATTTTGTTCCAAAGTTAAAATTCGTCACTTCTGTTGGCGCAGCCGGCACAGCCCAGAATATTGGTGATATCTAGATTTTGGACAGCTACTACCTAACCGTTGTATCAGCAGCATAAGTTTTATTACACAGGGTCTCCTGGACACACACATTTAGGGTAAATAATATACCAAAGTGGTTAAAAAAAATGAACATAAAGTCCAGTGCTTTTTGGCTTGATTACAGGTGAAAGACACCTGTAATAATTAATTAATTAATTAGCTGGTTTAGTTAATGTACTGGATTGGTGTCCAGTATACTACTGGATACGCAATTTAAATGGATGAATCCAAATTTTTGTGTGTGCGTGTCAAAGTGTCAATATGTATGTATGTGTTTATATTGTATGGTGTATATTGTAACAGGTGGGGCACCTTAGGCTTCAGGCTTTAGTCATGCTAACAAAAAGAAAATGCTAATATAGTGCTGATTCCACAGGAGAGTGATTATGTACTCCATTATAATCATTTTTTTAAAGCCGTGCCATGCCTTATTTTCTCTTCCAGTTGAGTAGTTATTCATTTTCAGAACCATAAAAAATATATATTCTTGTGATTAAATGGTTGGAAAATCCGAGGGAGCTTTGGCAGAACAGTTTTCATTGGGAAGACTTGAGTTCAGTGGATTTAAGTAATTGCAGTTCAACCCAGTAATTAGGCTGTTTGTTGTGTAGTTTGTTTGTCAACAATGCATGAGCATTTCCATATTCATAGAATTTGTGTTAGATATTAGCATGAGGTTTTGAAGAAACGGTGCACCTTTCAAGGAGTTACGTTTGACAGGTACAAAGCAAAAATGAATAAACTCTTGAGGGCGCAAAGGGTGAAAAAGAGGTTATGCTTAATGAATAATTCCCCCCCCCCAGCAAAGTTTCCCTCATCCTGACGAGTGGAGGCTCAACAGTTCCAAGCATACTGTATTATTTGCAATGAGTTTGCTACATCTGTAGGGAAGAGTCTGCTCATGTTTGTGTCCAGTGTGAATAATTTTTCTTGAGCCAATTTATGTTTTCCTTTGAAGGGGGAAGTCTTGACTCTGGGTGGTTGGTGAAAAGCTTTCAAGCCCTCTTGCTTTGAACATCAAACCGCTTGTCTTAAGATTTGCTCTCAGAGTGGGAAGTGAAGAGCAGAGTGGAGGGGAAAGACGGAGAGAGAAAAAGAGAGATACTGACATGAGGAGCACCAGACAAGGTGTCAGGTGAGCGATTTTAAAGTTCTCCTGAGGGGCTGCACTGCAGGCGCAGATAAGGACAATCCCAAAGTGTCGTGGCAGCTTGGGAAAGAAATAAAATTTGACTCAGAAAGGACATTTCTGACATGCCGAATGAATAATTTAAATAAGCCTTTCAATTAACAAGTTGCCCCTCAGGAATTTAGTGTATGGTGTTATCACCTGGTCATGTTCCCATGTTCCCCGTAGGATAAGGCCTTTTTCTGCTTACAGGGTTGATGTTATGAGTAAGAATGTGCTGTGGTTTATGCTTGAAAATATACTTTGTTGGAATAGCTGAAAAGGTTAAAGGTTCTGTTTTATCAGTCACAGAACTGCATAAGGCATGAAATCTCTCCTTTTAAATGGCACTCTCCATCAGAAGGAGTTGACCTTTTTTCACAACCATGCAGATGAAAGCCAAATGCTCATAGAACCCAACATCCAGCCAACATCTTGATATGTTTGAGATGATATCTTCCAATTTGAGCTTATAACTGCTCCTGTTGTGAAATCACACCATTGTTCTCAGTCAGTACTCACAGATGCCATTCGCATACTACAGGAATCAGTGGAACTTGTGCTTTCCAATGGTAAGAGTCCCTCAAGTAAAAACATTCAGAAATCTCTTCCAATTCAAGACTATGCCTCTTAATCAAACAAACAAACAAAAAAATTCAACTTGTTCTAGTTGTCGTTCTACTTATTTTAGTGAACTAAGGGAAAGTGGGTTGTATTTGGGGTGCTCACATCAGTGAGTTTTAAAGAACATTTTCTACTGCCATACAAGCTTGGACGAGTATTTCAGTCCGTTTGTGCTTCTCAATGAAGTTGGACAACAGAGCTGGTTAAAATTAGAATGTGGTCGTTAACGGTTTTTCTTTTCCAACACAGTCATGATGTTCAGTCATCTTCATCTCTTTTGGCAATGTTCTTATGCTATTTTCATGAAGCAACTCCGTTACCAAAGCAAGAATATGAGACAACTAGTCGTGCTTTCACACAATGCCCTGCTCTACAACATATCTCAAATGTGTCATATTATCATGCCACTAGATTAAACATGAATGTGTCTTGGCGCCCAAAGACAGAATTGCAAATGTTTACAATGGGCATCGTTTCCAAGACCTATCACTCCTCCTCACTATCCAGAGCTAAATTTCACTCCTGTGATGATGGCCATCTGGTCAGACCCGAACTTGGGAACGTGTTCAATGCAGCAAATCTGTGTTGAAATCCAACCATAGACTTTTAGAATCACCGTTGTCCACACGTTGCTCTTTGCTGGCTACTTATTTCCTCAGCATTTCGTTGTCAGTCTTACTCTAACTAGAGAAATGCAGGAGTCATATGGTAGTCGCCTTTTTGCAGTGAGGTTTATCAAAGGGGGGCTTTGTAGTGGCACCAGTCCTTTTGGTACTGATGAGGAGCCAAAAGCCACTTCTGTTTCAGCAGTAGTTGGATCCTCTAAAGTGGGTCAGACTGAGCGACACACATAAATTTATATTTGATGTTCCCTGTGGGACTGATGCTTTAGACCATGAATAATTCTTCATATGCAATGGCAGTCTTCAGTTATATGCTCTTGTGTATGTACTGACCTGTCATGCTCTGTGATTACATATTCAGAAATTAAGACAGCAACTGATTCCCTTTTTTTTCATCTATATTGTGAAGCACTCTTTGTGATTTATATCCTTTTGTGGCAGCTAGTGTGCACTGGTCTCCATGAACCAGTATGAGGGCACGTGCCAGTATCAGAAATGTGAGCATGCCTGTATTTTGTCTGGACATTTCACGCCAACCTCAATTGTGTGCTAAGCGTTACTGCACAGTTGGTGTGGATTCATTGGCTTGCGTCGGTGTGTGAAAGTGGCACCACTTTGTGAGCTCAGTGCATGAAAGTGGCATTGCCTCACCAGTCAATAGCATGAATTATGTATGGCAGGAGAAGGTGAAAGCCATGTTCTGCATCATCTGCAGGCTGTTCAGCAAATTAACATTTGGACAGCCATTTGCAGGCTTTAGGATGGGTTGGGCCTCATTTAATGGCTTGCTTATAGTTCAGAAATAAATTTCCTAGTCATTTTTCTTAACAGGTTTCCTCTCTGTGCAAATCATTGTCGACTGAAGCGGTCCCACTTTAAGGGAGCACACTATAAGGCGTGGGCAGTGAGCAGGGCAGATGGAAGTGATCTTTAATTGGCTGGCTTCCTGTCAGGTCTAATCAGGACTGGTGTTCTGTCATCCAAATCCTCCAAAGATTGTTTCTTTGAAAGACAACCATTCAGCCTGACATGTTCATTTTTCCCCTGAAGGCAATATCATTCAGGGTTTTCCCTGAAACTTAATTTGCATAGGACTAGTATTGCCTTGGCATCACCTATGATCTGATAAAATTGCAGAGGTTGTCTGCATTATTAATCCTGGTGAAATCCGTCATGTCAGTAATGTGTTAAGTAAAAATTCTGATGCAGATTATCATGTTTCACCAAACACAAAGCCCATCTGATAAGGTTTAGTTCCAAGTGAATCTGCATCAAAAAGAAAGGCATGTTATAGCAGTTGTGTCAGCTTTGGGTAATAAGGTTTTAAAATTCATCCAGATCAACATTTGTACATTTAATTTCACTTTTTCTCTTGGTTTTACCTGTCTCTTTTCCCCAAGTTAGCTGTCATCATCCCGTCCAACCTTCATCTTAAGCTTCCATTTTCACATTCATCTCTGGTCTGTTCTACTCACCGATCTGTCTTATAACCCATTTTCAGTCCGTCTGCCCAAAGTTCAAATGTGTGTGTTCAAAAGTAACAATCTTAAAATTGTTAATGTAATTGTACCATTTCCAAAGCTAAAACCATCGTGTCCTAAGTTAGTATTTTCATTACCCCCATGGTTTCTATTGGTTCTTGGGGCAAGCTTTGTAACACAATAAAGAAAAAACATCCCAGGGGCCATGACCAATGACTGATTTTAAAGTTGGCTTGAGGCAACTCATTAAACCTATTCTTTGTGGGGAAAAAAACAAAACAATATTTGGGATAGTTGGATAGTTGAAGAGAAGCATCATGCTTGCAGACGTATTGCTCCCAGCAGACCTTAGCCTGGTCTTTAGTCATGCTCAGATATTCTTTCTCCCATGCTCTAAAAGCTTCAATCTCAGTGACGCCTACCTTCCATCAATCTTGATTCAGAAGAAAGGTCTGGTGCCTTTGGAATAAATGAAGCCCAGTAATAAAGGGCTATGCATCCACTGACTGAGTAAAACATCTTAACCCCATTCCCATCACTTTCTACATTAGTGCCCCTCTTGGGCAATTTGAGCTGCCTCTCTTTATTACTCCCATGTCAGTTGGAGGCTTTTAATATTCCTGTGGCATATTTTTTACTTTTTTTCCCTAATCACTTTCATATAGATTAGTCAGACGTAAACAGCCCAGAGTTCTTTCAGTGTTGATTAAAACTGTTTTAACTTGATGCGGAAATATTTGATTCATTCTGGACTCGAAAGAATCAAAACATTTTGGAATTTGGAGCTCATTTTTCTCAAGCACTTGAATGGAAATGTCCATCTTATTTAAACCTGGTGTGTTTCCCATGCATGTGGCTACTGTTGCTGTATGGCTTGCTCTAATGTTACACTTGCCAGCTCCATTGTAGTGATTTGTGGAGACAAGGACTTGTGCAAAAGCAACACATTTGGGACAATCTGTCCAAGGCTTGTACAGCTTTCCAAATAATAAAACACCGATCATTTACACGAATCATTTCAAGCACTTGTCTCTGAGTCTGACAGAATGCAGACACATTGTGGCAAACTGCATAGAGATCTACATTATGGGCAACTTGCACATCAGATTGTTTCCATGTGTGAGGCTGTGGATAGCCACTTGTGGCTAATTGCTCTGCAAATTGACCCAAACTGTATTCAGAGATGTCATGTTCATTTTATTTTGGGCCTTTCTTATGTAATTATCCAACACAATTGTAACTTCTTCACCCAGCTATCATTGTAAATTCAGATCATAGTTCAGGGAAATGTATAACCAGATGCTAGTGTTAATTGCTGGTGGGCCACAATTATTGTAATCTCTCATTTTCTTTTTGTAATATCTTTTTCTTAATGCATGGAAACGCTGTCCATTTAGTCAATCTTCCAGTCGAATTTGGAATTTGGAACGACCCTCCAGGATGATTATGTTGATAAGAAGGGCAAATTTGTTGTAGTTTTACAGCTAGAATTACTCTCATACAGGGACATATCTATATTTTTTTATGCCTGGCATCAACAGGTCTCATGTTTTGCAGCAGTAGTTTTCCTCCTCAGTGAGCTTTAAACCTGAATGACCACAATTTAAATTATTCGACCTCAACAAACCTTGCCTCATCACAAGCATGACATTTCAGGTTTCCAATAGAAATAAAATTGTTTCAAGAATTATCTACAGTCAGGTGTCATTTTCTCGATACAAGTGACACAGGAAAACAAGTGGAAGTGTAAATGATTTGTTAAGAGTGGTTCAGTAACTGTTTGCCTAGCATTATATATAATATCTATGATTTAGTAGAAACACACTGCAGCTTTGTGAAGGATATACACCATACTCTTCTATGTATATTAGCCAGCAGTAATGTCTGCATTCATCTAAATCTTTATTTTTGTTGTCAATAACATCACTACAATATTTTTATGGCATTTAAGTTCTGGCAGAGTTTGAAAGCTCCAGTACAGCACTTGCGTAGCACATTTTTGGAGGCTGGTGCTAGCTTTGAAGTAATGTTTCAGCTTTGAACATCTAAGCCTTGGGGAAATCCCAACTTTTCACAAATATCAGGTTCACAGGTTCAGAACCACAGGAGCGTTGCATTATGGACCGGATTTGTTTAAAATGCTGTGCTATATGTCAGCTGAAGTTAATATTTATTGTGAACTTGTTTAGACTATGGTGTACATGAAACTGACCACCAAGGTTGCTACTCTAACCCTCATTAGGATACAAAAATGGATTATTGTCCATATTTTTCCTGTTTTTTCACAGATGGAGTGAATCTTTTTGCCCCATTATACATTTAAATAATGGCATGCTCAAGCAGCAGGATATACCTTGTTTATTTCGGGAGGAAACAGTATCATTGGTACACTTGCAGAAATGCAGAAATATGACCTATCCTCCTGTCTGATTATTTTCATTTTTGAATGATTTAGGTTTCCTGGTGCAGCTGATTTTTTTCCCCCTAACTTAATTTAATCTGTAATAATGGAGGTAGTGAGAAGAATGTTTATAAAATGCAACCAGCATCTGTTACATGTAAATACAAATATAATGTAATTAATAGAAACAGACAAAGAGGATTTGATACATTTCTGCCTCATGTTTGATAGCATGTTCACAGAGCAGACCCAAGCTCAGTACACAGACAACAGGGATAAGGTGTAGTTAAGAATGTTTATTGAAGGATGAAGGATTTAGGTGGATGGCTGGCAAAGGCAGTGGGCAGAACACCGAGGTGGATGGTGTGGGCAGGCTCATGAAGCACGAGAGTTAGCAGTTTGTCAGATGGATGTGAGGCAATGGTGGTGTACAAAGGACAAACTGGTTACTAATTAGGTTGGATGGATGGATGGATGGATGGATGGATGGATGGATGAAATGATAGAAAAATATAAAGAACAAACTATACATAATAAAATATCAAAATAGCAATAGTAAATAAAATATATTGTAGAAAAGTATGTACAGCAAATCACACGATACAAGTCACACAATACAAGGAACATATCTTGGAAATAACTACAACTGAAAGCCTGGTAAACTGAAACAGTGATCTGGTTGGAGTACTGCAGGATTATTAGCTTTTCTGACTTTTGTATACTTTCTGATGTCTTTTTAAGATGCTGCAGAGGACATATTACAAACAAAATTCTAATTCCTTGTGCTGTAAGAAGCGAATAAGATTTTTTGCAGCTGTTTAGGTCCCGATGCCATTTTGAAAATGTGGAGTTGATATTTTATTGGACGCTTTATTATGTACTGTACCGTATCTTTAAATCCCCCACTCTGTTTATTAGATCCTGCTAGAAAGGACACTTATGAAAGGAACATAGATTCAATATTATCGGCAGCCAGGAAATGCATTGCCATTCCTCAAAAACTACCATTTTGCCAGCTCAAACATAATGGTGAATTATTTGCTGGTTGATGAGGCTTATTATAAAACAAGTCTCATCAGTTTTATAACATATGTTTTATTATACTCTATGTACAGTACATAAAAAAGCTAATTGGAAAAACGTGAGTGTGCTGAGTGCAATGTTATTGAATAACCCTCCTTTCCTCTCTCTTTCTTTCCTCCTAGGTAAGCACTTTCTTTGCTCTCTGTTGGTAGTGGAGATGGAGGAGCGATTGGCCAAGCGTGCATCCTGTTGCTGTCAGCGCTGGTGAAGGTTTCATGCAGCTGAAATGTGAGGCAAGAGTGATTAAGTTGATGCACTGAGCCAGTGTGCCCATAACAGAGATGCTTCTAGCTCTGGTTCTGGCAAGGTCAGCAGTACGAACACAATGGAGTGAACACACACCCCCACTCTTCTTACACACTCAACCACTGTACACAGGAAGCCATCGGAAGACAAAGAGGACAGGGTAGAAGAAAGGAGGGTGTAAATCGGAAGGTGTGTTCACACCAAGGGTCTTGTTTTGTTTTTTTGATCAGAGTGCACCAGCCATAGCAACTGGGTTTGGTGTTTTTAAGTGTTTGGTAGTTCAAAGGAATTGTATATTCCCTCAGTGATCACCAATTTCTATCCACAGAAATGTGTGTATTCACTTTGTGCTTGTGCACATTGACTCGAAAGCAAAGTTTTCATACATGGTGGAATCAATGTAAATCCCATGATTTGTAACTGGAATAATTTCCTTAGTGGATAATACATTAGTTTGTGAAACATTGGCTTAACACAAGGCCCACTTATGTTTTCAAGAGCTGCATCTAAATACAATACAACACAATACAATACAATACAAGCAACTGTATTAATCCCACAAGGGGCAATTTGTTTGGAGCAGCTTATTGTACACAAAACGCAAAAAGATAAACAAATAACCAATACATGGGAGCTTAATATGGAATGGAATCTATGAATAATATTGATAAATAACTTGCTTAGCACAATAAAAAGATCAGATAAAGCATACAAGAACAATGGTTAATAAATCTACAGAGTATTTAGTAGTCAGACCCCAGAGGGACTGAACAATTTGGAATGGTGGTTAGTTAAAAAGCAGGTAAAACATAACGACGCAACAAAGAAAATCCACTTGTAAGAACATCCAGATGAAGCCAAAATACTTTTTTAACAGAACTGTTCAGACTGTTTCTGTTTTTTACTGTGAGGCCGTAAAACCAGCAGATAAAAGAAATATTCAGGAGACTAATAAAAGATTAATAAAAATGAGACAAGATGATGAGACTGACAGGAAAAGGTGAATTCCCCGCTGTGGACCTGAATCTCAGTCGTCTTTAGTGTAAGTTACGATTGGTGGTTTTACGACCTTTGCCTCCATATACCACCACCTATTATAAGATAACTGAGCTAATTCCATGACAACTGAGCAAACTACATGTGCCAACAAAGACCATGGCAAGGTGGTGTGTCAGATACCACTGACCCTGGTGAAGGATGATGCCACTGGCGGAAATATGGGTCATCCTTCACACCAATGCTGACTGACACCGATCTTTCTCTTTAACTAAATCTTTTTGTATTCAAATTGGCATAACTCTCAGCATGTCACCAAAATACCCAACAGGTACAAGAAAAAATATGTGTGCAAAAAATACAAACGACTTCACTGACATAAAGCCTCTGCCATTCGCCATACAGGGAGACAAAAATAGGACGCCAAGCTTGTTAGGAGCAATGTATTCATACTTCTATTTTACTGCTTTTATTTATGTTGTTTGGACAGGTAGAGTAGTAGAGTTTAATTTTTTGTGAACCAAATAACTACCCATAACATACAAAATGCAAGTCACGGTGGTACTCCACGAAACTGCAGAAGTGGTTCTTAGATGTTTAAAGCCAGCATTTACTTGTGTTTTGAAAGTTGAAACATAATATGAATAAAAGGGAAACCGCAGTCTGGACTGATGGTTCTTGTTATTTCTCATGCATTCTAAACTGTCATGAACACCAAAGGAAGAAAATTATGGCAAACAGCCCTGACACATCCATTATGCTTAACTCAAGTTACAGAGTCTAGGATTTGATATGTTTTGACATTATGCACTGCCAAAATCTCTAATATCCTGGGTTGACAGGGTACCAAAATTCAAATAAATGAGCCACTTTGAAAAGTGGCCTTTTCACAAACCCTGACTCACCCGTAATTGGCTGTGTACACTTTAGATGATGTAATATGGTCAAGTTTAAAGCTAAATCTGACATAATTCTATATTTGTTTTCTTGTCAAGACAATCAGGTTATAATTAGGGATGCACCTATCCACATTTTTTCACTTCCAGTCCAATCCCGATACCTGAATTTGGATACCTGATATTCTGATATCAGAGCTCTGTTTGCTTTAATATTCTTATTATCATTATTGTTTTATTTATTTTATCTGAGGCTGTAATAAGCTCCTCTCTACAGGCAAGTATATGTACGTATGTGCATGCATGTCCCAACTTGAGGTAAGTATGAGGTCAGAAAACAAAACAAATATGCCAATGTAAGGTTTTCAAATTGATTGTCAATATTTATTAAATCCCAAGACAGGGTTGAACTACTAGTGCAATATACACTATCAAAAAAACAAAAAAATACCTGTCATATAAACTACACAGCACAAATGTGGCAACAAAGTTTTTAAGTGTCAAATATGAAAATAAGGGTAAACTTCTCTATGCTTCCCATCTGATCAGCACACGGAGGTATTTTCTCAATACTTTATGACCTCCCCAACCAAGACCATTGGTCCCTATTAAATAAAGAAATTGAGATAAAGAAGTAAAATCTGGTAAGAAACAGGTAAGGTCAATACCAGATAAGCAAGGAAGACGAGGCAAATGTATCCAATAAGGGATCAGGAAAGAGGGAAGCATTCCAAAAGCAGGCAGGAATACTAATATACTGGAAGGCCAATAGGGAGGAAGGAACAGGTGTGCAGGTTGGCATGGGAGGTCAGGTGATAGGAAATGGTGGGATCATGGAGGATACTACAAGTATCCTCCATGATAAGGCAGAAAGATAGAAAATGTTGAACCAGAATCAGGTTGACGTGACTTTGAGTAAATAGAGGACTGCAGATTAATACTCATGCACTGTGTCGGTGCTCTAAAGAGTACTTTGAGCATCTGCACTTGCTATAGGATCTATTTACTGTCGGTTTCAGCCTTTTCATGGGTTTTGTTGACGAACTGAGAAATATAGAATACCGCCAACCTCATAGTTTGAAATGACATGAAATGACATGAAATTAGACCAAAGGCATTTGCTTGGATTTTTGCTACTTCAAGTAGCAGCTGTCTTGTGCATGACACTTCTGTATAGAAATATGCACAGCTACATTTGATGTATCCATGGGGGGAGACAGTCAATGGAACACAATTATCCTAAGTGCACTGCATCATTGTGCTGCAGAATAGGAATTCTTTCCATTTTAAGCCACTTTGCATTCGATAGGAAAACAGCACATCTTTTATAAAAGCCACTAATGATGTGTCATTTTTAAAGTAGTATGGGCATTTAAGGAAGAAGGTTGGATCTTTCAAACCATGAATTTACCAGACTATACCATTGCTAACTGATTAATTCAAGTATTTATCAGACATAGTTATTCAGAGCTCTTTACAGTTACTGGTATATTAAAGTAATTGTACAAATAAAAGGACTCCTGGTATTTTGAAAGATGATTAACATGGATAGGCTTGCAGCCAGTTAATAAAATGCCAAGGAAAATGTCAGCGACAGATCTACCTGGCTTCACGTTAAATTCACTTGAACCCTTTGTTTCATCGCTCATCCTGTGTTGAAATGTCTAGCTTCCTTTCCTTGACATTTTAACAACGTAATGTGGCAGCTCTACAGCTCAGATTGAGCTCTCTTTATATTTGTTTTGATTTTGTACGTTTAATGTAGCTGGATGGAGTGCTCCACTTTCAAGCACTGACAAAAAGCTAGAGCTTTGGTGCAATAAAACCTAAGCTAGGCCAGCGTCGAAAATGTGATGGACAAAATCATATTTTCACGATAGGAAATGTGATAGTGTGAAAGTTATTATCGGCACTGGGAAAGACGGTTAGTTTACTTGCTTTTTGCTGAGCTTTCAGCTTCATCAGTGCATGATAGAAATGTGACGAGAAGGGTGACAGGAAGTCCAGATGTAATACAGTAAGTTAGGTTGGACAGTCAGCATTGTCCTCTGCTAAAAATATTGCTCATAGTGAGAGATAATTATCACTAAACTTTGCTGAAGTCTTCATGTCTGACTTGTTTTTAGAGTTATTATAAGGTGATATGTCACAGACTCTGTAGTGACCATGACCATCACCTTGCCCTTGTACAGATGTACGGTATAGAGATTCCTTTGTGATTGAATATGTGCAGTCACTAGTGGATTGCATCTTTGCTGAGTGTGCACCAGCTCTACTTCCCAATAGATCAAACTTTCTGGCTAGGCTGTATGTTTTTTTTTTTTTGTTTTTTTTTTGTATAGGGGGGTGGTATCTGTCAGTGGAATTTAGTTTTCTGTAGACTAAACTCTTTTGCTTTGTCTGTTGAGAAACAATGTCAACTGCAGAGCATGTCCAGTTCCAATCCCAAAAAAGGAAATGTGAAAGCTTTTTTGACCTGTACATTCTCCAGATGCTAAATGTTTTAAAAAGAAAAAAGCTCTTCCTTTTACATCTAAACACAGCATGACATTTCAAATGTCCTGTAGTTGCAGTGACGCCGGAAAGTCCATAGTGGGCCATTTTTAAAAGCATAAAGACAAATACAGTCAGAGGGCCAAGTTGTCTGAGCCAAGCAGCCATATGCTGTATAACCCCCATAAAATACAATTTTATTATCATTTTATTTAGCACTTAGTAGTGAATGCAGTTAGCCTGGAAATCCCCAGGGACGCCATCAATGTATCATTTAACACGACTATTCTGCTCTATATCTTAATGGCAGTTGTAAATACTTTTAATGCAACCAGTGAAAGTAGATGACCCATCTGTTCATCAGCCAGACTGTCAATTAGTTACTCATACTGACCCATAAATATAACATAATCATGTTATTATATTATAATGTCCTAAATAATTGTACAGTGATTCATTCATAGTTAAATTGCACCATGCAGGCTGCATCTGAGTTTTAAGCTTAAAAGGATTCAGGATTTTCTAATAATTGTTTTCTAATTGCAATCTCCGATAGGAAATAAACTTGGATCCCAAACTGTTTCCTAGCAGTTAATAAAAAATGTCTGTTGCAACTCAGGTTTCTAATTTGTATGTTTCATGGACATTAGAATGGAGGCAACCCGATGAAACAATGTTTGTAAAGAATCTAAATAAAGCTCTGTTTTGCAAATACTACAAAAAATGTAGTATCATGAGCCTTTGATTTCATCCTGATGTATTGACCAGTGGATCCGTGGAGCTGGTGCAGTTTTCTTTGGCTATGTTGGCAGTGACCAAACCTTTAACTGCTGATTGTGCCATCAGGTTAGATAGACTAGAGTCTTTTACATTTCTGAGTCCCCACTGTAGCCACTCCTCTGAATTTGAAAATTGTGACTCATCTTTAAACTCAAACTGTATATGTTATAAGATGTAAATGGAACCCAATATATCAGATGGTCCTTGAGCTGTGTGGTTAATGGCAGTAAATGATCTACTCTCTGCCCACTTCTATCACTGATGAATAAAAACTGTCCACTGACAAATGGACAGATTCACAGCCCAAGAATAAAGATAACTGAATCCCCTAAGTTTAACTCTAACTGGACACATTTTCAAGGAAAGTCTGTTTCTCATGGAAAGAAATCCTTAACTACTGCATAACCAAATCTCTTAGAACTGTCACATATTAAATGATGACGGGGCTTTTAAAGTCATTGTTTTGCTTACATCGAAGGTAGATACAATTGTTTGCTATATGAGCCCGGTAAAAATAGCCCTCTAAGATGCAGGGAGAAAATGGACTGACAGCACTATAAACAAGCCAGTATCAGATGCCTTTCTGTGGGAATTCTAACCCTATGGCATGCTGTTTTTAGGTACAAAGGCGATGTAAAAATACAGAAATGTCAAGATATCCACTTATCCTCCACTTCACCAAATCTTAGAGAGGTTGAGAAGTTTAGTGCAACAACCACTCTCTGACCTTTCTATACATTTCTTCAGTAGAACCAGCAACGGACTCAGGATTTCTCAGAGATCACACAAAGTGGACTAGTGTGAAGAATATATTCTTCCACCTTACAAAGGTTATTATACCACAGAAAAAGTTCTTCTTATTTTGACACTTAAAGGTCCGGTGTGATTAAGGAAGATTTAGGAGATCTATTCACAGAGTCTAGTGGAAATGGTATATAATATTGTTTAGTATGTTTTTATTTGTGCATCGGGGCTGCCAGCTTTTCACTTTGGTCGGACTGAGATTTGATTTGTTCTCAAGGGGGTGGGGTGGAATGAAAACAATATACAAGAGCAAACATGGCGGGGATAATTTAATTATACAATTAGAATGTATAATTATTTTTGATACCCCTCAACCTTGTCACTCTCAAGGGCAGCAAAATTACAACACATTTGAGGTACTTGTAGCCTACTTAGTTTCAGTATTATCATTCTCTACATTTACAGCTTTAGTTACTAGTTACTTTTCAGATTACAATCTTCCATATCCTTCCTGTCGAGTGAAACATAAGATATAATTTGCACTTGTAAAGGTGTGAAAGTTCAAAGTGGATTTTAAATTATACACATTTTTTTTTTTTGCTCAATTGCCTTGGTTTTAATCGAAAAGGCACTCAGTGAAATGCTGTTAAAACACATTAGGTAGCCTATTTAAAACTCACCTTTAACATATAATCTCCAATTGTGTTAATTTTCATAATCAATTGGAGATTGAACATTATGTGCAATAAATATGAATGAACTGAATGAATGAGGGAATAAAACAGTGCGCCTGAAGGGACAGAAACTCAGGGTACGCCAACAAGTGGGTTCACAGAGTGTTTGAGTTACGTCTCTTTCTCTTTCTCTTTCCCAGAGTTTTCCGCATCTCAGAGTTTTTACTAATCCCACTTTCTAAAAGAGGATGTACATGCTTCCCCTCCCGTCTCTCCACTCAGGCCTTAGAGGTTCAACATAAAAGATGAAACATGGACCTTTTGTGTCAAAGTGCCTATTTTGTACTCAAGATACAAGCACAAACACAAGTGAATATGATCACATTTGAATCACATGCCCTCTATGTCACATGTCTGTTTTTATTCATCCCATTTAATAAATAATGAGTTTAGGGAAAGCTGTATTTACATAATTTAACATGACATTGATATTGCTAGAACATAACTGCATTCAGTAATAATCAATTGTCCACACTGGCTTTCCTTTCCTGTGTATGTGCTGTTTTCAATATTTATTTTACTCCAGCTTCCAGTATGGATAAGTGCAACAAAAGAAAGATTCAGAAGAAAAAGTGAAAGCATACACTTCTTGCTGGAGCTCTCCTGGTTTGACATTAATACAGTGTCTTGGGAAATACTGTGTATCTTCATTTTTTATGAAAATGCTCAAATATAGCAATTGGCTGTTTGCAGTCTTAGTACAAAGAAATATGGAACAGTATCAACCTTGGGATCACTGTGCATGGCTGCAGTGGCAGCACTGACCTGAACACATTATATACTTAAAATATACACTGACTTTACTTTTAATGCCACCATAAGGCTAAAATCCTTTACAAAAAATATCTGTATTGTACAATAAAAAATTTTGATCAGAAATGGAAATCTTATCACCTCTTGCTGTCGGAAAGATCTCGTAACTTCCTGGTGCAGCAAAGTGTTTAGGGTATTAGCATATTTAATAATGGTGGAACAAATCCAGGCCCTCTGGTCACTACTAACACCGGGTTGTTCACTGACCCCATTCATTATGCGGAACTCAGGCCTGATTCTTCTAATTTGTTATGGCGGTCACCTTTAAAGCTCAGTGTTCATTATATCGCTGACATTCATGTTGCCATGAAAACTGAATTACAGAAAAGAGGTACATTATCCTGTCTTTACAGAAATGGAAATTCTCAGAATTTACGTAGTTTAACTTTTTGGTCATTACTTAAATTTTGCCAAAGCATGAACTCATCTATTCTAAAGTCACTGCACATTTCATCTTGGACTTTTAGACCACCTTTTTATTTGATAGTACTGTAACAGTACTGTGAATTCCTTAGATATCTTATGTGGATAAAGAAAAAAAAATGTTTTTATGAGTCTGCAGATGGACTCCAAGTGACTGCCAAGCTGGCAACACTGCTAGCAAGCTTCTTCAGTTGCTCTTATCTTAGCGTAGTTAGACAGGAGACTAAAAAATAGCCCAGGGATACCTTCAGCTATTGCCACCTCTCACGTGACCCTCGCCTTGTCTGTTGTTGCACACCTGTCAGAACACCAAGCTTCATTTCTCTTAATTTGAAATACATCGTGTTTGGTGACAACACAGGTCATCTCCTGTCTATCTAATTTGCATGTTGAGATTTGATCACAATGCTTTAATGAGACATGGGGAATGACAGCAAATTCAAGTGCAATTTCAAAACTGTAGCTTGTTATAAAGCCCTTTCACTTTTGATTGCCAATAGATATCTGATCTGATCAGAATGCAGGAATTAGTTAAGTGTAAATGTGTTAATATGCTCAGAGATGTCATTTGCCATATCCTGAAAGGTTATACAGTTGCTGTTCTTGAATGTGTGGATTAATAAATGGATAGTTTTAAAACTCAACACTGCACAGGGCCCATTTCACTCCCACTTGAGCAGATGGACGAGTACTTTGACTAATTTGCTTTTTAGTCCAAGAACATGAATTGTTGAGCTTATCCTGACAAACTTTTTTTCTAGAACTAACTGATGACAAACTTAAATTATGTCTCTCAAGTGAAATGGCATTTGTTTATTTATTGCGCTGGCAACAACGTCACTGCTTGAAATGTTCCATGTCCTTGTGGATGTGAACAGAATCTTTGTCCCCGCCGTCTTTCTGCAAGCTATTCCAAACTGCAGCCTCAGAGTCTTGTATTTTAACAAACGATTGTTGTACAATATTATAACAAAGAATGTTGTCTTTGAAGGTTCTTGATTCTGCCAAGTGTTTTCCTGCAGAACTTTGATGCATTTTTTTACAGGAAGTTTACTGGGAAATCAGCAGATCAGCATTTCAGGGCTAATTTTAATATTTCACTGAAACCTTTACTCTTTTTACATTTCATTGAAAGAATAGAATAGATACTTTATTGATCCCTCAAGGAGAAATTCTTTTTTTTTTTTCACTCAAGTTTTTTTTTTTTTCCCCCGAAATACAACCACAACACAAAGGGCTAATAGACATGCAAATGTGGAGAGAGATGGTGGAGTGAGACAGCCACACACACGTCCAAGCCAAGTCTTTACGGACTGCGCTACTGCCGCCCCTGCTACTGTAGTTTGTCTGAGACACCATGTGAAGAAGTTGTTTTCAAGCCCACACCCTTGGGACAACATTGCAGACGAGTATTTTCAGAAGTTTTCAGATTATCAGTGTTATTCTTGCACAGCATCAGGTCTTCATGCTGCCCACAAAACAGAATTAAGAGTGCAGCTTTGACTTGTTTATTGTCTATTTGTAGATTTCAGTTCCAATGGGATACCCGTTATTCTATTTAGGTCTTGTTGTTTTCATTTCTTATTTATTGCCTGCATCTGTGCTTTGGAAAATTTGTGCTATGTGTCAAACTGCCACGAGTTTAGTCCGGTCATGTTCGTCAGAAAGCTGCTTACATTTTCATTTTAGACTCAAATTATCGAGTTTGCTTGCTTTTTATTGTCATCTCTTGAGATGGTTTGTGTGTTCAAGAAATGCCGGGAAAATGAGTGACAAAAACAACACTCACCGAAGACCAAATACTCTTTATCTTCTAATTAGATCCCAAGCACAGGAATCAGTTTGGGGATACCAGTTAGCATCTGGGCTCAAACACATCTCCGCAGCTCTGGGTCATTCCAAGCTTTCAGGTTACCCTCTTTTTTGTGGCAGTGTAGCCTGCGGCTGTGTTTTTATTTGAAAGTCTGAACAGGAAATTATTAATCACTCACATGGGGTGTCATATGTTTTTTTGTTTTTTTTTAAACAATGTAGGAAAAATATTTTTAACATTTCTGTTGGAAAATGGCAACTGTGGCTCATCACGACTCGAGGAATGTGAGGCTGATGTGTCGGTGTTGCGAGTTGCCGGAAGATCCCTGGTGAGCTCAGATGCTCGGTGCAGCCGGAGGGATCTTAGAAGAGATGAAATGCCATCAGAGATACAGTATGTAGGAGTCTTAATTAAGTCAGTCTTCTCTGATTGTGAGCTTTTAAAGCATGTCTATCTCAAGCTTTCCTGCTTAATTGGATGTGTGTGTGTTAGTGTGTGCCTTCTCTATGCGTGGGTGAGCCTCTTTGGAAATGTGCATGTCCATATCGCAGTCATTATATGTGTAAACAGGAGCTCAGCAGGGAACATGTTACATAGCACAAACCACTGGCCTGTTTACTCAGTTTGTCAGCTCAGGCTTTGTTCCATCTTTCTTGCTATCAGCATGGTTGTCTGCTTCACAACTTCAGCGATTTAGATGACTTAGGTGTGTAGGTGGTGGCTCACTTCACAGACTTCATACACAAGCACACACGCACACACTCTTTAATCTCCCCTTCACCCATTCCTTGTTAGGTAGATCAGCCACGATGTGCTGCTCTTTTCAATCAATGAGTGCCAAAGGTAGTAAATCAGGGATTAAGGTTCGGCATGGCACTCCATTGTGCATGCTCCTAGCCCTTCATCTCATCGAGGTGCAAACAGAAAACCCAAGCAGTTGCGCAGCTATGATGGCCCCCCTACACTTTAATCATCGCTGGTGACCTTGCTCATCACCACCAGATTAAAAAACAATTGTGCCTTAGCTGCGCTCCTTGCTGCAGCTCCCTGCTAGTTTTATTTATTGTCTCTCGTCTCCGTGGTTAAATTATTTTTATCTATCAAACGAGCCCATCAAGAAAAGTGGCTGCCATTTAGATAACCCCCCCCCCCCCACACACACACACACACACACACACACACACACACACACAAACACAGACACATGATTGCTGATACTTAACCAATGAGGAGACTCGTAAAGGCAGATGAAGCAGTACAATGCAACTCTCCAGGGAGCCCGTGTACATCTGATTTTGGTATGAAGCTGTCATGGACTTGAATAGGATTTCAGAATCAGTTTTGTCCCGAGGGAAATTCAATAGATTGCCTGATGGATCAATTCCATATATATGGAGTGACTTATAGAGACTGTTACTTCATATTGTCTCACTATAAACGTGCTGTATGACATAAACACACCAGAACGCTACTGTTAAAAAAATATTTCATTTCTAGGCCATTTCAGTCTTTGATGGCGTACTGTATTTTTCTTATTCAGCTGATAGCTGACTGAGAATAGATGACAGGAAGACATTCACAGTGCAGCTGGAAATATCTTGAAGCATAAACAAACATTGCAAAATTTGCAGAAAGCCATTGCAGAAAATGAATAATAAATTTCAGGTTTTCTTGCATCTCAGAATCAAATAGTATAGTTCTTTCTCTATGCGATGCACTGATATTAAACTTTCACACAGAGATATGTCCATTGCAGATGAGAAAGACAAACAAACTCTTCTACAGAAGGTAGACCTCGTAGAGTAGAATACAAAGCAACACATGACATGCCACTGACAACACCACTGCTTTGTATTTATTCCTCTACGGAGAGAAAGGCTTGTGCTGTGTTGAGCAGTTTCACTCGTTCCCTTGTTTGACTTCTTGGTCGTCCTGTGAGTTGCAATTTGCTTCGGTCCACTTTTACAAACAAAGTCATAATGTCTGTGATTCTGCTCAGTTCACCAAGTTTCTCTCACAACAAGAGCATCTTACCTGGTAGTTGACAAAATGCAACGGTTGAACTAAATACTGTAATATGAATATTCATCTAGCAACGGTTTAAACTCGATGGCAAAAGGAAACTACATATCCTCAGCTGCTTCTGGATGTGTTTAAGATATTTTACTCTATCCATGAACATAGAGTCAGTTACAGATGACTTAACATCAACTATAAGCCGAAGTACATTAAGTACAGTGGGTCAGGGGGAATGGGAATGCACTGAATTTCACCCATTTACTTCCAAGAGTATATACCAGCGGGAGGATATTTCCTTTAAAGACCTTGTGAAGTAGCATGAAGCGTTACCCTGCTACAACAAGCAATGTTTCAACTTAACCTCTGGAGACAATATTATGACCAAAGTGCCTTTAGTTTCTGCTTCAGGGTTTGAGTCAAAATTGGAGTTGAAGTAGCTGCAGGGGCTAGAGGTTTTGGAATTCTTTTGCTGTTACTTGATTTGAGAAGGTTGTGGGAGATGAAGGAGAGCAAGTTGCTTTATAAAGCCAATAGGATTTATTGTGTGTTCTGTATATAGCAGACTGGATTTAGCCAATCCCTAGACATCCCTTTTCCTCTCTGTACCCACAGCTGTCATGCAGAATATCTTATCACATCGTCTGAATGTGGGTGGGTTGGTCTGTCGCCTCTGTATGTGTGTGTGTGTGTTAACATGAGAAATGTGGTTTGTGGTTAAAAGGGCAGTGGAATAATCACTCTGGCACCTGCTCAGACTCCCATGCGTTGTTAAACATCCAGCTACTCACAAAGTCAAATACAAGACAAGCCTAATGGCTCCCCAATGCTCGTCTTTGTAAATGACGGTGTTAACTACAACTCTCTTAACACTTAAGCATGTCCGTGGATCAAATATAATACATATTCCTGTGGTTTGTGTTTCCCATTAAAGGTGTCAGGTTCAACTCTGCAGCTTTAAGTACAAAAGTCCCTGTTGACTCTTTAGCATACTTGTTTCAAAAACAGGGTTTACTTCTTCTTACCTTGAGCTCACACCTCTCTTTATCAGTGTGTTTTTTTGTTTTTTTTCAGGGAGATAAATTGTCAGGGTGGTTGTCCTGGTCTGCAGTAGAGCTGGTGCAATCAGGTTCTGTGGTTTGTAAATCAGCACCATCAGAAAAAAGTGCTTACAGAGGGGGTCACAGGGCATGTTGTGCCAGTTATAGCGATGATAGTGCAGTCGTTTGGATCTATGGCAGTTTTAGGGCGTCAAAGATCACTGTTGACTTTAGTGTTTTACCACTTTTATACTTTAAATAACATACAGACACTCTGATTTAAATAGCTAAAACCTTTGTAGTATTAATATATGTATATGTGTGTGTGTGAGCTGACAGGAGGACTGTGATATTGTTGGGTGATAGTGCCACTAGTGCCACTCACATGATCCAAGATGAATGGGCTCAGTCATCATTATGATTTTAGTGGATGTTGGAGAGAAAAGATTAGAGTGATTGGTTCCATAGCAGAACATAATTGATTTATAATGCACCAGCCAGGAAAGCAGCGCATAGCTCTTCACATGGATGAACAATGGCAAGGGCGTTTGGAGGTTAACAAAAGAGGGTTGTGAGGGTTACATGAGATTAGAGTAGGCTCCGAGGCAGAGTGCGCCATCATTGGTCAGCGTTTCTCCTCCCTGTGGCTGGCAGGTGAGCAAAAAAGACAAACCAGATGAAACCCCAAGCTGGCGATTAAAAAAAGAAAAAGGCTGACGCATCTTCTAGGCTGTTGAGGTATATCTTGTGTGGTGTGATGGCCCCAGGCAGTATGCAGGCAAACCAAGCACCACAGCAGGTGATTGGCAGAAAAATATATACTCTGGATGAAATCAAAGTTTCTCAGAAACTAAAGTTTTGATGGTGTTTTTGGTTTCCTTACAGATGTCACAGATTGATTCAGGCAGTTCTTAGTTGATTGGTGTTGAGCTGTGCCCACTGCCTTCTTAATTATCTTTTGATGGAATCCAAAGTGTAGCACAAAAAATGGTAATGGTACACACACTTTGCAGCTAAATAATGGCCAATCTATTTCCTATAGTGGCTATTAACATTGGCATTGAATATGCATTTATTTGTGGGGTGCAAAATGCTCAGATATGAGCATCCTACATTAAATAATTCATAGGGAGATTGGCCTGAGCTGGCTTTGTTTGTAATTTCCATTCACCATCTTTCTTTGTACTGGACAATGCAACATTTACAACTTGAGTGGATTTACCATTTTATCTATTAAAAAGATTGTCACCCACACACTCCATGTTAATGTTTTTACAGTTTTGGTGTGTGAATTGCAAGATTTAATGTACAGCACGGCAGGTTCAAGTCACCACTTAGATGTCCGCTTTCTTTCTTCTTGACTGACATTAAGGAGAGGAAAGCAAAGGATTTGTGATTTGCAGTCAAGTCTCACCAGTTTCCTTGAGGCTTTTCACATTTTCCTCAATTTACATTCACAAACACCCTTTTTGGATATTTACCAGTAGCTGAGTTGGTGGTGGCTGGAGAACAATCTCAGATCGGCTCTCTGAATTCCTGTCAAGTCTTACACAGTGACAGCAGAAGATGGTTGCCTGATGCCACTGTGTTCAGTTGATATCTCATTCCCAAACCTGCTGCACTACTTTTAATAGTGGAGCTCAGAGCTGCAAAAGGAATCTCGTTTATTAGGATTCAGCCCGTTCCCTGACATACTGTGAAGGAATAGATAAGAGTGGTGGGAATGCGGCCTGAGTTAAATAAATAAACAGATCATGCACCAAATAATTAACCTCTCAGGGTCTTTGACATGCTCTGAAAATGCTGGAGGGGTAGGGGTTGGGTGGGTGGGGGAATAGAGGAAGAACTCTCACACTGAGCTGGCTGCTCAAGAAGCTGCTGTATGTGCAACTCCAAGGTTAACCTGTCTGTTCAGATGGTCCTCTCCATCACTCAGTTTTCTTGTAATGATCTGTGTTTTTCATCTCAATAATGCATTTTTTACATGCCATATAGAGATGACAACTGACAGATATTGTTGATGGTTGCATTTTCAAATGAAATATAGGTGTTGTGAATAGAGTCTGCCCATAATCATAAGCCACATGGTTTTCTTTCTACAAACAGTCCTAGCCCAAAGTCTGTTTACTTGCTTTCAACCAGAGCACGAACACGGTATGATATGGGTTCATCTAAATATCTATAAGGTTGTATTATACTGTACTGTCCTGTACTGTAAAAATAACACAAGGACGTTAACACAATAGTTTATTTCAGGGCTGCAACTATTGAGTATTTATTATATGTTGACCAATTCATAATCACATAATTGAATCTATAATGTGTATTAACCAAAACTACTGTTTCATTCCTTCACATTACTATTAGTTTTTCTCAGACCAGCAATTAAAAATCAGTCTATCCTGATAAGGATAAGTGGCAACAGAAGATGGATGGATAGGTGGGTGGATAGATGGAACAGAAGAAAGAAGCACACCCTCACACTGGAGAAGTTGGAATCAATTTAGAGAGCAGCTTAACTTTACTTGTTAAATAACTTTAATTGTTAATTATCAAAACATTCTTTTTTCTTTCTTTCTTTCTTTTTTTAACTAATTGTTTCAGCAATCTCATTATGAATATTGTAATCACACTATGTTACATTAGAGTACTCAAAAAGTTTTATTATTTAACTTCATATAGCAATTAAGGGACGATTACATTACACGTTCGTGCGCACAGTGTGAAAATGCTGACAGAAACGAGGCTATTATGACCGTGATTACTTTCATTCTGGGTCAACACTCGGTCACCATTTTCCTTCAGTTTCAACCACCCAACTCCCTTTCAAGGAATACAAACTAAAAGAGGAGCCAAATGATTCCAAATTTGAATCTCAAAGCTGTGCAGAAGCTTCTAGAAATATTTGTCAAGACCTGAGACAGTGATGTATCTCATCACTATGCAACAGCATTTTTAAAATAACACTAATTAGCCGAGGGAGTGAGTTTTGGTGGCTAGCTGTTTCCTCATGGAGAACTAACACAATAATGAAAATCAGAAGAGTTCTAAGCCTTTTATATCTCCCTTTATTCTGAATCCTCCTTCAGCCCTTAAATTGCCATCATTTGACAAAGTAATCAACATTGTTTTAATTAAGTTTTCTAACTTGGCCAGATGCATTTTTCTCTCCCTATTACCACTCTCCCACCACACACTGCCTCACATCGCTCCCTCACTCTTGATGCCCGCTGTCTGCAGTGCTGGGTTTAAAAAGACCGAGAAGTTGCTTTTAATCGAAACTTTGCAAACAGTCTCTCTCAGTCTCAATAAATCATTAGGGTCTCGTAATGGATTTCACACACCGGAACAGTTGTCCCGACACTGTCACAGAATATTAAAGATTCATTTCAAAATGACAAATATATGCTTTAAAAACAAGTGACAGGCTTGTAAAATAATTCAGTATTGCTGTGATCAAAACATTTCCAGGCAGCTGTGACAGGTCGCTTACAGTAAGGCTGCTGCTGCACCCTCAAAACTGGACATTATATAAATATCATATACTGTACTCCGTCACATCACATGTTATCAGTTGTATTACATCTCAAGGTGAGAGATTAATTAGTTAGCATGAAGTCAAGGCTGTTTTTGATGCTGTATTTAGATCCGATGTCAGCATGCACTGCCACAGTACAAAACAGGCTTTCATGCTCTCTTTACACGTTTCCATTCATAAAATGAAATAAAAAAAAATATGCACATAATATTATGGTCTATAATTTATGGCCTACAAGTTGCAATAAAAATTATAATCTATTATTCTCCAAACTATTATTTATGGGTCCCTTGTTTCAGAGAGGCTGCTATGCAGAGCATGTTTTATGTATTAGTTTCCTTCATTGGAGTTCTGCCAGTGAATTAACTGTGTAGATGTGAGAAGTGTAGATCTTTTCAGGTCACATCGAGGAATCATGATATGCAGGTTTTTCATATATTATCTGTGCATCTGTGAACACTTGAACTCACGAGTGTTGCATCACAGAATCTTCATATTTATCACAATGCAGAGACCCGATTGGATTCTTTTCAGCATACATTTGCATTTTATTTAAGAAAAGTCGCTTACACTTGTGCACCCCGTAAGGCACTTTATGTAGTTTGTGTATCGGCTGCTTTATTTTTTATAGTAACACCTCTTACCAAATTCTAGCCTTACTGATTTAAATGTTGGCTTGTAGTCCTCATAAGTCTGAGTGCTCTGGGCTGTCTCACAGCCAGTTAGTGGGAGGGCCTTCTGATGCACTTCTTGTCCACTGCACACACATTTTTCTATAAATCTAAAAGAAGTATCTAAAATACTGTAGACTTTTGCTTTGGGCATAATCCTTAAAAATACGTAGTGTTTTATTGATCAAGTAAGTGGCAGGGAACCAAACAACTAGAGCAGCATATACTATATGTATTTGGTACACATTAGAAACTCATGGGGGAAAAAAAGTTTTTGCTCATACACCCTTAGGGGCTCCATACATATTCAAGCATATTTCACCAACGTATTTCTTACTTCATTTTAAATAAATAAATAAATAGTGTACACTTTGCAGATGCAAGCTTACAGTATGTAGTAAAATATAAACATTGGTTTTGGACTTAAACTTGAGACCTTTCTCTCCAGTGCCCATGATGCACATACAAGTGGGAACTGAGAATAATATATGCTCATACATGCATGTTGGTCATGGAGATAAGATGGAGTGGCACTTGTGCTTTGTTTTAGCTCGGAAGTTGCAGGAAATTGATCAGTAATATAGGAATGTGGCTTTTCTCTCTCCTTGGAGAGATCACCAAATCAACCGAGCATGCTTCCTCATACACCATGAAGCATTAAATGCTGGACTGTTACGTGTTATCAGATACGCAATTAGTAATTACTCAGGGAAGGATCCATGCTTACAAATTCTGTTTTCTCCAGTGGCTTTTTTTTTCCTTGTCAAGAATACTGACAAAGGAGAAAGCAAAGCTTCATTGTTAATCAGCCAAATAATATGATATACAGTGTCTCTTAAACACAGCTCAACTTTTCGCTTTCTTGCTTGTTTTCCACATTGTTGATAATAAAGTTTTTAAGTAACAAACTTACTCCCTTGACCCCATGTTTTTATATGTACAGCAAGGTCATTCATCCTCCACTGCTTAACAAAGTCTGAATAGACCTCCCACACATAATTAGCCAGCTGCCCTTGCATTTGGTAGCAAGGTTTTGTACAGAGAAGAGTAAAATTAAAACTCAAAATGCTATGATTTCTTTTAGCAACATGTTAAGAAATAAGTGGGTAGTAGTAGTTGATAAATTCATTTGACTTTAGCTGTAACTGTCATCAATCTAAACATGGTCAGTAGATATAATATAATGAATGTGTAGGAGCCAGGAAAGAAAATATGAAAGTGATCATGCTTTTGTTGCCAAGATGGGTTAAAAAACAACAACAAAAATAACACTTGGTCAGCCGAATTTTTGGAGATTAATTGAACATTCCCTGACTTTCAGATATATTTATTAAAAATGTTTTATCATAATACAGATTTTTGTCGAAATGTTTCTGCTATTACAAATTGATAGTATAAAAAAGTGCTGTTTTCCGGAGTTGGTTTACAGAGATACACTTCCATATTGTCCTGCAACAGTTTTAGCCTACCCATAAAGAGAATTAATGATCCATAAATGTATTGCTTATTTTTTTGCTTTCTGGCGCAGATCACCTTACATAAGGTTCAAGCAGAATTCAGAGCTTCCACCATCTGCCTTTTATTGCTCTTAACAGAAGTGCTACCAACAACAATGTACAAGAGCTTTCGAAAATACTGCCGAAACATATAGGAATCCAGTCCAATTCCCTTCCTGCTGACTGACTTTTAGATCTCTGTTTTGGATTTCTCGCTAATGTCGTGATCGGGGAATTAAGATGTCAAGCCTCCTCCCACGCAGCCCGCATCACCATGTACAGACTTGACTTTCATTTACACAGAAGACGCGGGAGTCAAAGCCAGAATCAAATCCCTGACCCAGATTCACCGCTTTTCCATCTCTTGCCTCCATCCAAGTAACCCTCCATGTGTGTGTGCGCATGTGTGCATTTTCAATTATATAAGTTCAACCGCACAACATGTGCCCCTGTATTAAAAAAATCACCTCAGCACGAAGTGCCTGTTCACATAGGGTAAACAAGTTAATAAGACACATGCAGAATGAGGAATATTGAGCTGTACTTTAATAAATTAATTGCATTTGTTTCTCTTTTGCAGTTTTCTGCTTCTGTGGCTTTAGTGGTGCTTAGATTAATATATTACCATTAAATGACTTATTGTTTTGAAGACAATGAAAGGAATTCAGGTGCTGTTAGGAAACAACTGAATATGCCCCAGGTATTGGGCACTGAATTACTATGCACAATCATAAATGCTCACTACATTTCTGAAATATTAATGCACTAACCCCACTGAAAATCATATTTCATTGACAAAGACCTAATAGTTAATGTTAGATTATGTGTTTGTGTTTGAAAGAGAGCTGTTCTTTACCGCCATCTTTGACTGAAGCATCCTTTCTTAGGAGGATGTTATACATACACATTCATCTGCAAACCAACATATATATGTGTCTGCATGTCTGTGTTGTTAATGTATTCAGGTTTGTAACCCCAACTAACTATATTCTCTTGCTTAGCAAGAAAATCAACATCTCAGCACCTCATTATCAGCACCATGTTCTATGTTGTCAGACTCAATATCTTGATGTTACACTTGCTTTCTCCATTAATGGAGTATGTTAGGTTGTCGCACCAAGCCAGCTTTAAATCCCTGATCACAACAGAAGGGAGAACCTATTTACTGTAAAACCACTTCAGTCAAAGTAGCCATTCCACTCCCGGTATGTGTCTGAGTCTTGCGATTTCCTCTACGGTTGGCTTGCATAGTGCAGCCCAGGGGAACAACACTGACGGCTCCATTTTCACTGTGTTCCTCTGCCTGTTCCTTTCTAAACACCTTGATTAGTAAAGACAGCATTAGTCCTCCCCTGGGACGGTGTATCTCTGAAGTGAGGGCATGTTGGTTCTTGTGTATGTTTCCTTCGGATCATTGACGGTTTAAAGAAAAGTGCACGCACACTTAAGAGGACCACAGACCTGCTTTTTTAAATCTCTGAGCTGTGTTTCTGTTGCTTGAGATGAATACAAAGCAAATATACAGCAGTTAAACTGTATTTAATAATCTATGACCTCAATAGGCAACTAGTGGAAAGTGCAACATCAGCATAGCTTATCTGCTTGTACATGTTGCCAGTATAGATCTCTATCAGCAACTTATCAAACGGTTGCAGATCGTGGTCATGTGAGCTATGGGGCTGTAAAGACCTTGCTCATTTCCCCTTAAAGCTGATGCTTTGATGTGGACAGAGCCAAGTGCAGACTGTGGTGAGTGATATGCTAATCACGGCCACTGTGGGTATTGGATCATGGTCAAAATGACTGGAGATCAAACAGAAGCACAAAAAGCAGCTTTAAAAATGTTTTTCTTTTTTGTGACATTTAGGCCCTAATTCCATGTGGAATTAACCTTCAAACTACACGGACAACGTACCTGAATATGGAAAAACACAAGTTAATGTAAGCTGTAAATGCACATGCAATGCATTGCAACTGAAATGCATTGAGATGGTGTATCTTTGTAAGCACATCCAACATGTTGGAAGGTCTAACACCGCCTCCCCTGGCTACATCTCAAACTGCCCATCAAAGAACTTTAGCAGCATGGCATCCATAGACTGTGTGACTTCTAGTTGTATTAAATCTTAATGTTATGAAGATAGAAGACATTTGTGACAAATGCCAATCTATATTGTCTGTCTTCATGTTGATATACTTAAACATTGGTTTGAAAATGCTAGCTGGGTAATTAGCTAGACGAGAACTAATGTTTGTCTTTGAAGAAAACCCAAAGTTTTGGCTGTTTTTGAAGCTGTGTTTCTCAGTCAGACAAGCCTCGCCTTTGTAACCCAACTGCTGATCTGTCAAAATTGCTTTACGTAGACTGGGCCCCAAGTGACTCCCCACTGTCAAGCCAAATCCTGTACCTTCACCTTTACAAAGTGCAAATGGGAATGTACTGTAAGAGCTCAAGGCTCAACAGCTTTGTTACCAAGGAAACTTCAGTGGAAATTCAGCTCACAGCTGTCTACAGGGAGACAGAGCCTTACTTCACAATCCTGCCATTGAGAGAGCTACGGAGAAATAGATGGAGACTACCGACAATGTCCCCTGAATGCTTGTGTCCAATTGAAAATGGCTTTCATGTTGAGTGTGTCAGCAATGGACCAGGGGCAATCGGTCTCCCTTTCTGATTTATCATTCAGTCCTACAATGCAAAGGATTCTACAACTTTTTTTAAACCTAACCACACGTGCCAATACAGCAACAGAACACCAGCAGTTAAACTTCTGTTCACAAAGACCTCTGGAAGAAAAGTTTACTTGCTAAAACCATACATGCATCACGGGTTGCCATTTATTTTACAAATGCTATCTCAATAATCATGACTTAATTTTCTTGTTGGAGATATCATGTTATCTTGTAATCTCTTAATTATCTCCTCAAGGTCTGCACTAGTTTTTTAAAGCTCATTATCCTAAGATAAGGGTTTGATAACTCGAACAACAGAATTAGATTATTATAATCACTGAATTGTTCTGTTCATTTTGTTTGTCCCTTTTTTGTTATTGTTCAGGTTTTCCATTTTTATTTGTTTCATTTGTGTTGGCTTTTTTTTTTTCTTAGGCTTTGATTATAAATGCACCATTTCTATGTGAGAATAAACTGCAGGGAATCAGAGGTATTTTGTAATATCACTTGTGCTTTAACAATCAAAGAGAAATTGTACAATTGCTAACATGTTGTAACGTGTATTTCAGGTATATTCTACTGGATATTCAAGTGTTATTCAAGTTCACTATTTTCCTCACACCAATTACGAATTTGTGTTTCATTGAACTGCTATGCCAATGAAACACTGCATTACATTACTGGAAACCTTTTTCCTCCCTTTATGCCAAATTCCAGATACTTGTGGAAGTTGTACTGTCTGTGGTTTACTAAGCATCAGAATGTGCACAGTTTAGAAATCCATGTGCACAAATGTGAAAGTGACGTCACCCTCTTGATTTTGGCATTTGAAATGATGCAATTTTGGTTATAGGTCATAAATCAAGTGAGAAGTAGGCTAATTTCCCCATTAGGCTCAATACATTCAGACTTTTTTTACAGCCAAGGTCCTGCCCCCTGTCGACCATTGGAAATAATACAGGGTTATGGGTTCTGTCCATTTATTGTACTGTCAATAGCACAGTTTTCCACACTTTTTTTCTCTACCATTTGACCCCCAT
This sequence comes from Larimichthys crocea, assembly GCF_000972845.2. Lineage (NCBI taxonomy): Eukaryota > Metazoa > Chordata > Actinopteri > Sciaenidae > Larimichthys > Larimichthys crocea. The sequence continues at coordinate 19,494,772 of NC_040032.1, forward strand.
AGGGATCAGAAGCCATGTCAGGAAAGTGGTCCTAAAAAATGGCTCAAAACAGGCGTAGCACTGGCAACCACAGCCACTCTCGATTTCTGTATATAAGTTCTGGGGCAGTCACTTGTAACATAGTGGTAAAACCCCTATGTTGTTGTTACCACAGTCTTCCCAGCTAGTAGATCAGTTGACATTCCCGTCAAGTCTACAAAACCTCCTCTGAGACAGGACAAACAGGAGATCCGATTATGGATGCTTAACACCATTAACAGCCCCAATGACGGTACCTGTCTTCAAATTCAGAGAAATAGTCTTTGATCTGTGTTTCCCTATGGAGTCCCAGTGGGGCTTTTCCCAGCACGGCAGTATAAACTACATATTATAAAGCAATACGATATCATTATATAAGGAGTTTTTTTGAAGAGGTTTTACAATGTGAAAAAGATTTATCTTCTCCTTTACATGTCAAATAGGTTTGAAGGAAACAATGTGAATGTAATATCAGACGATGGGGCCTGCAGTATAATGAAAAAAATTCAACTATTTGGATTTTTTCACCATCCAACTTTCTCATTAACCAGGCCTTCACCTCTTTCCAGCTGAATGACAGTGTCTTGCACCTATAATTCTGACAAGGGTTCAGCATCACTTGATGTGATGGAGCCGCCAGGCAAGCCAGTAATGACGCTCCTCCTCTGCCTACATTCATTAAGACTCCCAGAAGAAAAGGTAGATTAAGGTAGCCTTAACTGGAGCATGTTTTACCCCGACACAATATGTCGAGCGCTAACCTTTTCAGTCGAAACAAACAAATCATTGGGTGCAAGTGCTAATAGGGGATATGCCTGCTGGCGAGTGTGTTTTCACGTGTTGTTTGGCAAGTTCAAGGAAATAGGGCGGGTGAGGGTTGTTGGGAAGGGACGACTGGGGCGAAGTTGACATGACTGAAGACGAGCACTTAGCTAACTTTGTTATCTCCAGTGAGCCAATGCATCCTTTTGGAGATAAAGCGCTCACGGGAAAATAACAGAATGATTTCTAAAGTAACAAAGGTTTCATCGTGTAGGTAAAAGGTGAAGGTTTATAGGATAGTTTTTGGCTCTAACAGTCAGTGGGGGGAGTTAATCAGTCGTTTTTTTAAGTGGCTGTGGCAGGAACAGATGACAAGAGCTGCATGTGTTTGCAGATGCAGAGCGTGAAAGTGAGACTCCTCTGATTCTGTCCAATTTGGCTTGTCTGTCTGCAGACAAAAAGCACCCACTTCCATGTTTCTCATTCTCTCAGAGAGAAAAAAAAGAAAAGAGGCAAACTTATGTAAGGGTTATGAATGTTGCCTCAGAAGTTTGCAGAAATGATTTCTCATGGAGCTGCAAAGTAAACATGTTCTCAAACAGACTTTAGGCTGACACATGGCATGCTTTTTGGAATGGGTTACTGTCTAATGTTCCTACACAGAATAGGAAAATTTGCAATGTTAACCTTTTTTGTTCTGTTTCTGAGAGGAAAGTCATCTTTACAAGTTGTTCATTCATGAGAGAAAGAAATGCAGTTAAGAATAAGAATATAAACACTGAACAAAATAAACATTTAACTAATGATTTTACTATTCTTTGAGTAGTACAGCTGAGGTTGACGCTGGAGGAAAACAAATGACCTATGGATTTTTAAAACTAGTAAAGGTTTATCATCTGTTGAGCATTTTTGTGCTTCTGGAAAATGTTGGCCTAATGGTGGCATACAGAAAGATCAGGCAATCTGAGCAATGCTCTGGACCAAAGTCTTGGTGATCCCATCATCTAGCAATCACCATTGATCCCTTCTTTTAACCCAAGACCACAATCTTTCCCTAAACCTAACTAAGTAGTTTTAGGAGCATAACCTTAACCAGGATTTAACATGCATTCTACACATGTTCAAAAACATTTATATGCTTTAAGGGACAAATCCTCTTTCCTCAAACATATTGATCCATTCATACCTTTTATCATTCATCAGAGAAATCTGCTTCTTTGAAAGTAGAAATGTTCTACATGGATCTCCTGTTTCTATTAAACTATCAACTATGTTGAGAAGAGCACTGTGCACTTGAACTTTTCTTGAATTCTTAGTTTTGTTTATTTGTTTTTTTATTTGTAGTTGACAAATTCAGTAATGTAACAGTACTTCTACTTGAGTACAGACCTTCATTACTCTTTCCACCACTGTAAAAATCAGACAGATACTGATCAGATACACAGGCATTTGAATACTTTTTTTTTTAGATAACCTCTAGCAGTTTTCTGTGCATGAACATCCTCTCTTCAGATCCTGCTGTGAACTTGAATGAAGTTAGCTTTAGTAGCAAGCCACGCTTTATGCTTTAATGTTGCCTGTCTTGATAGTTACAGTGCATTCATTCATTTGAGGCTCTGATTGTGTATTCTCTTTAATGGCTTGCTTGCCTTACCACTGTGTTTGGTGTGCTCTTTTTTCTTGCACCGTCTTAGGTCTTCACATTTCTGCTGATGCAGTTGCTCACCTTCACCAACCATCCATGATTTTGCAACACTCGTATTGCACATTATAGTGTGATACAACTTTCCAATTATGGTTTACGGTATAATTAGAGTAATATTTTGCCACTATAATGCAGTAAACTGGGAGATAAGCCTACAGATATCAAGCTGTAGAAGGGATCACTAGTTCACCATTTGAAAAACCTAATTGTGTTCCGTGCAGTGGAGGCTTTTTAAACAGCATTTAAAAGCTAATCAAATCAAGGATTTGCCCAAAAAGGCATCTGTCGAGACAGCTTTTTATAGAAGCCTTTGCACAGCTTGTCTCTAATCTGAAAATGAAATTTTACTTTCAGCAGTCTGTTATCTTTTCTCACTGTTGTGCATCAATGGTCTTGTCCTCGCTCCAAATGAAATTGTTTTCTCATGCCTGTAATATCAGTAATCTTGTGTATTAAATTGCAAGTGAAAACAAAAAGCAAGACAAAGAGAATGACTGAGCTTAAAAAACATCCTGGCAGATGCTACAGTGAAAGGACAAGGATGCTATGTGGCTGCATGGTTAGTACAGAAAGCAACAAGCTGTTTGAAAGCTTGAAACGCGTGTGATGTCTGATCAAGTCCCTCTGAAACTCACAATAAGAAATCAAGGTATTGAAAGTTTTTCTTTAACATTGTGTTCCTGAAATGCATTAATTTTTGATGGTAGACCTAAAAAAAAAAAAAAAAAAAAAAAAAAAAAAATCAGCCTTCTGTACAGTACAGAAGCTAGTGAGGGCTTTTTTCTGCAGTCTCGCTTTAGAAGTTCATGAACTGTAATTTTCATAATTAATCGGCCCAGGATCAAAAGCATAGCATCATGGTGAATATTGATTATAGGTTTTACTTGGGGTGTTAAATATGCCCCTCATGACACTTCCCTGGGATCTGACTTAGGGGTCCTAAGGGGTTCCCATCAGGTTTAGGCTACCTAACACACACTGAAGACACCTACTCCCTACTGATGATTACTCCATACTGAAGCCTTATGCAGATGAAAAAATTAAATATGTTTTGATAAACACTGGACCCAAGGAGAAGGTTTTCAATTTATTCTATTTAATCTTCTTTTTGGTCCTGCCTTTACTTTCAACACTGTAGCTTTCATCTTATATTTACAGCTGTGAACTGACATAGAGTCCAGTGAAACAAACAGCCTGTTAGTGATTGCTACTCATACTTAACATATGTGTTAGCATATGTGCCTGTCTACTCATTTTCATTAATGAGAAATATTACCCCAGCACAATTGATTAGCTCTTTTATGTACTAATTGTCTTAACTGAAATGCTGAAATCACCAGGTGATTGGCCCCTGGTAATAATTAGTTCATTGATGTCCCAAACAATCTACTCTATGCAGCCAAAAATAAAAAAAGTCAGATTTTGTTAAAGCTGCTGGTTTTGGGGAGGTGAAATCAACAAAAAAATTCTGAATTTCCAACCAGCGTTAGGGATGCCATGCCTCATGACTCTTCGCTAAAAGAGATTCTGACATGCAGTACTGTGTATTATCCAGTTCATCTTGAAGGCCAAATAACAGATGTGTTTTTTTTTACCACTTTAAAATAAACATGAATCTATAAAAGTTTATATATATATATATATATATATATATATATAGTCCACTTCATTGTTTCCTCCGACTCCTTATCTTATCACAGCTAAGAACAGACTGCCTTTTGGTGTATTGATTTAACCAGTTGCAGAAAAAAAAATATATATATATATATATTTTATTTTCTGCAATCATGTCTCTGTTCAATGTAGAACCTGACAGACACAGTATACATGTTGTTAGCTTCCAACTTTGTTCCCCAGCCCTGTAGAAAATATTTCATTTTTAATATTACATTTTCCTATCTGAAACAAGCACAGTGTTGCATTGATACAGTTATCATGTGGACTCATGTGGAGTCTCTAAAAAGTTCAGCTTGAAGTTAGACTCATTATCAGCCAGTCACTACAGGATATTGGTAATCAAAGTCACCCTGAAACCCCCGGAGTCAATGTGTAGAGGTACAAATGATTAAAGAATCACACACATTAAAACCCCTGATAGAAAATGCATAAATTTTAATGTGGTAAAGTTTGAGTGAAGGGCATCACTCTGTCATAGACTAGGATCAGTGTTGAGAAAGTTGCTGGCTGGATACTAGGTAACAAGTGACACTAAGCCACATATAATGAGCATGTGTTTGTAGAGGTCAAACCACTTCTATAGGGACTGTTGAAAGGCAGGGAACTGCAAGTTCTGTGAAAATGAAGTACAGTCTGACAAGGTTGATTGGTAATGACAAATAAATTGCATATAAATACATACATATAAATCCTTCAGTCCTTCAAGTATTTGTCTTTTTTTGTCTTTTTTTTTCTTGTCAATTCCTCAGTGTTTTAAAAAATAGGTTTCTGGTATATTTTGGCCCTGGATATCTTCAAATGTGAGCGCACAGCAGTGGCAAAAGAGATGTGATATGGGTTGGGTAAACAAGATTATTGAGAGCAGATGGCATGACAAAAATGTTCCTTTTGGTTGACCATTTTTAAAATTGTTACAGGCTTGTTTGCCCTGCATCTGTTGCATTTAATCCAATTAGACTGAAACTTCATACCCATGTGATTAGAATTAAAGTTAGTCTCTCTTTAGATGGTTTGCATATTTGCATCCTAACACTTTGTCTGTATTGTCAGGGATATGTGCTGTAATCAGCCGGTGCATGAAACTTAATTACAAAGCAATATTGCTACAGCACAGAGTAGTAACTCTGATGGCAATGCAAAGCTTCTCAAACACATTGTCCCTGTTTACTCTAGATAAGCCACAGTCACTTACTGCCTACAGTTTTCATTGTAACTACTCTTTTTTTGAGGTAAAAATCAGTTAAAAGAAACATATTATTATTTCTTGGGGATGATGAGTTCAAAAAGCTGAAAGGTGTTTCTGAATCTCTTCTAACAGTTTCAGACATAATGAATGTACAGTTGTTTCAGCAACAAGGCCAGAAGTCAAGGTCGGGGACTGTAAATCTCTGAGCTTCATTTACATAGCCTTCCACCCCAAGTGGACGTCTTGTTCTAGGCTGCATATTCTGATCTGTAATTTCAAGGTTCGACTGTCTGGAAAAGCACGTGCCATAAAAGTCAATTAAACACCACTACACAGTGTTTCAGTGATGGATTAATATGATGTGAGGAGCACTAATGAACAATGAACTATGGTGCTGCCAATAAATACTTGAACAGATTTTTAACTGTCTCGGAGATGCTATGCACCATTCTTAGAAGGACCAGTTGGGCCCTAACAAAAATAATACCCATATAGTTGATGAAAGACACAATCATTTATTTCAAAGATAAACTGAGCACATTTTGATTATTTGAAAGCAAGAGGTTCGATGTAAAATGACTCCACCAAGCCTTGATACACATCTGTTTATCAAGTTTGTATGGCTAAAGCAAACAGTTGCTTTATATTGCCATCAGATGCAACACATCAGCATCCCTTTGGAATCCTGTTTGTGTCAACCTGGTGAATTGTAGTAGAGTATTTACTGGTCTGAATTACTTGCTGTCTCTTCACTAGTCTTTGCGTTGTGCCATTTGGAACACAGGATTTCAGCCGAGTAAAAAAGGAACTAATGGGAGTTTGAGAAAAGAAGAAAATACTAAGCGTTTAATACATAGCATTCTTCAGCTAAAGCTTATTTGTACTTGTGCCCCTAAGTATTAACAACAGAACTGACCTTTGGTAGAGACAATGTTGCTGTTTTGTTTTTTTATTTAGTGAAATACAGAAATTTGATATAGCAGAAGCGTTGCAGCAGAATAAATGCACAAAAGAATCCATTGCTTTCAAGAAGTCTCAGATTGAGCCCCTAAGACTTACTTATTCCAAGTAAAATAAACTCAGTCATTGTGGTAAGATAATCCCACTTGTTCCCAGAATTTTTTCCCAAAATGTAATCATATTAAATGATATTTTATTGGGACTGGAGTGCTCTTTAATGGAGTTCTTGCTTCCACTTGGAGCAGAGCAGAAATCGAAAGCTGGACTCTCGGATGAATGGGAAGACGCATAGAGGTGGACTTCATAAGTGAGTCAAAGCACTGTTGAGTTGTCTGCCCATCTTTGTAATGAAGTAAGCAAGGTGGTCCTGATTGAAATGGGGGCCCAGGAAATGACAGCTTCAGGGAATCACACAGCCCCAACCCTGTAACAATTTACCCTAGAGGAAAATTGACAGTTGCCAAAGTGGCCATTATTCTCAAGCAATCAGGCTTTATCAATCAGTGCTGACACCAGGTGAAAATTACCTCTTTTTCAGAGCAATGGCTCTGAGTTTATATGGGACATTGCCATCGTGGCACAGATAACACCTCATCCATCTCAATAGTGTGATTAAAACACAGATGTGGACATAAGTTAATTTAGCATTTTGCTAATTTAATGATGGCATGGACTTACAATTCATCAGATAAATGGAAAATGATTAAAGTTGTTTTCCCTTTCTTGAACATTATTAGCATAACAGTCCCTTGTGGCATGAAAGGCCACATTGATTGACTAGGTGCAGTTTCAACCCTTAGGCTATGTGTTTTTTTACCTTTGGTATCTAGGGTGTGCATCCTCAAACTGTCAAGCTGTTACGTTAAAGAGAATAAATGCCAAGGGTCTATATTAGGATTTTCAAGTAAAACTGGGCTGTTGTGGTAAATCAATTGATATAAAAGCTACTGTTAATTAATTAAAAATAAAATAAATACAAAATGAACTATACAAACACATATTTCCATATGATTATTGACTGCAGGAGCACAGATGCAACAAGACTCTTAACATGTAAGCATGCACCAATACTGATACAGGATATGATATAAGGGCTGATAGCGAACTAAAGTGAAGGTACTTGACACTAATGAGATGATCTCATGCAGAGAAATTCAATATCGTGAGTGCCATATATACTAAGTGTAAGGGCGAGAGTCCAAGGCCCATTGCCCGTGCTTTTGAACTGTTTTCGTGACCCCTATGTGTAGACTTTGTGTCATTGTAGCAAGTTTTCTACTGTTTTTGCTTTTAGAAAAATGAGACAGAACGGGTGAAAATTGATGCATTCTGTGTGTTGCTTTCACTCCATTCACCTCAGTGCTCTGATCCATGGGGGTTGTGGAGTATTATTTTTCATTGCTGTCTTTTTTTGATACTACAGTACCTCTGGGGAGCACAAACATTCCTCACAGTGGTTTTAATTACAAGAACATTACTGAATACAGATGGTTTATTGCATTTGTTCTGAGAAAGGGACAGATACAGTATATGACACTTTTATAGCTGATACTAATTACTTAGATATAATATGTTAGCCAGTGTTGTGATTTAAAATGACATATTTTTACAAGATAATGTTTGATTTTTTTGTCAAGATGTGTAGACCTGCCAGGCATTGTGTTAACAATTATCTTTATTGCTGAACACAAGGTTAATTAATAAAGTAACAAAGGCTGTAATACAACAAACCCTCAGTTGGCACATGGGCATCATTTGCTCATGTGAGGCAGACTATTCGCTGTGTCCAGCACTATTTTCTCTAGATGGTTCGTCACCAGTAGTTTAGTGAAATTGGTGCGAGCCCTCCCTAACTGGCTGTTCAGTCTTGTGAATCACTTAATCAAACACATTTAGCACTGGGCTTCTTCATATTTTTTGCTTCTGCAATTTGCTTCTGTGCACTGTAGGTCTTTGAGAGCCTGTTGAATTAAGTTGTTTTCTTTGATTTTGTTTCCCTTTGGGCAATGTGTGTGTGTCAATCTAGAAATCCGAGTTTACTGTAATTTGTAGAGATTTCTTATGTACCTTAATAATTTCCAGAAATGGTACATACATATCTGTTAATGATTATGATATCTATCAACTGTTGTCTGAAATGGCTGGAAATAGAAATTGCCATCTTTATGCATCACAGCAGTGAAATGAGTCTGAAAAATGTTCTTTCCCAGTTGTTTTTTTCTTTAAGGTCAACATTTTTATATGATAATAGAATAGAAAACATTCTTTAGCAAATGATAAACTGACCCAACAGTAAACATTTCTATCTTACAATGTAATGTCTTTACCTCTTTTTGCTTTGGTGTGACAGTTTGTGATTCGGAGGGGGAGCCTGTACTGTAAATTGATACAGGAGAAGCGAAATGAGCTTTGAGATGGAGAGCTTTTCCCATTGGGGATTATGCAGGACAAAGTTGGCCCAGATATTGGATTTTTTGTTTTCTTGTTTGTTTTTGGAATTAGGCTATAAACCATAGTAAAATGAGATTACAAATGAGAATATGACATCACATTGTTGCTTTCAGCAATCCTATCAGCCTTCTTATGTTTTCACTGACAGTTCCTGTGAAGGATATTGGTAGAAGGACAGAGGAATACATGTGCTTGACAAGATCCTCTGGTCCCTGCTTTTCTTATTACTGTCTGCCTCCATGTCAGTGATTCGGGAGTTTTTGTTTATTCTGCAGATTTACACTTGAATGGTTTATTTTTGTATTTTATTGTTGTTCTTTTTTTATCTTACTGCCTATTCACTACAAATTATACTGACCAGTTCAAAAAGAATGCTCCCAGGTTTTTCTAATCTTGCAGCCAGCAGGTGGTTACCATTAAATTCACTACAGTATGAAAAAACTTTTGCTTTTATTAAAGTCTGTGTAAAGGCAATTCTGAGATTTCTTTCAAAATACAATAAATGTGTTGGAAAATAGTTGCTGAAAACATGTGAAAATACTTTAAACAGTATATTATTGAAATGTGAAGTTAAAGGTTAAAACAGTTTTTCATTAGTTTTCAGTCCTAAAGGGTGGCTCGATGACACACTGAGGCCACCCTGAGCATACCCCTGCACCCGTAGTGAGAAAGACTTTCATTCATCTCGTTCAGTGATCTCACTCATCTGAGATGTTTAATCACTTCAAAATTGCTGCTTGACTGCTCCCACAAGTGGGTGTGGCTTCAGCACATTCAGCGGACATGCCCTCACAGTCCTTGAGCTAACAACACTGCTCATTTTTGTGACACCTAATATAAAAGTGTTTATTTTTATTTTAATCGGCTGGATGGTTAACAACACATTCTTCTTTGGTCTGACAAACTCACATATTTATTTATTCTTACTTTACACATACTTTAAGATATTCATCACAGTAAACATCGTGGCTGCTTTTAGTGTTAAAGATATCTTATTGTTAGGTGGTTAGAGAACTGGAAAACATTAAAACATCTCAATAAGGGGCCACATTTCCACATGCGGCACCTTATTGGGCCACAAGTTGCAAGTAATAGGAAAGTTGTAAAGGTTATAATAAAAATGCAGAAAGTTTACTTTCTTATTGCAATTCATATTGTGTTCATATTATGCATTTTACTTATACTAGTAATAATCATAATTTGACAATACTAACTACTACTACTGACTATTTTCTAATTAATGTTTCCATTAACAAACTATTAGAAAACATACCAAGATTTGGAAGGAAAACACTAATGGCTTAATCTAACCCTGCCTGTTGTATTTGGTTAGCAGTAATGTGAATCATGGCAAGGTTTTAAAATCACTGACATTGTAATCTAGCTATATGTGAAGCCAGGTAACGTGTACGGGAGAATCAAAGCTCGCTCAAGTGCAAAGTCCATTCCATCACCTCAGATTGATTGGTTTATACCATCACACCTTCACTCTACAAGTGATCTTATGTATTCCTGAAATCATGATCTGTCTTCACATCCCAGTTGCATGTGCTGTCAACTGAAGAGAGACAGTGACTCACTGTGAGGCTCACGCAGTGGCATTGCTGGATATTTTTAGCGGTGTTGACTGAAAGCCGGGGCCTTGCACTTTATCCCCCGACGTGTCCCCGGGGAGGCCGTGGCTCCTGTTTTCTCCGGCAGCTGCCATGCACCTTCCCACCAGAGATGGAAAACTAGCTGCGTGTGTGTGGGCAGCGACAGGATGACAGCACCCCGGGGATGGGCAGAGGAATCGTGTGACCCAATGGCTCGGCTAGCCAATTAGCACATAGCGACTGACCTATGAAACATGCTCAAAGTAAACAAGAACGAAAAAGAAAATCCTAAAAACACAAGTTTCTTTGCAGAGGGTGGGAGGCAACCTGGAGGAGCTGTGTGTCAATTAGCACTAAAAGCCTGGATGTTAGTGTGTGTCCAGTTTTCTGGAGTGTTTTTTTTTTTTTGAGCACTCTGTTTTCCACTGGGATTTGCTGCATCATTTATCTTACGATTGATTCTCATATTCTTCTTCTCACCGCCATCTCTTTGCCCCTCCGTGCCCCTTTTGCCCTTCATCTGTTGCCATCTTCTACATATTTATTTATCTCTGACACCTCTCCACCTACTTATAGATTTAATGTCTCTTCTGCGCTCCCTTCTTTGTCAGTCCAACTATCTCTCCTCACTCCTTCCTCCATCCCTGGTCTCAGCATGAAGAGGCCAGCTTTCACCATGTGGGGCTTCATTAGGTCTGCCTGGATAGCGCTCACTTTGGTAATGAGATTCCATTATTGGACCAAAGTGAGAGATCGCAGCAGCGTGTGCCTCTCCTCTCTCCTCTATCGTATCTTCACTTGGACTCCCTCTCTGTTCCCATGCCTGATCCATATGCTGTGACTCAGCATGCAGATGCTGCAGCAGCTGGATTTGCAACTGCATGACAAACGGTAGTCCTTTAATCAAATGCCTATAGAGTGCACAGGGTTGTTCCAGCCTCTGCCCACTTCACACTTATGAACACACGTATTTTCTCAACCTCTGCTACTGAAGTGACCGTTTCACAATCCATGCATGTGTGAAGCCCATTCTAAATTTTGTCTTGCAAATGTTCAAGACTTTCCCCCCTCTCATTAACACTACGTGTAAATGTGCAAGACGAGGCACTTTAGCCTGAGGCAATTTAGCATTAGCAGTGCATTTGGAGAGCCCTGTCCTATTTTGTTTGTGATGCATAATGATGCCTAATCAATTATAAACCACATTACCCTCTTGATTTTTCATGTCCAAAGAACTCTGAGTGCAGAAAAGGTTTTAAAATTTTAATATTTTCTCCAGCACTCACCTCAGAAGGGGAGATGCTCAGAGGGTGGCACCTTATGCCACAAATCCAGATGCAGCAGCGAGCATACTGACTTATTAATAAGGCCTTATCTTTTGTCAGTGCCTTTCAAACAATCTTCTATATGATTGTTCAATGTTCATATTGATTGTCCCTCCCAAGATTAAGACAAGCTTAGGGAACTAAAATGACTTGCTTAAAATTAGGACAAGGTTAAAAGAAACTCATCAAACCATGAGGTTTGTGGTGCTATGATCTTTATAACCAGATAACTGCATTTGAATGCAGAATCTGAAGATTTTGGCACTGGAAGCATTCGGGTTTCCATTTGTAGTCATGAGTAAAATTGACCAGTCATGTTTGAGTAGTCTTTGGTTGCAACAGTCCGTGTGGAGAACAGCTATCTCGGGTATCGTCTGATAACTATTTAGCTACTTGTTGTATATTATTCATTCATATAGATGCGCACAAGTGTGTCATTATCATTTCCATGAGTCAAGTTGCTAATCAAACAGAAAAGGATGTCTTGGCCTGGATTTCCTCTGGCTACACCTGAAGCCCAGAAACATGAGCCATTTCCCCCAGAGGCTAAAGCCAATGGGTTCTGAGATGTCACATCCCACAAGCCAAATGCGTGTATTCTTCCAAGAATGTCGTGATTGCCATAATCCGTAAGGTGTCCCTTCACTCCAATAGCTGCTCATGCTTTTACTTTGGAGACAGAGAGCTCTCCTGATTAATCACTTAAGAAAACTCCCTTCTTGCTGATAAACTAATTACATTGTGCACACTGACCAGCTAACGTGATCCCGGCTTAAGGCATAAGTCAAATCAATGCCCCCACTGTTAATTTATCTCTCTCTTGACAACCCAATAGGCCTTGCAGAGTGTGCTGGCTAATGAGGACTTCCTAAAGGTTAAGTAAACACAGAAGATTTGGATGGGAGGGGGCACACCAGTACCTATTCCGGCCTAAGTGTTCCAAGATGCCATTTGTGTTTGAGGGTTAGCTGCCAGCCAAACCTCTGTTTGACAGAATGACTTTTTGAAATCATCAATGATGATGATGTGATCACAATGACCAGAAATGGATACCTCATCGCTTTTACAAGATCCATCTTAGTTTCATACTTTGTATTTGTCCCATTTCTAGAATTGTTTCTTGGTTTAGATTTGATCATTTACAGTATTTCTGTATTTTACTCTAACATTTTGGATGCACTTTTGGTTTTAGTTCTAAATATAAAATGGTTCAGGTTTAGAGACCGGCTAAACTGTTTGCTTCACGTTGGTGGATTGTCAACATGTTCTAGTAAGAAAAAGGCAATTACTTTGATTGCAATTGTTTTACTTTTGTAATAAAGTATAGTCAATAACTAAAACTAAAACTACTGTTTTCTGGCACACTATAGTTTTACTTTTAGACATGCCAAACATTCTCACATTAGAGTATAGGAATAGCTTGGTATCCCTGGGAGAAGAACTTTAATTAGTTCTGTTTCAGGGTTTGTTCGAGCTTGTTGCAATGGCAGAAATGCTTTAAAGGCTACACAGTCCTCGGCAAAATGTCTACTCAGAGTGTGATCAAAGGAGAATCACAAAAAGTAAACAGTTGAAGCCATTTAGCGTGATTACAGTATATTGATACGACCATAAGGAAAGGACTACTCGCCTCTATTTGGAGATTGTACTCCAAGTAGCAGCAGATTAATTTCCTGCTCGCTTTGTCTTGTCAGGTTATTGTTTGGTTGCCCAGTGAAAAGAGTCTCTTCGACAAGTTTGAATGAAGTTGTGTTTCAAGAACAAGGGGAACGAGTGAGTGAGTGAATGACACAAACTGTATTAAGCTGGGCACCCTGCTTACTCTCTCATGAATAAATAACAAATGAGCGTGAATCGGTGGATAGAGACATCAACTCTATTACCATTCTGTTGGCCCCATCCAATATGTGGGGAGCAGAAATGAGAAGTGAATTGCTGCGTTATGCATCCAATTTTCTATAAGGCTCCTGGCCTTCTTTCTAGATATTTGGTGAGTGGATTGTATGGAAATTATTTTTTTTCATGAACAAAAGTAGAAAACACAATCAAAAGTATTGCTTTTATTCAGAAAAAGGCAATGTTTTTATTTTATTTTAGAAGCATCCAGTCACCGTCAAGCTTTACACCTTTCATCCAAGTCTTTGAAAATTTCTTTCAGCTGTTTCTGCTGTCACCTTTTAGAACCTTTATGAACCAGCGCCAGAGTTCAAAAAACAATGTCACGGCCATGCTGTCTTTTGTTTTCCCCTTCGCTGTTGTTTTCATTGTTTATTTAGTCATTCTGAGACAGTTTTCCAGCTAATGCCCATCATCCCCGGCAGGGAATTCAGAGGGGCAGCCAGGCCTACATCAAATTCCAAACGCAGCACAGAGCTGGAGCCTACAGGGTCACAGGTGGAGCTCTTGCTCCTTGATGTTTATGTCCATGATCTGCAGCCAGGAACCAAATCCATTCGTCTCACACTAAGAAAAACAGAAGCAGAAACTGCCAGTGCCTGACATTTTTCCAGCTAGATTCTAGCTGGCACACAAGCCACTGCCTACATTTACAGAATCAAAATGTACATATTTTATAGACATGACTCTTTTTTTTAACTTATATGTACATAAATGTAAATGACATCGACCGTTGTTGACTGTTGACAGGAGTTGAGATGTCAATCACCGTCTGTAGTGTCTTTCGAGTCAGACATCTCCAACCATCCTGTCACCTCTTTCTTAACTTTCGTAACACCAGTTGTTTGTTGAATTTTCAGTACAAAAGCAGTGAGTTGAAAACCGCCCTGATGCAACCTGAGAGCAACCTGTGATTGAGTGTTCTCTAATCTGTCACCTCAGTGTTTCTAGGTAAAGTTAGGGAAAGATCATTGTCATGGTTAAAATCATTTCATTTCATAGTATATTCAATAAAACAATGAAACAATAATAGTAAACAACTGATAAACAACATTTAACTTTAATAGTGAATACAATAACTGCAGGAAGATTATGTTTTTTGTGAATATTGCACCAGAAATTAAATTTTCTGATATTTTTTTTAGTATTTCATGCAGTTCTGGCTCTTTTCTGATATTTTTTTTAGTATTTCATGCAGTTCTGGCTCTTTTATATTTTTTATAGTTTGTGGCCTCAGAAAGTCTGCTGTACTGTGTGTGTGTGTGTGTGTCTGTGTGTCTGTGTGTCTGTGTGTCTGTGTATGTGTGCCATGCACGTGGGCTGTGATGGATGAAGGTACGCTTCATTCTGCACTCCTTGACACTGTCCCATCTGCTCTTTCTTTCTTCCATCCATACCTTGTTTTTAGCCTCTGTCCCCCTGCTTGGCTCGACAAATAGTTGTTGTCACTTCCCCCAACAGTAACAAATGAGAGATAGCCAAACACAGACATTAATTAGGAAGCATGGGTTCCCTGCTTAGAAGATCATAGTTGTTTATTCATACATTACATCACTCAAATGATTCCTGTGCTACAGTAAACACTGTAACATTCACCTCTCCATCACAGAACCGTCATTTGGGCTATAGAGGTTTAGTTTTTATATGGCAAGCATTACAACAAACGTGTGTTATGTGTGTTTGTTGGTTGGGCTGCTGATATCGTTCTTTGTTTGAAAAGGCTCAATGTTAAAGAATCTTGATATTAAAAATATCCATGTTGCAACATGCTTCAGTAGCCTACAATCATTGTCTCAATGATCAAAATGCAAACCTGTAGCAACTCAAAATGGAAATGGTCAATTTTCAGTAAAAAAAATTAACCTTATACAGGTCATTTTGAAGGAGAAACATCAAAACTTTGAAAAAAAACAACAACGTTATCATAAAAAAAGGATTGATGATTGTGAGACAGTGACCACATAGGCACAGAAGTTTGTAAGGATTACATTACCAACATTAAACATTAAAGATATTTTAATATCAAATGTATGTTATTAATTACAAAAAAAGCTGAAGGGAAACGTTTGTATATTTTCAGTCAGCCTGGAAGCTGCGGTTGTGGTTGTTAATAGCAGTTTAGGAACAATTTGCACAGCTGGTTTGATCTCATCCAAATTTTAAAATTGTCCTTTTTTTGTTGCCAAAAAATCTGAGATGTGAACTTAAGCTCAGAATTGTGGAGCCAGGCAACAAAGCTCAGGGTCGTATCTGTTTGTGGATAAGCACATAACAAAGTATTCAATGGAAACCAAGGAAACATAATATGTGATTAATTGTAACACAAGATATTCACGTGTATGAGTGAATATTAGACTCATTCAGGAAATGCAGTCTTACATGGTACTACTTTCTTGTACAGTAAATCCCTAGTCAGATTCCTTATAGATATGCTAAGGTCACATTCTTCTTTTTCATCATTTGTCTTAATAGGATACAGAATATTTATTACTTCCTATAAAATGTTTTGACATCGCCAATATTTAACATAAGCCTGCTTTAAAATTATTTGTGAGATTGTAAGGTGTTATTAGTTATCAAGTTTATTTTTGCCAACTTCTTATTTCCGTTGTTCTGTCAACAACATGTCAACAGTCATAACAGGTGCAAATCTGCAAAGATGTGTTAGAGATAATTTTAGCAAGTCTTGTGGAGTTCTGTCACAGCACGTTGGCTGCAGTTGCAGCTAAGTAACTTTGTGACGGTGGTTGTGTTTGATTGTCCTGGTAACAGTTTTGAGAATCGCTACTTTTTGCTAATGGTAGTTGTTTCTATGCAACAGTGGAGCAATGCTATCGGGAAATGCATCCCAGGTCATCAGCTTAGAAGTTTCTACTTTGTTTACTTCAAATTGCATGTCTTCCTCTAGGGGAACTGTGACCGGGACAATATAATTTTCTTGCACTGTGTCTTTAGATCTTTGGGCTACCAACCAATGTGCATTCATTGCTTTGAAAAACAGCACAAGGGTGGAGAGCAAGCGTTTTTGTGATAGACTTCATTGTTGATTTCACTGACTTAATGATGACTTCATCCCAACTCCCTCCCACACAAAAGCACAAACAGAACCTTTGCTGGTGTATATTTTATTATCTCCTGCAGATACAGTACTGCACCAGACTGACTGAGCAGTGGGAAGTAGATGGGTTTCCTTTCTGCTTTCAGCCAAGTGCCAACAGTAATCTACTGGAGTATCGTATTCTTCAAAGTGGCAATATGAAACATTTTGACATCGGAATAACAATAAATAAATATGATATGGATTCCTTTCCTGGCAGCGGTGCCTACTGCTTAATTCGCCTGGTGCTCCATGAAATGCATTACAAGTAGGTAACTTGGAAGGGTTATTGCAGGCTTCTGGGGTTGTGGAGGTAAAAGTTCTTCTCACTTTTTTTTCATATGAAGTACTCCAAAGGTTTGGATGGGCATGAAACAGTTATGATGTACAAACAAGACTTGGTAGATGACATTTTAATAAGTCAACTTCGATCTCCAAGGTGCATTGTATAACCAAGTGTCAAGTTCTGGTGTACTAACCCTTGCCCTATTTGCTGCCAAGACCTTTGTGTCAAAAATGTACAGAATTGTTCCTGTGAGACACTTCTAGCATGATTTAATCGGCATGACAACCATCATATTAAATTGTCTGACCTCCATCTCATCCAGTCCTTCCTTATCAATCTAAGTTACAGAAAGTAAGTTGGAGGAGGCAATTCAAAGTGGCTTCAACTTTAACTTTAAAGTGACAATTAAAATTACAATTTTAAATCTTATTTTTAGAGGCAGGTGTTTTCAAACTCAGCCAATTTACCAGAGACTCACAATGTCAGGAACGCTTCCTGTGCAATAAGCCTGTGTCTGAAACATCCACTGTGCCTGTAAATTATTTGTTCTCACTGTTTAAATTCGGTTTTTGTTCTTTAAAACATGCAAATATCATCACTCCTACACGATCTATGAATGCTGTTCATATTGTATGTATCATCATACTGTCATATCCACCTACCTCATGTACGTAAAGCAACCTGCTACATAAACCATATTTATTTTAGTATCATTTGCACTCTGCAGTATTGCATTACCTGTCAAGCTTGTTGACCTTGTTTTAGTTTACACTATATCTGTGTATAGTCAAAGTCCTTGTATGTGTACACATATCTGGCCAATAAAAGTGATTCTAAACTTGATATTTATTTTTGGGGTAAGGTTCACTAAAGCCACGGAAACAAAATCCTCCTAAAACTGATTTAAGAAAGAACATGAGGAGCGGGTCTGTTCAGAAGCAAGTATATCTTTCCACCTCCATCCCCAAATGCACATTCCACCATGCTTGGTTGGCTGAGCGAAGAGTGGTCAAGTGCAATGGAAACCTCAGATGATGCCAAGGCTCCATTTGCACCTCACCAAATTTGCCGCTCTTTCAATTCCCACCTGGTTCCCTACCAACCTCCTGGCCTCCCTCCCTGCTCCTCCTTTTCCTCTTTCCCAGCCTCATCCCACCAACGTTGCTGTCTATGCTACCTTTATTACTGCACAGGTTAGGGGAAGAAGGCAGCTTGCCCACTGGCCCATGTCAGGTTGTACTCAAACATATCTAAAACAAGAAGGGCTCAGTGTGCTGTGAGTTATGGCAATGGTGTCTGAAAAGTCAAGGTTTGCTAAGAAATTATTTCAAGGACTTTGTCCTGCTTGCTAGCATGGGCAAGTGTCAGTGTTAAAGACAGTGTTTTCTAATATAATGACATAAATGATTCATGACGGGATATACTGTACAACACAATATGTGCATTGCACTTCTGGCCTGCAGGTGTGCAGTTGGAAGATGTGTTAAACCCTTAAAACCGTTAATTAATTAAGACCTAATCTTGGCATCAAAAGAAATAAGATGTAAAATAGCATTGTTTTTTCCTTCTTGTTTCTTCTTTCATTCAAAGCTGATATTCTTAAATAGATGATTTTCTTTGGTTGCAGGTTGAAACTTTGCATTTTTATTTCATGCTACATTCCTTATTTTGCTTTTTGGGGTCTTCTGGTGTAAGAATTCTAGTACCGTCTCTAGCAGTGATTCACTGATGCCTGCACGACTGTCAGTCCAATTTCGTTAGATAAAAAGAAACATGCTATTCATTTAACAATCGTGTCTAGAAGTTGGCAGTGGTCATGTCAGGCACATTCTGTGGAGGAGTGAGCGGTATCCCTGTAGAACACATTTTTTTGGAAATCCTGGAGTACATTTCATTACCCGTTTTTCCTTAAAGTGTGTTTACATGTGTGCATAAATGCATCTCAGTGGGCGTATGAAAAAAAGCACCCAGAGACAAAGCAGTTACTCAAGCAGAAAAAAACAAAACAAAACTCTGCATTTGGGAGGAAAACAATTCCCACTTGCAGCTAAGGGAGGGGATATGTTTTATATGCTAGACAGCAAAAAAAAAACACATTTAAGAAATTATTTCATAAGAACAAGAGAAAAAGAAATGTGCACATGCAAGAAATAGATGACAAAGAAACAGATGACAAAGATGTTCCGTCTTGATCTTTCATCCAAGTCTGGACATTTTGTACATCTTGCATGGCCATTATTTAGCAGTGTTGCATACTAACAACTAAACATGCTGAGTATAGGAGGAGAAGAACAGCTCCCAGTCCTGTTGTTGCATCGCACTGAGTAATTTTTGCTAAAATATCAGTGTAGCTCTCTCTCTTGAACCTAGTATGTGAAAACTACAAAAAAGTCCAGGGGCCAGATGCATAAATCTCTTTGTAGTGCGTTTTTAAAGATGTGTGAGCATTTTATAAATTCCAGTCACTGAAGTGGGACACACGTTCCCTCTACAAGTCCTTCATTTTGTAAGAAATAACATTCAATACTACTACCTGCTCCGACAATCTATTGACCTGTGAATGTAAAGAATGGCAAAGAAAGACGTGCAAATTCACTGTTGTCTTTCATCGATCATCATCAGTGTTCTGCAACAAATCAGAGTAGTCATTCTTACGTATACGGTAGGATCCAAAGGTCTGAGACCACATTTTCAAATTTTTTGATGTAAACATGTAAATACTCCGGAAGTTTGAGGATTCAGAAGCTTTCTTGTTGTGCTCTCATTGGTTGAGTTGCAGTTACCAAACCACTTCTCAGGAGGGGAAAGAAGGCCCAACACTTGGGACATGGACTTAAGAAATACCAGTGTTTCACAGTGGATGACTGGAAAAAAAGTTCTATATACTGATGAATCCAAGTTTGAGATTTATGGCAGTAACAGAAGGGTGCATATAAGGAGACAAACACGAGAGAGAATGATACCACAGGGTATCCAACCCACAGTGATACATAGTGGTAGGAATATTTAAGTCTTTGGGGTGTTTTGCCGACTCTGGAATTGGACACCTGCATCAGACTGTCTACATCCTGACCAAGGAGAAGTAGCACTGCATTCTTCAGAGACACGCTATACCCTCTGGTAAACACACCTTAAAGCTTTGGAAGAACTACTTTAAAACCAAGGAGTCTTGACTGTTTTGGACTTTCCTTCACAGTCACCTAATCTAAACTTCATTAAACATTTATGGGGTCACTAAAAATAAATGTCAAGAAAGCCAAGCATTCTGTTACATAACAAGAAGCTCTTTGGATTGCAAAGTTGGATTGAAGTTTGCAAATCATGCTGGGATAACATGGGTCAATAGGTTTTACACAAACTTGTGGAGTCCATGTCGGTTTAACTTCATGCTGTTAACACAAAACAGGGACGTACAAAAAAACTTGTATATTAAGATCTGTCTTTTCATTAAAATTGTTAGGATGATACCACTGTAATTATTACTACAGCTATGTACTTACGTACTACCTGGACTCAAGTCATGAATCTGAAGGCCCTTTTATTTAGAATGACATGATATCCCCTCATGCCCATATAAAATATGTCTTATATATTACCTGTTTTTCTGTGCCCTGTATTGTCACATTCAGATGTAACAACAATGCTGTGCTGCACAATAAAATAAAGGCTCAGAAATGAGAAATTACATAGGACACAGGAATAATAATAGTGTATTGATATGCTTTAAAATGAAGTTTATTTTGAAGAAATAAAAGCATGAAAAACATGAATTACTTCTTTTATTTTGTATGTTTTAATGAAGGCGATATGATGAAAAGAAATACACATTTCAGGACATGTGATCTATAAACACAGAGAATTATTCCTCCAATGTAGGGGATACTAATAAACTGAACACACAAGTATTAATCAAAGTTCAGTTTAAAATATGTCTCTGATTAGCATAGGCTATAAAATTCATACACAAGAGGAAATTAGCTCAACTAATCCAATATTTTTAATAACCAGATTCTGTTTTCCATCTTCATATTTTGTTTGTAGCTCTAGTTGGACGTGTTTACTGTTTCACTTCTCGTTCTATTTTTAATAAATAATACTTTATGTGTGGGGAATACTGCCATTTATATTATTAATAAATCTGGCTCCAGATGTTCTCTACAGCAGTAACTGTCAGGGATCCTCAGTGTTTTCTCTTTGTGTCCCACTCCTAACATAATAAAGATAAGGTTGAAGAGATTAGTTGCACATGCAACAGCCACAGGTTCAGCCCTCAGTGTTTTTCTGCAGCAAACTGTGGCACTGCAAGCAAGTTACACCCCATGGAACACTTCTCTTGTTTTTCCACATAAAAGACCACAGCAGCTGTTCCACCATTTTGCAGCTTACCAGCTCACAATGTTCTCCATCACCCTCCACCCCACTCCTACTCCGTCATCTTATTCCTTCCCTCTCTCCCTCTCTCTCTCTCTCACCTGAGGGTGTGATTAGCAGAGTCGATTAACGTGCACTAATCAGGCTAAAACACAGACTGACAGATGTAGAATGCCAAAAATGACTTTTTTTCCCCCCCTGCTAACTTTTTCTTTCCCCAAGTGATTTCCTTAAATTAGTGAAGGGCGTCTTGCCACAATTCATCATCAGGGTAATTGTTGGTGGGTGTGAGAGTGTGTGGTACGTAGAACATTGTAGACAGTCCAATGTCAGTACATGCTTCTCTTGAAATAAGAGAATTGCCTTGGCTCTTGAATGTTAAACAAAACCAGCACGGTGAACAAAAGCAAGGAAGCAGGAGACGCCAGCTTTTCTCTGCCCAATGTCCCTGACAGCCTCTGTGACAATACTGTCTTTCCAAGGCTGTAGCAGGCTTAGTTCAAACGCCAGCTTGTCAGCCTTGACCTCTCACCTCATATCTGAAAGGATCTCTCGGTATGCACAAGTCTCCTCTTTACAGAGGCGACCACTTCATGCTAATCACGTGTAGCTTTCCAAGGTACACTGACAATAAGGTGGTTTCTGAGTAATTTACACAAGAGAAGTACTCACCATCCATTTGCGGAAAACTTCAATTCTTGCACAAATCTCGAAATATCAAACGTTTTTGATACCAAATCACAGCATAAATTTTCTATGGTGTTCATGAAGGTCTTAGTGTCTTAATGTGGTATTTGAATTTTTTTTTGTTATGACATTTTGATATATATTGTGGGTGTGTGTGTGGGTGTGTGTTGTTGTTGTGTCTATATATATATATATCTATATATCTATTCTATATCAAATTATATATATGTATATGTATTTATATATATATATATATATATATATATATAAGATATATATATATATATGATATATGTATAATTGTATGTATGGTGTGTGTAGGTGGTGTGTAAAAACCAAAAACGTATGAGGCATAATACAGCACAAAAATTGCATCATATATCAATCATAATCTTGAATCATTCTACACTCATACAAATACAAGATGCACTTAAATAAAACACAATGTTATGACATATGTCTGAGACAAACTTGACACGTGCTGAGCTGATGCTGATGATGTATACCACTTCTATGTGCTACCTACTGTTGACCTGAAATCTCCCCCTAACGATCCGCTAACTCACCCTAAAAAATACAAAAATATGTTTATTATAAAGAGATTAACTTGTATTCAAATGGAAATGGTATATAGTGTATACATGTCACATTCAGTAAGCTTTTCTGTTCATATAAAGAGTGATGTTTTTTATTTTCATTTTCATAGTAAGAGCAATGTGTGGCAGAAATATGCATTTGCAGAGCACAATCTCAGAAGATGAAAACAAGAGAAGTAGTAAGAATAGGTGGGGACCTGCTTGTATTTCCTGCCACTTCCATCACCCTTAATCATATCTTCTCTTTATTGACATGCCAGTAATAACAAGAAACAAAAACAGCCTCCCAATGTCTTTGATTTGAAAAGTCTCTTTCTGACACCCTTAACAATGTCTTCTCTTCATTAATATGCCACCTCTTCCACCTCAACCAAATGTAAAAGCTTTCATTTTCATTTCATTTATTATGGGCAAATTCAAAATGTGCATAAAAATTGGTGGATGGAAACCAACTTAATGTGAGCAGCAGCACTGGCAGTAGGATAAGGAGCAGGACATGAATAGAAGTGGGCCTCAAGATATGTGTGTAGATTGTGTCATGTTGTCTTGAGTGTAGTAACAAGGCTTGCTGCAGGAACATGTCTGCTTAAACTATAGTACCCTTTGCACGGTTGACTACCATTCATGTAGACTTCTTTTTTCCTTTTTTTTTTGTGTTGAGTTTCGATGGTCTCACAGGAGGTTTCCCGATGATTTACACTGTTATTAAACAGTGTAAAATCCCAGTGCCTGTGCAGTGTTTCCAGTCTAACTGGGGACTTTTGGGGTATTTGATATTGCATCCTAATCATACAGCATGACCTTCCTGTCATAACAAAGGCCTCAAGGTTATCCAGTCATGTGGACTAAATATAAACTTGGTCAAACTGAACTTCTTTGCTATTTAAAAGAAACATAGAAGAAATAACCATGGATTTGTCATTTTTAAAATGTATGGCAGCTCAGAACTTTGTTACTTCAAAGTTAAAGAGGCATATGTTTAATTTGGCCTTGTGAGTTTTGTGCTTTGTGCGGAGTTAATGCTTAAATGTGTTCTTGCAAAGCCATGTAATCCTTTATGTGATCAGGAAAGCATGAGGTTTGAGGGTTGGGTGAAATGATGTGGATTGGGTAATCCCCCAAGGTCTTACTGCACTTGGCAAAATGAGAGACATCCCCTATGGTCTTAGCATGCGGTTAAATAATGATGTCTTTCCTGCACACCGCTCTGCTTTCCCGCTCATGAATTAATAAATATATGAACACAATGTTTTGTACTAAACCTTACCATCACCCAGGAGCCTTTAAAAGAACACATTTTTAAATGTGAATCAGTGGTCCGGTGTGACATTTTGAAAACTGTTGCCCTGCATTTGTTCTGCTCTAATACATGTGACATGTATTTAACTCAAATGGTGGAAATCAGTCACAGTGTATGATGTTTAGTTACAGTAGAAGAGCTTATTTTGCTGTGTGTTTGCTTTGAGCAGCTGCACTGACAGAATAAATAATTTTTAATGAGATGACTAAGGTATTTTTTTTACTAACATGACTGTATAATGTATCAAAAGCTGTTCACATTCTATTCAAACTGAATCTGAAATGATCATTATGCATCTGTAGGTGCATGTCCCTATATGCCTCCATCTAGCAACAGCAACTGCAATTAATTTAACAGCAATGGAAGAAGAGTAAAGCCTACATAGCAACCTCTAGAAGATGCAATGTTTATTCCAATCCCCATGGAAATACTGATGATTTTTCTATTCTTAAATCCTTACCTGTATTGTGGCTAAAAATGTGAAACGTCCTCACAATGTCACTACAGAATACGTCAAAGAAATCACCAAATTAGTTCTTTTTTTTCTTCTTTTTACTTGTCATGTGGAGGAGGAATGTGTGCACCACTTGCCATCATCCTGTCGTATAATATCATGCGATTTAAAAGTGGCACACTTGTTTTGCCTGATTATCTCGTACCCTTGCGGAAAGTTTAGTCTAATAGTGGTTCTTGTTGTAAGGACATTGGACTAACTAAATTCTGGCAGTTCTACAAAAATTGGCAGGAGGATGGTGGCTCATGATCCAAATGGAGAGCATGGAAAATGTCAGTAAATTTTCAGTTTATTATATCTAATGTTTAATGTTACTGAGAAAAATATTGGCCTTCAATCATTTGTTTATTTATTAGGTTATTTTCCACTGGGTACGACAAATATTTATACCAAATGTCAGTCATTTGACCGATATCTTGTTCTGGATCAGCATGTCAGATGTTCAGACTAAACCCAGTGACTGTCCGACATTGTTATTTTCAGACCACACAACACTGGGTTGAACCATGAACACAATCTCCATTAAACTAAACCATGGATCTATATTAGTGTTCCCATGTGTGCATGATGTATTGTGTATGTCACTGCAACAGCGAGTCTTAGAGCTCTTTTTAATGACTTTTTCTAAACAATGGCAGCTTGTGACTTCCTTGGACGTTAGCAAAGCTGCATTACAGTGTTAGCTCCGCTGTTGAAAGACAGTAATGACAGAAATAATCAAATTTGGACTGCTATTATCCTTTAGGTTGTAGGTGTATTATGCCCAGTCCACTGGATTGTTTGAGCTTGGCTGAGTTGTTACTGTGACAAAAGAGAAGTCCACATGATTGACCAGGCTGCCAAACTGTGCTTCTCTCTATCCTGACAGATAAAGACATTAGTTGCGCCTTGTCACTGTGTTGCGCTACAACAAAACAATTTGCCTTGGCTTAAGGTCTGTAGCTTTTGTCATTTTCTAACACATAGGTGGGAAAGATGGGAGTAGCTGTCTGACAGCTGTAGACTTTTTGCTAACAGTGGTGCTCCCCTTCAACAAGTTTCTTTTAAGATGAAAGCCCTGCATGCTTTTATCCCACTTCCGTATTTGACATACAGGCAGGGGTTGTGGCTCTGTTCTTGTCTCAAAGTGATATTGTGTCATTTGATCTTGGCAGATGGGAAGACATCTGAGGCCTGATTGGGTTAAGAAAAACAGCGACGAGCACAGTTTGACACTGTGCTAAAATATGTGCCATCCTGCTTTGAAAAGACAATTAACATGGGAGCCAATTGCTGTTGCCTTTTTGTCTTCTCTGTCCTGTCACAACAGTGGCCTGACATCTTTTTGTAGTGTAGTGCTCAATTAGCATTACTCTGACTTGAAAAATGTAGTAAAAGATCTAGATTCTGTGCCAGTCTGTCACACACCTCAGTGCCTTACAGTTTAGGTCACTAGATATAATGTAAATTATAGGCAATGTGACATTCTTTGGCAAGACCTGCCAAATCTACTCTCTTCTCATCCAAGACATACAATTAACCTCATGACTTACTGATAACTTGCTGCTAAATTGGTCCAAAGCAGAACTCATTTGGCTGAAACTATTTGTCCCTGAAGCCAGAGGTAGCTTCCGTGACATCAGAGGAAAGTAGGGTAAAGTTTAGAACATGAAATCTAAAAAGGAGGACATTTTCTATTCTCCCCCTTAATTAGCTCATGCCCACATATCCACCCTCACCTAAAAGTTTCTAAATCTGTGGATTGGCCTCATTAGAGGAGTAGAGCACTGCAGTCAGGGATGTGTGATCAATAGCCCAAACTGAGAGTAGACCCATGCTGATCACTTGCTAAATCCCACTTCTGATAGGAGTTGTTGTTCGGCACCAGCAGAGCTAACTCAGTTGATTAAATATCCACCTCCCTACCCTCCTTTTTCCTCCCATCTCTGCAGGCCTGAGTGATTGCCTGAGATGGGAAGGAGGGCTTATGGAGGGAGGGCAGGAGACTGATGGAGGAATGAAGGGAGGGCAAAAAAGAGGAAAGATCAATTGTGGATTTAGCTGAAAGCACAACCTTGGCGAGTGCATGCAACCCACAGCAGATAATATGATTATCTTGGGAGGAAAAACAAAACAAAACAAAGAACCCCACCTCACTGCAATATGCAAAGGAAGATGTAAGAGGAGTCTTGTCTTCTATGCAGGCTTTAATTCAACAATATTTACTGGATGCCATGCTCATTTTTTTATCTCTGCCACCAGCTTAAGAAATATTAATAAATAAATCATGAACTAATACCATGGTCCAGGGTGTATTATATTGTGGGGATGACAAGAAGCTCACTAATGCAGTGGAATTGTGCATTATTTGTCAGTGGGAGTGAAAAATATGAGGAGCTGGCACATCAATCAATGTTGCCATTTCTGCATGGCAGTATTGAACAGTGTGGATTAGCCACCCACTGTGAGGAATCAGTGAAGGACAAATAAATGCATGATGATTTTTTTTCATCCTCTGTCCCTCTGTCTTTTGTCCATACTGTCACTGTGTGCCTCAAAGTAATTATCAGCTGATGAATGGTAGATTGTTTTTCCAGCTCCCTCATGGTGTTGTGGCTGTTGTTCTCTGGTAGATGCTGACAACAAGGAACAGGAATTTTCAATCTGAATTTTTAAGTTAGGAAATCTCAAAAGAAAACAGAAGAGATATGTGCTGTTGTGTGATTGAATTCTCAAAGTGTACCTTCTTTCATTCCCAATATTACCCAATATCTGATATAAATATAAATATAAATATATATTTTTTATTTTTTTTTAATCAAATTCATTTGTGCTAGATAACCTGAATATTCAAGAAAAAAAAACATTCTACAACTTTAGATGCTTATGGTGTCCCCACCTACAGTATGGGTTATATATTGTTATGATATTAGTGTACCTACCAAATGAGTTTGTGAGATCTAGAAATGTGTTGACTTCACTAAAAATACTGTAGGTCCAACAAGGCACATGATCAAACAGGTTGTAAAAAAGGTGATTTTAATCAGATAATGTTAACCACTTTACTTGGAGGAGAAATTTAAAGAGAGCATAACCTTAACTTCAATAATAAAAGCCCAAATCCATCACAAGAGATTAAACTACTAAATATAATAATATAATAAAAGTTCATTTGGTTTTAATGGCTCAAAAGAAATCAGTGTATATCTTGGGAGGAGACATGGCATGAACGAATTTGAAGTTGAAGTCACACTCTCTGCACTACCAAACATCCATCTGATCTCCTCCCTAAGATGTTATGCTACTGTATAATAATTATTCCACCTCTGATGCTACTGAGAAAGGATGGTCATTATGTCCATGACTGCAAGAGGTCGCTATTTAGAAAAACATCAACACAGGTTGTTTTAAGCCTTCAACCAAATGACCTAAGCTGTTGTTTTTCCTGGTGAGGACAGCCTCCATCTGGAAGTATGACCCACATTCATTCGGAAATTTAATCTTATTCAAATTGGGCTTCAGAGAGGATCTTTTTTGTTTTGTTTTTAATCCTTCTTAGAGGCTTTTTTTTTTTTTTTTTCATTTTGTAACAGCCCGACTCTGTTTTTTGCAGCTTTGGCCATCATTCTTATTATCAGTTATAATCATATTATACTCATCAATATCATTAACGTGATGGTATAACCAGAGCTTTACAATGAGATCCAAAGGGGCAGCTGACAGGAGCTACCATACAACCAGGTTTGAAAGACTCTGAATTCTAAAGAAAAGTTAAAACAAAAAGAAACGCTTTTATCAGTAAAACTCCTTGTAGAAACAAAGGTGGAAGTAGCACATTGTTTTCATATAACTAAAACAGCAGGGATGAGGTTGGGGTGGATTAGTAGGTCAGTTTTTATTTTCAACCAACAGTCAGGCTTAGTTCTTCTTTTAACCTTTTAACCTATCTATCATAGGTCCTCTAAATTTACCTTACAGTTTAACCCAAACTATGATCTATTTCAAATCCTAACAAGTATATAGATAAACGTAACCAAACCCTATCCATGTGGGCGACAGATCTGAAAAAGCTACAGTGACCCTAGCTTTTTCTACAAAACATGTTTTGAAGACGCTGACCAACAATCTTGTGCTGCTCATAGTGTCAGATCAAAATAGGCCGCTTTGAACTGCAGTTATGAACCGCCTACTGTGTCATTTAGTTTTGAAGACTTGTTGAAGTAAGTTGTTTGGGGAGAAAAAGTTAAAATGGGGACAACTGTGTGAGGTGTATGTGGTTGTTTTGTGCACTTTGGTGTGAAACTCTGTCTATACTTACTGCTTCCTCAGATTTTCCGACATCGGTGAGTAAAAAGTTGGAAGGTCTACATGTAAACCATCCAAAATCAAAGCTTGATCTAGTCCTTGTCTGCTTTGGCCTTTTTCCTTTGACAGCTCTTGGCCCTTGCTGCCAGAGGAGACATTTAGAGTCACCAAGTATTATCCTCTTGCTGAGGGTGAGTGGCTGAGAACAGTATATAGACTTCTGTCTGGACATGTTGTCTCCAGCTCAGTCTTGCGCTGTCTCTCTTTCTCTCACGTAAAGGAAATGGAAGCTGCTCGCTGAAGATAAGCCTCTCGTTGCCTGTGAATTGCAGCTGCCACTGTCAATATGCAGCTGCGTTTCGGTATCCATTTCTACGTGTCGTGTCATTGGCAGAAGTGACAGGTAGATTGGATGGAAGACCTGCGTGCTGGGACGGGTCACTGGCTTGGGCATCTGACGCCTGGAAAGCTGGTGTCAGCCCGCTAGCCATTGGCATTCAGACATACAGCTCAATGAGCATCGAAAATGGGCCTGTGAAGTGAGACGAGGCTGAATGCATGTATTTCCTCCCAGAATACATTGGAAAGAACGGGACGATGTTGGAACGTGCTGGAGGTTTGAATGGAAAACGATGGTTGAATAAATGGAGCTTGTTTCAGGTTATTTCTTGTTTTAGCCTCCTCAGTGCCACATTATGCACAGCCAGTATTTATGACAGACAGTAGATCTCATGCATTAGTGTTGCAGTTTATTTAAAATACTGATAATAAAAATCACCAGCTCCTGTCAACAGCTATAACCCCATAATTTATTTTTAACTTTCAACTTTAAGATTTCAACTGTGCACTACTGACTCAACATTACAATAATTTTGTGTGTAGTACATTATTATTTATACTAGGGCTGCTCGATTATGGAAAAAATCAATATCACGATTATTTTGGTCAATATTGAAATCACGATTATTCAAACGATTTATTTTGAGTTTCACAATGCATTTATTCAGCATTTCTCTCTCTCTCAAAAAACACTTTGTTATTGATTCTTTATGCAAAATATTCAAATTGAAAATAAATTTTGGCTACAAATATGTACAGCTGTTTTGCAATGTATAAAGCATTAAATCAATAAAATAAATATACTTTATGGAACATTAAATAAGGCATAGAAAAACATAAATGTATCCAAAATAAAGTATGGATCCAGCTGCTCTGCAAATTCTCTATATTTATAGAACAAAATAAATATAATAATAAGCATAAGCATCAATAAGCAATAAGCATCTTCTTGAAACCATCACCCTCGACTGTATTAATGGGTTGCATATCTTTAGCTAAGAAATATCCAAGGGCAGCTGTTAGGCCCCGTTTAAACGGAGACATTTCCCTTAGTTTGTACCGATCTTTTACACGCAAACGGTGAATTCGCCTCTGAAAACGAATCGAGTTTTAGGCAGCTGATGCGCCAAAAGTGAAGATGATCATGAAAGCAAGCCGCCCATAGGCTTGGCGTAGTTATGATGGTGCTTGAAGGTGTATTTATGCAGGTTGATGTAAAGGAAAACATTTTTGAAAACGATGCTATGTGCACGATGTTATTTTGGAAAACGGAGGGAGGGAAATATTCGTTTCTCAACATACCCAACATGTGTAAACGTAGCCTGATGTCTTGTGCCTCTCCGAACTTGTCGGATAAGGAGTCGCATTAAACAATGTGTCTGTGATCGATGACTGAGTTTGCGTTGACGTCTTGCTGGTTGTGGCACTGGCTTTGTCTTTTTGTTTTTTTTAATTCATTCGTTGTGAGTGACTTTGTGCTTTTGTTTGAGATGGTTGAATAAATTTGTAGTGTTACCAAGAGGAGCAGCTATTACCTTGTAGCAAATCTTGCACATTATGTGCTGCTGCTTCTCGTCGGATTCTTTTCATTCGCTTTCAATCTCACTCACTGTTTTTGAACACCAAACGACACACCTCCTCACTCTTCAGCTGCGTGAGGGAGTATGGGCTATCCTGTTAGTCAGCGGGGCCGCGTGAAATGTAATGTAATGCGCATGCACGTCTCTCAGAAAATAAATCGTTTAAACTCGATTATATGATTTTTTAGAACGTTTGACAACAAAATCGAAATCGTGATCAAATTTCGATTAATTGCACAGCCCTAATTTATACTATTCTTTCATTTTCACACATTTATAAATGACATTTATCAGCATTATTATTTTCACTGTTGTTTGTTGTAGTTTGATGCACATATTTTTACACCCTTCTTTGTTTTTTTCTTATCATTTTCTCTCAGTATCTATGTATGTATTTATGCCAAAATCAAATTTTTCTCTCAGTATCTATGTATGTATTTATGCCAAAATCAAATTTTATGAAATCGACCGTCATGGAAAATTGAGGATGCAAAATAAAATGCAAAAGCCGTTTGCAATTTTATTTTGGGTTCAAAATTTGAAACAATGGAAAACAACAACAATGAAAAGTAAAAGTTAAATTTAATATTCAATTTCATTACAACTATGGCATTGCTATGCTTAAGGGTATACTAAAAGTTGTCGGCGGGGTTTTCACTGTAATTTCGGAAGTAATTGTGTATGTTCAAGCATGAAAATGAAAATTGGATTTTAGTTTCAGTGATGCTCATATGAAAATTTCAATTACATTACATTTGAATCAGATTACTTATACATATAACAGAATACTAAAACAAATGATTGATACATGATGCATTCTTGCTTAATGTGTGCCTAAACATTATTAAATGTGCAGTGCAAATGACTTTGTAGATATTAACGGTGCTCTGTGTTAAAATATGGTAGAAAACTGTTTGATAAATGAGGCCCATTTTATTTAAACAGCACACCTACTAGGCGACAGCCAATTACCCTTGCGGGCCAGCATGCAGGAATTTGGTCCTCAATATGTTTTGACAGCGCTGTGCTATATCATAGTTAGCCCCGCAGACACACTCGTCAGCCTCATACTTGATCCTGAACACAAAAGCTGTCAGCCAGGTCAGAGGCTCGGGGGGTGGGGGGGGGGGGCACTGACATTGTCTGCAAAACACAGCCATATCTTCCAACAAATGGGTTACGAGTTTGATGTGGTGGTGGTTTATGTGTGGATGGGAGGTGTGTGTAAGAGGGTGTATGGCTCCCTGCCTGTGTTTTGCAGTGACACAAGACTCTCATAGGCAGGGTGACAGAATACAGGCTACTAAAGAATGCAGGGACCCTGAGAAAATAATACCGCAAAGATAGAAAAATAGAAAAGGCTGAAATGGCATTTTTAAAGAAATAGTCCAATATTTTGTTTATGCTAATTTCTCATCAAACTCAGAGTCAGATGAGAATACCGATATAAGTTTCATCCTTGTGTACCCGGGAGCTCAGGGACACGATGACCTAAATTCCGCCAGGTATCACCATGTAATCTGTGTCTGGATGTCTTATCTGAAGGAGGAAAAGACTCATGTAAATGCTTGCAGAACGACTGCAATTGGAATGTGATCAGGTCTACCAAATAGCATCTGGAGGTAGTCTGGCACACACTGTGATCACAATGTGGATTCTGATTTGACATGATGAGAATACTTACCATGTGTAAAGGCGTTATTATGCAGAAAACAGACACAGATACAGATCACACACATCTTGCAAAAGCTGAAGTGGGGGTAATGCTGTTATAGAACCATAAATCATCTTCCCTAATCTTGACCAAATATTCTCATGACGACAATGGTTCCCAACAGCTTCAGTGCTACTTCTTCCAATTTTATTTATTTTTTCCTCATTCTGGGTTTTGATGATGTTGGCAGACAGAACTGTCTAAAAATTACCCTCAAAAATCTCCCATAGGTGTTCATCTTGATTGAGATCTGATGACTGTGAAAGCCACAGCATATGATTCTACATCCTTTTCATCACCTACCCACCAGATGCACCCACCAGGACATATTTAGTTGCATCTGCATTTGTCATGTTTTTCCACCCATTTATTCGGTCTTTTCCTTATATATTTTACCCATCTATACCTTTATCATGTGTTAAAAAATAAAAAGTCTTTTCATGGAGACGACACATCCAGATTGTGCATAGCTGAGCACAATCGATTTCTCATTTCATGTATGTTCAAGCATTAACTCCCAACACATGAATATAATAATAATATTTATGCTGTTATTCATGAAAACCTTAAAATGGTAATCATCACAGTCATTAACAATCATCAGCAATCTTTATACCTGCCTTCTCCCCTCTACACTGTACCTTTGCTCTGTTGGAGCCATAAAGTGGTCTGCTCCATAAGGTATGTGATGCAAACTAGCTGTGGCAGTCCGGCTTAAGGTCAGCCAAGGAGACCTTACGCCTGAGGCACGAGGAAATGAACAACTGTTCGCGTGGAAAGCGGTTAACTGTGTGTGTATGTGCACAATCACCTGCGGAGAAGTAGGGCGCTACCCATGCACTCTCAGGCTTAAGTCAAAGCGACAGGTGCATCATGAACCCCCTGTTTATTCAGTTGTCACTGTATTTGCTTGTGTCCAATTTTAGTATGCCTGGAAGTTTATGTAAGGTAGCTGGAAACAGGCAGATTTTTAGAAAAACTTTATTGGCTGTCAGTCAGTCTCTAAATGCATCGCTCCATAACACGAAAGCAAAATAAAAGATTAGATTCATACAGTGACTATTATTTTGTGAGCTTCACTGCTAATAATCTGAATCACGGCATCATATTTAAATAAGCAAAAAAAAAAAACAGACAATAAAAACAGAACCAGCAGTCGACAGGCATGCTGGCGGCTCTGTGAGGTTATACTTAGGCACGGTGGTGTTTTGCTACAGTATGCTAGCATCAGCATGCACACACAATTACAATGTTAGCAGGTAGGGATTTAGCAGGTGTTTGCGACTAAACGCAGCTTCATCCACGACTGTGGATGATGGAAATGTAATTCTTTTTGCAGATCTGGTCTTGAACCAAAGTACTGAGCAAAGTGAAATTTGACGTGATGAAGCCAAGGGAAGAAAAGTCAAGGGATCAGCAAAAGTGCATACAGTTCATCCTTTGGAGAACATGATTGGCCATACCAAATTGATAATCAATCACCAAAATAGACCATGGGAGCCATGATACCAATCAATCAAACATAATTTTGATTGATATTTAATCAGTACTGCCTTGTTTTATAGTTAATCTGAGGTTTGTGAACCCAGGGTGTTGCACTGGAGGGGCTCATTGAGAATGACTTGTCAGTTACAATGTAGCCATGTCCTAAAAGCATACCCTGCTTTGTTGCCTATTATTTATCATTGTGCTGTATAGAAGATGACTTGAAACTAGTAATTTAGACCAAGTTCCCCATAAGACTAAAAAATGCAGGTATATATACTTTTAAGTTTGCTTCACTTTACAGACGTGGAGCCTCTGTCTAATTAGATGTCCATCAATGGACACATAGCTACTGTATCAGTGGTACCAATTTAGCAGATGTGTGAATGTTTTCACTGGATAATTAATCTTTGACCTGATGGCACAAGATGAGTCAGAGTATCACTAGACATTAGTAGAATAGAATAGATACTTTATTGATCCCTCAGGGGGAAATTCTTTTTTTTCACTACTCTGCTCCGGATACCTTTTAATATCTGTCAGATTTGATGGCAGTCCATCCAACAGTTGAACAGATTCATTTTTAAATCCTAACTTCACTGGCTTTA
The DNA here is from genome assembly GCF_000972845.2 of Larimichthys crocea. Lineage (NCBI taxonomy): Eukaryota > Metazoa > Chordata > Actinopteri > Sciaenidae > Larimichthys > Larimichthys crocea. The sequence continues at coordinate 19,529,208 of NC_040032.1, forward strand.
TCAATGAAGACTTTACTAAGTGCTATAAGACCCCTCACAGAGTTTGGTGTTAAAAATAAATAAATAAACAACTATTTAATCCAGTACCAAAAGTAAAACGTCTGAATAATTTTAACCAAAAATTTGTTAACTGGGCCTTAGTTCACTTTAAAGCGTAATGTGGGTAAATAAATCTAACCTTTTTATCTGAAGAAATATACATTACACAAACCTTTTTTTCTAATCCTGCTCACACACCTGTTTACATGTTGGTTTTGTGTTGTGTTCAGGTGATATTCAGGCGATATGAAAAAAGAAAAAATGACTTATTTCTATAGACATTTAAGCCATTGAAACTCCTGCACTGAAAATAATGGGGTTTACAACAGGTACTTCTGCCTTTCTATAAATGGTGTGGATTGTTTCATTGTAATGACAGTCGGTTTAATTTTTTTAATTACCTTGGACTGCTGACATTGGTGGATTTCATGTTATGTTTACTGGCTTATGTTGACACATATTAGCAATTCATGAATCCAGGTGGGAGATATCAGAGCCTGCAAAAAAAAAAAAGAATAATGAAACAAAAAGGAGGAAATTGGATGGCGGTGGGTTCCATCGCAGTGTGGATGTTTCTGTTGAAAGGATGCTTTTTAATCAGGTTTTGGGTTTAATTGCTGGAGATTATGTTGGCCCTGTATGTGCTTATTCAACAGCAGCATTGCTGGCAAACATATAGCTGCACTGATGACAATGTGAATTGTCAGGAGAGAAAGAACAGGAAGATTAGTCAGGATGAAAATAATTTGAACTTAACAAAACATTTTGATGCACTTGCCTTGGTTAACCATGTCCAACAATACTTCACTGTTGTATTTGCTGATAGGAAAACCCAGACACACAACATGACATAGACACAATACAAGGCAGAATGAAGAGGAAATTCAGACAAAAACAGAACTTAAATATATATAAATGTATAAAGTTAAGTGCTCAACTTTATGTACTTTCAAGTGGCAACTGACATTTTATCACTGCAGCTATCTCTCCTTCTGTTAAACTCCACTACAAAAAAAAAAGAAAAAAGCCATAGGCCTGTGACAATGTCAGGCAGGAACTAAAATCTAGGTCACATTGTGAGACATTTGCCTTTTGACTGCACTTTGCTCCATTGTCATTTCACTTTTTCTCTCTTATTATATATTTCATATGACCTTTATAGTCCATATTTTCCAAAAACCCATTGTCTATCATGGTTCTGAACTATTTACCTGTTGCAATACAATCATAGATGTACACAACTTGGATTGCAGTGTTGCAATACAATCATAGATGTACACAACTTGGATTGCAGTTTAACAAAATTATTTTGAGTTCATTTCAGCAGGGATTATGATTTGAATATATATAACCAATAACTGATGTTATCAATATCAGTTGGTAAAGTGCACATTTAACAGATTTATTAACAGTTTGGACTTATTGCATCTTCTATTTCCAGTCATCTCGCCTCACCCTCCCCCTCCTAGTGTAAAGGAGAAACTTTGTCCATTCTAGGCTATACTGTAAAAACATGGTAGTTCAGCAGAGCTGCGGCGTCTAATAAGCTCATTCTTAAGCAATAAAAATGTAATGATTCTTATTTTCATGTGTCTACACATTAGTGAAAACATAGTTATGCATTATATTCAATTTCTGGCATCTTGTGTAAGTAAAGCCTCTTAGATATGGCACACTGGGCCTTCAAATTTCACAGGTATGTTTGTATGTTCTTTTTTTCAGATCTGGTAGGTGTGTAGGTTGGAGCCCACAAAGTTCCAACAAGATAATATATGTTTTTTTTATCTTCTTAGAATATGTGTACAAGATATTGTCTTGTGTGCACAAGATATGTGCATGCACAGCGTCGTTTCATTGGCACAAACCGCATGTGCTATTTAAACACATTAATATTTAATAAAGTATGTGTTGAAGTGCAATTCATGTCAGCAATAACCTCATAACCACATAAACACCTTTTATATAGGTCTGGATATGAGCATCGACGTATTGATTATTGTGACGTTGATGGCCGGCTGTGAGCTTAAGCACAGACATGCTCTGCGGATAAAAAAGTCAGGAATGCAAAGCAGGACATAAATTACTTGGTACCTCAGGTGGAAGGAGGAAGACATTTTCATCCCAACTGTGTGTGTGGCATATAACATTGACACCTTTCATCTTACATCCCGTGTTATAAGGGATCGCAAACACGGTCTAAATGTGCCGCCAACTTGTATTTAAGGCAGGCACAATCTCAAGGCAGCTAATTAATATCTTCATCAGTATGCATACATGACTGTGAACATGCATAGAAGCGGGGGAGGGAGGGTGGAGGGGGGTACTGTATGACACGTTCCATTTAGGAGCTTGAGAAGTCTTGCGCTTGTTCCTGAGCACTGAATATATAAACCGGACCACACAGTATGAAAACATGAGTTCATGTATCGTAGCTCTACCATGGTGATTAAGTAGCTTATATAACAGCAAAATTTATGAGCAATTACTTAATCCGTGTTTGTGACTAACGAAGACAGTGACAATGTTTATGATGTGATGAAATAGAGCTTTGAAGCACACTGGGTGAAGGGGGTATAGAAGGGTCTGGTTTGAAGTAGGGTTTACAATCATCCCGGGATCATTCTGATTACATAAACACAGTTATTAAATGTACATTATTTTGCTCTGGAAGAGAGTGCACTGCAATTTGTAGGCGTGCACAGAGTTTCTTATAAGGTTGTTGGAACAAGATGAGTTGTTTGGAGGTTTGATTTGTCATTTGTCAAGTCGAGAATGTATTTTCTGTTATGTTGCAAGTCATCAAAACAGTGACTTGAGTCCAAATCTCAATGACTCTGGTTCACGTCTCTGGTTACCAGTGTGCATGTGTCTATTTGTGTCATTTGCATTTTGGATAAGGTATAACCTCGAGTCTTTTTGGATCAGTTCTGACCGACCCCACTGATCTTTGTCTTGTTTTTATTTTATGATTCATTAGAGGGAACTGAAAGGCATACTTAATAAGTTACCATAGAATTGAAAGCAGCTAAAATTACTTCAGTATATGAGATTTTATTATATCTGATTATTTTTGGCATTCTGGCTCTCTTCCTCCCACTGGACTGATTTATTTGTGATTATTCTGCTTCATGTGTCTGTTTCATTCACATAAGTGTCACCCAAGAGTAAAAAGAAGAGAACTGTGAAGTGTTAATTCCTGTTGTTAGGAACTGTCAGGTACAAACATTACAAATTTAGCACCCTCAGTAATAACATTAGTTGATCCAAAAAAAAGAGAACACACTGCTGCAGCTACCTACACTTTGTCACTGCAGAGCCTCACTGAGACAGAGGTAAGGAGACAAGGTCTTGCTAAAGTAAAGCAGTCAATGATTTAGATTGGAGTTGAGAGATGCATAGAATATTATACTGTAGGTGATGTTACATCATCAGGGGCAACAGAAGCTGTTGCAAGAATCTGGAGCTGGTTGCACAAAACACCTTGAATGTCATATCTTAATACGTAAAGCTGAATTTCTCTTATTGGGACTTGTTGGTGTTGCACAGATTCCCTTAAAGGATTCCTTAATTAAGGAGAAATGTGAAGGCATGCATTGCAGTAAAAGATTTACCAGTAAAATTTTCCATTTTCCATTGGGACCTTTTGTTTGCTTGCATTTGTGCTTGTGATACCTGTTATCATTTCACAAAACTGGTCTATAGATTGTAAAACTAAAGTGGCAGAAGGGAAGAAGACTGTGAAACCAAATTGGTCAGAGGAGAAAAAGATTGTACTTCTAAAGGACTACAATTATTTTTATTTTTTTTTTGCGGAGAGCCGCAAATAACAGAAAACCGAAAAACAACAAATGTGGGGGAGGAAATTGCAACGAAACTTAACTTAAGAAATCTGGTGAAGAGATGGTCCATGTGGGCCACAAAAAATAATTAAGTTGTCTGTTCAGGCAAAAATAAAAAATAATTAAATAAAATCACAGTAAGAAATCCAACAAACTTCAAAAGAAGTTCAATGTTTGAAGTTATCTTACACCTTAATTAACTTAAAAGTTAAAAGTTAAAAGTTAACTTAATTTTCCTCATTTATAATCTCTGCTATTTTGCAGTTAAGACCCTGATGTATGTAAAAAATAATGACCGAATCACTGAAAATTGTAGTTTACATACAACTCCATTAGGATTAAATCATAAGCCATTTCAAAATTAGCTTACTGAGTTTTGGTACCCTGCAGAGTTTTACTCTTTTCAAAACCTTGCTTCGGTTTTCTAACAAAGAGCAACAATGCTAGAAATGCAATATTAGTACAGCTATTCTGCAGCAATGAATTTAATCCCCATTTTTTTCAAAGTCTTTGCTCCAAGTGATGCCAAGACATGTAATGCTATTTTTGGCGCTTTCTATGAAAGCATATGTTCAGGAAGTCGGCACATGTAGACACATGCGTGATGTCAGTTGGAAGGTGTTCATCATATTTTGCATCCTTCCCTCATCCTGTCACATAAGCCTCTCAAAATACAGCTCTTGCTCTGTCTGTCTCTCTCCCCCCTCTCTCCCACCTAACATTTAAAATAAAGACACAACAGCAACCTGGCAAGTGGCAGTGGCAATTCAGCAGCCTGGCAAAAGACATGTATCACAAGAGGTTTCCAAGAAAGCCTTGAGCCGTCAAAGAATGGAGGCAGTCAGGCTGCTGAGATCTGCCGTCTCATTCAATTAAGGCAGCTTGGAAATATAAGCATGCAGTAACAGGTCAGATAGAATAGCTGCTGCATTGTTTCGTCTTCTTGTCTTGATTTTGACTTTTTTGTTTTTATTTAGTTGGAAACCCCCATGGAGTTTCCTTTTTATTTTTTGTCTTGTATCGCTTGGTTTCCTGTTTCACACTCTGTTGTAGGTAAATTAAAAAAAATAATCAAATTTGAGATGATTTTTAATTGCGATAGATACAGCGTGGTGTTGCATGGAATGAAGTGTCTGAGCAGCTTAATATACCACAGAGTTCACCATTAGCGTACCGTGTCCAATGAGAAAATAAATGGCGCCAGCTTGAAGCTTGACACACACCTGTTCCCAGCTGTAACCATGCATGAGCATTTGTTTGCCTGTCACCTACAATGAATTTCAAAGCTGTTATTCCAGCAGTGTCACACTCTTGATAGGATGTGATTCTCACATTCTTTTTAAATGGTTGACATATGACCCCGTCAAGCAGAAAACATCTTTACTCTTCCACTTTTATTTTGCTTTGAGGTCTTTGTTCTTCTGTCTTGTTGTTTCACTTTCCTCCATCGGGTCTGCGTAACTCTGTCAAGTGCAACTCTTGTGATGACGCATTATATGGGGAAATATACAAATGTATTTGAGAAAAGAAAAGATTGCTGCTGTGTTTGAAAAAAAAAAAACACACCCCACATGTCCCCCTCTTTACTCATTCCTGTTAATGGTTACAAGTGTACCACTAATAGGTTGCCTGGTCCCATTCAAGGTAACTGCCTGAGTGAACAAACATACTGCTGCTCCATATGCTGCACTTTTAGTATCTTGTGTTACTGGGAGCAAAAGCAGACTTGCCTGACAGGATGTCGTGGACTTAATTACATTTAGCTGTTTATGGTCATCTGGGCTGTCTTCTGTAAATAATGATAATTATTGAATTAATAGATTAAACATACCAGAAGTCGCCATCACTCCCAGCCCTTTTTTACTAGGCATCCATGTTAGATGAAGGAACTTCCAAGGACATCTTGCAATTTCTTGTTCGTCTGACAACATGAAACAAAGAGAGGCTGCGTATTTTAAAATGTAAGAAGATGGAACAAGGAAATTCTAACATTTCAGACCTGCATGAGATGGATGACTCAAAAACTTGGCTGAAAACATCCAGTGTAATTAGCTTGTTAGTACTGTGTCAAACTTTTCTGTAGGGCCGTAGGATGATTTGAATCACTTCAACCCCCGGGTGAATCATCAGTGTAACTGACAAAGTGCAACTTTTTATTTTCCTCACTATATAGTACAAAATTCAGACTTTAGGCACTTTCTGTGCAGGCTGGGCTAGTAAGAAGTTAATCTCATACCACTTGAAGTCTGCTGTCAAAAAGTTTGGATGCACTTCAAGCAAAGCATTGGTTTTCAGATTGCAAATGTGCCTGTCCTACCTCATTTCATTACGACATAAAACTCGACTTGCAAAGACGATAATGCGCTAGGTAATCTATTACTGTAAACAGCACGTCTTCTTTTGTTTTTGACAACATTTGGTAGTAGTTGTGTGATAATGCAGTTGAAAGGGCATGTCATTGTTGGTCCAGTGCTTATGTGAAGGTAGGAAAAAGTCAGCCACCTGTGAATGATTCCTTCTTAGACGGTAGCTGTATTTTCTTAACTATAATTTTGGGTTACCGTGAAAAAAAAAATAGCTTACAAACTTATAATAAGGCAGCTGTTCCCCAAGTACACAAGTACACGCAGTGTTTTGAGAATCCGAACTTCTTTAATTAACACAGTGGTCGGCTCTATCCTCCTTACTGTGCCTATTAATGCCTATTCTCTAAAACCATCTGTCCTTTCTAAAGTTGTTATATTCCGACCTTTAGGAATGTCACAGCCTGATATTCTAACTGTGGAGTATTTGGATCTGGAGCAGATTTAAGAGGATCAAGCAGTCACATGTTAAAGTGTTTTGAGGACATGAATCATACGCGGCTGACTAGTCTTCATTTTCACTGACTAAAACAAATTGAAATAATTAGACTCATAATGGTTTAGTAAACATTATACTAAGTCTTTTCAAGGACTTCCAGAGAATTCTATGAATAAAAAACAGACCAGATTATGTATGAAATGTACTAGAGTTAGGAGTTATGAAACAGTTAATGCTGATGCCTCTATATGACCTGCATAAATAAACAAGACCATCAGGAGGAAGATTGGCTATATCTATATAGTTATTCTTAATGCCTGCCACTTGGATGGATTTAGTCAGTTTCCCTTGAAATCAATGAAACAAGGAGGTGGAAAGACTACCACTACTACCAGAACCAACAAAAACTGATAATTCCTCACAGGGGCTTTAATAATTCAAGCCTTACATATAACTCAACTCTTAGAGCATATATATATTTTCCCTCTCTGTTCCTGGTGTTTGACCCCGTCAAGCAGAAAACATCTTTACTCTTCCACTTTTATTTTGCTTTGAGGTCTTTGTTTATGTCTTGTTGTTTCACTTTCCTCCTCTGGCTCTGTGTAACTCTGTCAAGTGCACTCTCGTGATGACGCATTATATGAAGTTTACAAATGTATTTGTATTTGAGAAAAGAAAAGATAACAAAAACTGATAGTTCCTCACAGGGGCTTTAATAATTCAAGTCTTATATGTAACTCAACTCTTAGAGCATATATATATTTCCCCTGCCTGTTCATGGTGTTTCCAAAAACAAAAAAGTTTGAGGAAATTTAGTTTTAAAATGAAAGGTAACACTTACATTTAAAAATTAAAATTAATAAGAAATTGAATGAATTAAGAAAATCTTAGAGGATGCACCAAAGTTCTTAGTTCTGGATTATGTTGGTTATGATCACATTGTACTCACTAAAGTAATTACTGAGATCTGGGAACACGGTGACATCATTTCGACACTGTCCAACCGGTCAACAAAATATGAGCGGTCACAAAAACTTGTCCTGCTTTGTTGGTGAATTTGTGACAGCTGTTCATGCAGTATCTCTTTAATTTGCACCCTTATCTGTCAGCACGCTGCCTTCTTTCTGTTTGTTATATTAGTCAAGCTTGAAAATAGTGTGAACATGCTGAATGTCTACTTTCCTCACATGAACTAGCTGAGCTGTTCCATACAAACCTTCTCAAACATTCACAGTAATTACCTCGCCATGATTTTTGCTTTATGCTTCTTGCCTTGTCAATATTGCAGCTGAAATCCATTATTTAATATTTTCTCTCCCTGTTCTCCTTTTCTCCTTTAGGTGAGTGTCAGTCAACAACATGTGGATTATTCCAGTCAGCTGTGAACTCCTACTGGGTCCCTCTGCATTGCCTTTTTTTTCCCTTGCACATCGTTGTATGATTCTGCCATCAGGTTTGAAAAGATTGCCCCCTTTTCACTGTGATTCGCTGTGATTTTGATCAAAGAGAAAAAGCAGTGTACCCAGAGAGACGAGCTCTGTGCAGTGGAGCACTGTGGCAGTCTCTGCTCGGCAGCTCTGGTTGCTGTTGGCCTGAGCCATATGGAGATAAAAGTAAATGTCAATGGTGACTGAGGGCTTTGGTCTCTGTCAGATGTTCATGGTGTTCATTGTCTCGGCTTGACTTGATCTCTGTTGACTCTGTTAGCTTCCAGGGAACGGAAATGCTACTGTATTTAGGAGGCCTTTATTTGTATTTTTTGGGAGTACTTGTTATTCAGTAGTGTGCTCTCCAGCTTCTAGTGTTTACTGCAGAATGTGGGCTGATTACTGATTACCACTGACTGCAAACGGAAAATAATCTCTTTTTTGAGTATTCTTTTCTTAGCAAGTCCATACTTCATATCAGAGGGTGTTAATGTTTGTGAATGATTGGGTTGTGAGGCTCTCTGAAGTGTGTTTACCTGAAAATCTCTGACCATCATCATCAACTAGCAATAAACAATGACAAACTGGTTGTAAAGAGAATGAACAGCCTCACATTGTTCTGACAAAACTAACATTGTTTTGCAAAATGTGTAATGTAACTCGCTCACCCTGCATTGACCCATAAGCACTAAGATAACTGAAGTTATTGGTCTGAGTGTACTATATGCATTCAAAGTATCTCAAAGGGAAAAAATCACCAGGATATAAAAAACAACAGCAGTAGAACTTGGCTTTCTAGAGCTGGTCCTATGGTAAGTAGCAATATTTAATTATTCGGGATAATTATATCCAATTCATGATTGTATTTCTGGGATCAGTGGCACTTCAGGGATCAAGAGTGTATTTTCTGAAATGAAAAGAAAGGTGAGAAATGAGTATATTTGTCTGATATTTTCTCATGTGGAAGTTCGTCAGATGATAATCAATAGTAAAGTGCAAGAATAGTATATCAAAGACATGAGTGAGGCGTTGTCGTTCAAACTCTATTTTATCTCCAGTATGACCAAATAGTGACTGGTAAATAACAGAGATGCAATCTTCCTCTACAGTTATACAATCTGTGTTTACACTGCAGGTCCCTCTATTTAATACATTGTGCTTAATTACATTTTAGATCACCTTGCTATGTAAATTAGTATATTAATGAGGAAAAATGGCAGGACATTAGCAGCTTAACTACTTCTTGTCATAAGTGTTACATGATTAAATTAATGTTCAATGATTTAGGGGATAAATTAAGACTTAAGTGATTGTATTTAAAATAAAATAGAAGCAAACAAAGCAGATCCTGAGTATAATGTAGCACACAACATTTAAAAAGCACTGTATTATAATGTTGTGATTATTAAAGATAAAGTGAGTTTTAGTGTTTAAATCTGTTGATCCAAAAGAGCGATACCTCAATTAGATGTGTCTATAATCATGGCCCCCAGAGGTTCAGTCCTACTATTCTTAGCAACCCTTTGACCTTACCTTTAGTGCAATCACAGGTCAAAGACAATGGCTTATGACGAGTCCAAATGCCTAATTTGAAAGTTGACATAAATATTCATGTTCCCTGCTGGATAAATCCCAAGGTTTCTGGTGAATTTGTGTCCAATTGACATTTCTACATATAAAACTGATTTACTTTTATGGTCTAGACCTACAGTATGTTCAAAAATCAATGGACCTGTGCTCAGCTCAGCTAGTACTCTAAGTGATATAAATGAAATTCTCAAATTTCACTATGGACATTAATAGGTTAACCCTGTTTCCTCTAACACCAACCCTGGGGCAAACTTAACCAACTCTTACTGGTATCAGGGTAAGAGTTCCAAAAATCATCACTTTGTTCCCTTAAACACTATACCATCAAGACGTAATTTCATAAGAATCCACTGTGAAATATTAAAAGCAGGATTTCCAGGCACTTTTCTGTTACAAATGATGTATTGGTATAGTATGTTTTTTTGTTGTTGTTTTTTTTAACTCTACCCTGGTGGTTAAGACCAATCCCTCCAGCAACACGAGATACATGCACATACACACACATACACACACTCCAGTGGTCATTAAAAGCTCTCATCACCAGGGGCATATCCCTGGCAGCACATGCCAAAGCCATTATCCGCCACCCTGTCCTAAACGAACGCTTTGGCATACATCTGAGCAATTAGGCCAGATTATTGGCAACCTTCCTTGGCCTTGCCCCATTATCAAGACCACTAATTACTAGCAATGTTCAGTGCTTTCTCTACCCTGCTCACTCTGGTACAGAAAGGTTAGGAAGAGTGGAAAAAGATAGGAAAAAATGGAGACAATAATGGACCTAGGTGGTTGACCGAAGGTGTGGGGTTTCATTAGAGGTAGCCGCAAGGGAGGATGTGGATGCTTGGTGACACCTTCCTTCTATTTTTGACGCCTGTACGTTAAGTGTGTGAGTATGTGTGAGGTGCCCATGGGAAATTTTTTTGTCCGGAGAAGCAGTACCCACGTGTCATCAGCAGAGTGATTGAAGTCTTTTTGAGGCGTAATGATAGCTGATGACTCATGTTGGTGAGGTGCTGGCTTGTCTGTTGGTTTCGGCAGAGTGGAAAATCATGCCTGCTGGGCAATTGCAGCTTTAATGGAGAATGGCACACAAACAAGGCACATATGGACACTTGTGTGCACGCTCAGATGGACTCATAACCCCTCCCATGTGCACACACTAGAGATACACATGAAGACAGTACGTAAGCAATCCATAACTCCAACCATTTTGGCCCGTGATGCATGAGAGCGAGATTTAACACAAATGGGCAAAATACTGTTTTAGCGTTGTTTCAAAGGAAATAAAATGATCATTGGTCACTATCTACAGACTACTGATGTCCGCATAACACAACAACAACTAGAGGAGTGCCTCATAAAAGCTCTCTCTAAAAGAGCTACAGTAACTGGGAGTATACATTCGGGAGTTCAAAAAAGCTCAAAGAATTACTGCTTTTGTGGTTAGATTTGTATCTAGCCACATAGCATTTATTAACAAGCTATATTACGTTTTGGCACCCTGCTACCTAATTAATATTCATAATTCAAAAAAACACAGCTCCAATGAATGATTTGATGATCACCATCAATCATTTGTCATAATTTTTTTCTTTCTCTCTTATTCATAATAATCACTCATGCTCTTGCCTAATGGCATCTGTTCCTCATTTATAGTTGATAGTATTAGGTGTCCCTAAATTCCGAACTGAATCTGGAACACTTGATCAAGTGTTTGGGTAGCACTACATTCTGTGGCCAATGGAAATATCGAATGGGAACGTTTGTTGTTTGGCTACTTAAAGCCCCTTAAGTTTTAAAACTAGCTCACAACAATTTAAACTGATAGGATACATTTGTTGCAATAGATAATATTTGACAGGATGCCTGTACAGCAGAAGTCTGTACAGTTTGGTAAACTGTCACATATCAAGGCTGACATATATGTGATATTTTTTTTACACTATGGACTGCACTGGTAATATGAAAGTGACATGATACATGATAGCACCCTAAAAAAATCCATAAATTCTCTGAGAGTGCTAATTGGCTTTGTAACAAAATCAGGGAGTTTAAAAAAACTGGATACTTAACAAATGAGATTTAATCAGAATATTGGCTTGATTATTCACCCATGTCCATGTTTATCTCTTAATACTCCCACAGCCCTTGTCCTTTCCTTCACAGCCAAAACGCTCACACACACACACACGCAGAAAAGGTTTACTTTTATCCACTCAGTTCATCTGTCTTGCCCCATTGGAAAAGCCAAAGCTTAGTAAAGGTCTGGGAGGTGTTCAGAAGTGGAGAAACCTGCATGCTAAGAGCATGGTCAGTGGAGATATCGTCTCAGACCTCAGCTTCAGCTGACATTACCATCACCAAAGGTCAGACATCAGAGATAACTTTTTCTTAGCTGCTGAAGGGATAAACTACACACACTTACCATGACATACAAGGAAGCAGCAGTCGTGTGGATGTGTGGCACTTTAAGAGTCAGTGGATTATAAACTTTTTTATTTAGAGGTGTTTCCCTTCCTCACTGCCAGTCTCTTTGTCTCCTCCACCCTCAGCCTCTCTTTTTACTCTTTCTATTCTCCCTCTGTGATGTCTGGCCCTCCTCTGCAGCAGACCAAGCACAGCATGAAGCCTGGAAGGAATGGAAATGAAGGCTTATTAATTCTCCTTGGTGGCTGAGAGACCAGTAGTCCAGGCAATGTCAGAGGATTTTGGAAAGCATAGTGGGAGAAGGCGGATGGTTGTCTTAGGGTGATTTCATAGCAGTCATATTTGGAGAGGGTTATTTGAACTCTGGAGGGTTTATTCCTTTAATTTGTTTCATTTAGGGAGGACAGAACGATGCCATTTGAAACAAATAACCACACAGAGACTGCTGGAAACACAAACCTCAGTTCTCCTCCAAGCAAACCATGGCTTGGTTTATTAGAATGGAGAATGTAATTGGTTCAGCAACAGGAAACAACCCCCAAACACATGCTTTTATTGGTATGAGGGGGAAGGAATCAGAGCAGCCAAAATAACCAATGCAGCAAAGCCAATTTCCCCACTATGGTTGAGACCAAAGACAATGAACTGTATGAGATTGAAGTCATGGTGAGGTTAAGGCAAGGGAAAACAAAGGCGGCAGGGAGTGAGAAGAGTGAAATGGTGCCTGGGAAGTACAAAACAGAGTTAGTGTTGGGTGAGTTGTACACTCTACAGAAAGGTTTTTATGTTTACTTGAATGTGGATGAAAATTGTAGTTATAATGGAACCAAACCAGGCCATTGGAAACACCATATTCTTTTTTCCATGATGTGTTATATTAATGTGACTATGAATAAAACCAGGAAAGAAAAATGCTTCACCTTAACAATAAGCATATTTTCTGCGACATATTTTTAGTAGTATAATTGGGCTGGAGAAACAGGTTTATTATTAGTTACAGTCTAGTTTTATTTTGACACATTTACAAAGCATGTAATAGCACACTTACATAGTGAAATATTGAATGTAGTCTCAGTTGCAGATATATACAATAAATACTACAAACAATCTCAATGCCAACTAAGCAAACTTCATCTACTGAAGAATACCATGAAATATGATTGAAAGCAAGAAAAAACATAGTAAGTAATGATGTCATGTCATTGGCATTTCTGCATTAAAATCAAAAAATTAGTAGAGCTTATATATTTTGTTGAATTGTGTACTTGATCATCCCAAAGGTTTCCAGCAATGTTCATTTCGTCACCTTCACCCCCTCTAGTTGTCATTACTTCCACGGGAAACACGGGATACGTCAGAAAGTGAGGAAGGAAGTTGGTGAATATGACTGAATCTGAACATGAATAAAACTTGAATGCATTACCTCTTCTGTGAACATGACTTCTGTCTGAGTCACATCATCTGCAGTGGTGGTTGTTTAACAATGAAGTCAGATCCCATGATCCGACACTACGTCACAACATCGTCAGACTACGTCTTTTGTTATCGTTGTCTTATTGAGACCCCAAGCGGCAGACATATTGTGGGTACATTTTGTGTGTGTGTGAGAGAGAGAGAAGGTCATGATTAAGTGTGGTTAACTTGTTCAACTACGTTTGTGGGGTCCTTATACAGTATCAGTCTACCGTTTTCATCAGCGCCAGCCAATCAGAAACATTGCAGTTTGGTATAAACAATAAGCAAATATGAATGTGGTGAAAAGCAGAATGGGGATTTGAAAACTGCTCATGAGGAATGTTTATGTTCAGAAGCTGTTATAACGTTTTTATATTTATCAATTCCAATAGCCGGCTGAAGAACAATCATTAAAATGCTTGACTTCCTCCAACAATGTGAGCATGTGTCGCAAAAAAAAGGAAAATATATTTTTATTTTTTCTTCTTCTGCGCTGGGACAATTACTGCTGCAATACAAGGTGATCATTGACATCTGTTTTATAAAAAAAAAAACAATAGTGTACATGCTGTGATACTGTGATCAGGTTGTCCACGGTGTCGTCTGCTTGGTTAGATGGCTCATGTTCATGTTTTTAAATCATCAGGGGAATTATGTTAACAGCATAATCACTGTTTTCTTAATCCTGAGTGTTGCTAATGGTTACATCATTGTGCTCATGTAGTTCGCTGGTGTGTATGTGCAGCAGTTGAGCTGGATGAATGCCGTCATGTTGTCAGTTTAGTACCTCAGGCAGGTCCAAAAGGTGTATCCACATGGTAACTTCCTTGCATGTGCAATGGCCTAAATGGGTAACATCGCATGTGGCCACACTGATATACTTTTGTATCTTTGTCATGCACATCCATTTGCTTTCTTCTAACAATAAGCACTGCTGATGAAGAGCCTCTCTTGATAAGGGCCAAAACACTTGAGACACTTGAGAAAAGTTCTGGACTGAAAAGTTCAAGAAACGCTCAGCCTTTCATCTTCAATGAAAGCCATGTGTCAAATTGGGAGCCCCCGCAGTGGTTTTGAACTTTTGTCCATCAGAGGTGATTGAAAAATAGCCAGGCAGGCCATATCTAACACCCGGTTTTGCATCTGCCATTCCCTTTTAAAAACGACCACATGGTGCAGCGACAAAAAGGCATTTTAATAGGCCTCAGATGAATTATCTATAACTATGACTGAATAAATCTTTAATCGCTGTAATGAACTTTAGAGTATGGATTCAAAAAGCCATTTAGCTGATAAATGACCCATGGAGGGCTCTGATACCAGGATAAATCAAAAGGGCTGGGGTCTTCAATTATTTTATTTTTTTTTTCAGCTGATTTGAATAATTGACTTTAGAGCATAGTAGCTCAGAACACATATGCTGATAAGCAAGCAGAACAAGCTTGTTGTATGCATCACAAACAACAACAACCAAAAAAAAAAAAGAATTATCTCAATTAATATCTCCTCCTAGAAGGAGAATTTCTTGGGAACATGTCTTGTTTTGGACTTACGATCTACAGAACCACATTGCCCAAATCTTCCTGTTGAGCAATGAATAAACAAAATGTGACTTGGCAGTTACCATCCTCTTATTACAGATTCACATCATAGCTCTCTCTCTCATTCTGCTCATAGCTTTCCAAAGTGACAGCCGAAGGTCAAGCACTTAATCTAGTTTTTTGGGGGGGAGTTGGCCAGACCCCCACCAGCACGTCATGTTCAATACTTTCAGCCATTAATTGCTCGCATTCGTCACAATGCTTTCAATGTAAGAAAATATGAGACCCTTATTTCTGTCCATGTCAGCAGTTTTGTGCATGTGCATGTGTCATGTTTAAAGCCGCGCTCATATTTCAGGAGGAGGGGAGGGTGTGGGATTGTCTTTTTTACCTGTATACATTATGTTTGTCATTTTGATTTATAGGTTGACAAAAGCTGCATCTATCCATAGGCATAGCTGCTCTTGCAGTGAATGGGAACCGGCCAGTGGTCCTGCTTCTCCAGCTGGATTAGTTGCTGTGATCTTGATTTTTGCCGAGCTGCAATATGCCAGCAAATGAGCCACAAAATGGGAGCAGGACTACATGAGCATTAGAACCAGTGGGGCCAATATTGGCCGCCGCACACCATCAGCTGTACTTGCTTTGTTGTACAGTACATTGTTTAATTCACAGTAGCACAACCTCAGTTACTTAATGGCACAAATCAAATGGCAGTCATATATTTCTTTTATTATTATCCAACATGTAAAAGCATTACAAAGCAGTTGGCCTATTTACCTGAAATAGCTTGATTGTTTATTTCATAGTTTCTGAATAGCTGTAAACAAACAACAAAGTAAGAAATACGAAGCGCCTTTGAACAAGCTAACATTTTTGGCCCTTGCTCAGAAACACTATACATCACCATCAGTTACGTTTTTTATGAAGATGAATTGCTTTCACAGTTTCTCCACAGAAGCCCTTCTTTTATGTAGAAGTCTGAAGCACTGAAGCACAGGAGGTGCACCGACTTCATTTGAGCTTTGCTTTGCCGAGGATTAGTTTAAGATGAGATCACAAGCCCCCCAAAATGTAACATGTAATGCCTCTCACAGTTCGACTTTTTCCCCGTGAGACAGTCACTTTAGAGATTTCCACCCACTAGTCTGCAAGAAATGTACTTATTTTATTTATTTATTTATTTATTTATTTTTCAATCAATCAGCATTCACAAAAAACTAAAACTAAATTACAATCTAAAAAACTGTCTGGAGAGTTAAGTGTGGAGATTTTCTGTTCCCCACAGTTGAATTTTGAATGAGCAATTTCTTCTGCAATTGGACCTGTATTGGTTTTAGTTATTGCTGCCAGGCTGTATCAGTGGCGTTGCCTTTATTCTGAGGAGGGGGACATTAGATATTCAAAGTACACTGCTGTTTACTGACAAGGTGGTGCAACCTTCTCTGCAGGGGCTGAAAGGTGCTCAGCTTTGACAATTACTTGGCACAAAGTGACTGAGAACAACAACGGCTGAGATGAAGCAGAGGCAATAACATTCGGCGGGGAACCTGCTAAAACAGCGGTGCCAATTCCTTTTACTAAGGAGCTGTCATCTAACCAAATGATGCACGTCACTGGGTTTCACTTCCCTTTTTTTCCCCCCATCGCTTTACAGATTTCTTTTTGCATTTGAAAGCATACTTATTGCAATCTTTGAACTCTTTCAGAAATCTTTCTTCACTAGTAGGGATGGCTCTGACAGCGTGCTCCACACTTGGGGAATGTAGGATTTTGTGTAGAAGAGATATGTGGAATACAGTGTCAGTTCAGCTTTGGAGCTGCATGGCAGTCATGAACAGTCTGGGCTGTAGAGATCCTTGCAAAACATACTTGTCTACGCTGAAATGTCCAGATGATTGAATTTTGACTGATGACATAATAATACACACCCCTTATTCAACAAAAACCTGAGTTGACTAGCAAGCAGCTTCCGCGGCAGAAACACCTGGACACAGTACTGCTTTAACCAGCTGTATTTTAAGCTTTCAGCAATTTCTTTTTTAATTTTTACCAGCTGCGACAGTGACAGCTGGAACTATTTTCACCATGTGAATCTGTGGCAAAATGTACTCAAATGTGAATGTTTTTCCTTATCAGGGGCCGTAACAACACTGCTGCATATTTCCGACGTTAACTTCAAAAGATATGAATTATATCTGATGAAAAAGGGTTTTCTTTCTTTCTTCTCTTACTACTGGACCATCTTACAGTCATAAACAAGGATTATAAAAGTAATATTTCCCATCACTTTGCAGCAATATTGGCTCCAGTGCTGATACCCTCCTGATTATCTGCCCGTGTACCTTATGGAATTTGCTGGTCATGAGATAAAACAGAGTTTCGGAACATGAAATTATATTTCCCCATGTGTAGGTTTGGCTAGCATATTCCCTGCCCATGTGATGAAGGTTGAACATGTGCTTAATTATAGTGCCTGGCCGTCTCGTATTATTTTAGCCGTGGGAGTATATTGAATTGAGTTTGTGTGAGCACCTTCATTCATATTCTCCGTCCTTTGTCAGTGTGACTTTCACTCAGTCTATTGAATAGGAAATTAGCACAGGATACTACTAACGGATCCAATAAACATTTAGTACAAATTGGTCTCATTACATAAGATGGCTTTGGGTCCCTAGTCTGCCACATATGCTCTTGTAAATTAAAAAGAAGGAATAAAAAGCCAGTCATGGTACTGAATGACACCTCCCTGCCCACCTTTTTATTATTCAACCTATCTAGACATAACAGATACTCACAAAGCCATTGGTCTTTTACATGCTCTAGTGTGTGATTGCAGCACTGGGCTTCATCATAATGCAGCAACATTAGAAGTTGGCACAGCCAGCCATTATCTGTCCCTGGAGCAGGCTGGTTAACTGGGTGGAGGTGTATTAACAAGGCAGCTCTATCTCTCTGACGCTCCTCATGACCTCTGCATGAATGGTAATTTATTATTTATTGGCCTGCTTTGGAGGTCTGTACAAGGAAGACATACATGTATTCATCAATGTGTGTGGGCACAGGCTACTGTCCTAAAGGATGAACACATTTACAAACACACCTAAACATATTTGCACTTGCAGTGCTGATTTAGTCTACACAGGCTTCTACGTGCCACACACACACTGATCTCACCACATTCGACATGCTGCTGACATGGCTTTAGCGAAGATTAGCTGGGATTAGATTGGATCTGCTGCAGAACTGAATAAATAATTGAAAACGTATTCTGCTCAGAGAAATTATGAGCTTTAGGCCTGCTTAGTCATGATTTGAACCAGGTATTTATTTAGTTTACAAGACACAGTAAGCTTTGCATGTGTCACAGAAATTCTCTTAATGCTTTGCTGGAATTTAACTGAGCTTTAACTGACTGATACGGATTAAAATAGTAATATAGTAAGTATGTTTTGTTTTCAGAAGATATTTATTTCCATTAATAGTCATTTGTTCATCTTCTGTTCTTCAGAATAAAAGTGACCTATTGTACAAAGCACTGGGGAGCGCTCAGTTTTGATTGGTTCAAAGATGTGCGTTATTTTCAGAAAAATCCTCATCACTGTTTAAATTAATCAGCTTTCTCCTGGGATGCTACTTCATTTCCTGGTTGGCAATTTTTTTTTTTTTCTTCCACAAAGTTGCTTAAAAATAGTGAAACATGTTCTTGTTAAAGTATGAATACAAATGGTAAAAGGCCTATATATAATTACAATAATGCACAATGACCTGTTCAGTTATCAAAACATACCGCACTACCCAAAGGCTGATAAACCACAAATGTGACAATTCATCAAATCTGCAACACAAATAGGTTTTAAAGAAAAGCTGGTCCTTAAATATTTAACGAATCCAGAAAACACTGCTGTTTAAAACAACCTGATATGAAATAAAATATGAATACAAGAAAGAACATGTCACATCTCAAGAGAGCAAATTTAGGTTGAGTGGTTTTTGCCTTCAGCATTATTTCCTTGCGAATCCCTTGGGCGTGTATGCACATTTGAATACTGCATGAGAAGAGCAGATAATCTTTAAAAATGACTCAAGTCGAATGCAGGTATGTTGGATGGGTCATTGTGGGGGATTTGATTGGTTGTTGTCTGTCACAGTTAGCTGCCCCTGCACACAATACCACATGCCGTGCTTCACACTGCATACACAGCAAATACACAAAAAGCCACCAACACTGCACACACCCTCACATGTCACAAACAATCACAGTGTATATAGACTGTCTAATATTCCACGTCTTCATGGAAAAGACAGATATACAGATACACAAACACAAACCTAAATCTCCATTCAAGGACCTTCCAGCGTCCATCTTGTAATCACACATCCCTACCTACCTACAAACACAACCCCACAGATACACACGTACACACTGAGTTAGAGAACCCAATTCCCCAGGCTTGCTCACTGGCCTGTGGTTGATGTGACACATCCTCAGCCCCTGCAGTGATGCCCAGAGATGAGCCACAGTAGTGGGAGTGACACACATATCCTACACACACTCACCAAAACACACACATTAAACATGGATCAGGTGACCTGTGCCTTGCAGACTTCAACCATGTTCGCTGGCCCTTGGATGATGAGTGGCAGGCAGCTCCTCTCTCACTGTCTGTCTTCTCTTGT
The DNA here is from genome assembly GCF_000972845.2 of Larimichthys crocea. NCBI lineage: Eukaryota > Metazoa > Chordata > Actinopteri > Sciaenidae > Larimichthys > Larimichthys crocea. The sequence goes on from NC_040032.1 coordinate 19,549,011, forward strand.
CCTTCCTATCCTCATCTTCCTTTCCATTCCCAATAATGTAGGAATAGCAATTTGTTTCCAGCCTGTAGAGGGTTGGATCTTATAAGGATTTAACTTATTTTCAGCACAAAATGTCTCCTAGACAGAGTTAATAATGTTGTATTTCCATCATTACTAATGACTAAACAATTTCTTGCTCAGGTACTAAACTTGTTGCATTCTCAAAACATAATTTCTGGTGTTTTCTTTGTTAGGAAAAAATGTATGTATGTATGTATGTATGTATGTATGTATGTATGTATGTATGTATGTATGTATCTATGTATGTATGTATGTATGTAACTTTTGCTGGAAAGAATCACACATTATTCATCTAACAAATGAAAAAAAATAATTCAATAGCAGCAGAATACACCTTTGCTCAAATCAATACTCACAAAGAAAAAGTGTCATTTGTGCAGCATTACACACACACACACACACACACATATACACACACAAAATAATAATAATAAAAAAGTTTTATAATAAACTTTTAGAATAAATATAAAACAAGAAGTAAACCGTCTATCATCTAGAGAAATGTTTGTTAGTTCTTGCTTTTGGCCCCACTTCACTCCATGGATATAATGCAGTGTTCCAAGATGATGCCACATTCATTCCAATAAATGTTGCTCACTCGGTGAAATTGCCAAAATAGTTTTTCATGCTCAATGTCTAACAGCCTTAATGTTTTTGGGCTTATAAAGGACATATTATCACCAAAGTTGTTAGGGGAAACATGTAAACTAACAGTTGCTTACGCTACAGGTATATATAGTCCAGCAGACACATATTTCTGTCCACCTGATGAATTTAAGTCCAATATTTCGTCTGTTTTTAGCTCTGTTTGGCCTCCACCATGTTCTGAGGGAAAAGACTGTCTGCTAAATACTGTGCGTCAGAGCTTTTTAAAAAGTAAACAATAGAAATATAGTCTGTCAAGGTTGAAAACAAGGTGGATGCTTGTGGGCCAAAAAGACCAAAAATATGAGCTAAGTTCAGTAGAACTGAGGGGGACTGCAGAGTTGGGTGATAATTATTCGTGGATTAGTCACTTCACGCCATTCCTTCAACATTACACAACACATTTAATCCCTTGTTAACATATAAATATATATTGATTAGTGCATCTTAAAGCCAGATTTAGATGTCACAGAATTACCTCTTGCACTTAGAGCTCTGTGGGTTATTTTGATTTCTGGTTCCACTTTGTCAGTGAGCTAACTTGTTCTGTTAAATCAAGGGTTTTATTGTACCACTATTGTCAATGGTTGCATCAGTGTGACTGGGATCTAGCTGGCCTGATTGACATTTGATTTATGTCCTTGCTTTGTTTTGCATGAAAAGCACCGTAGATGTTAACAGCTCTGTTGGTGATCCCTCAGTTTATTGATGAATTTAAAGTAATGACATTATTATTCACTTAAAAGAGACATTTTTTTGATTTCCATTCTTATGCAAGTTTTGCACCAGGAAATTTCATAAAGGCATTTGACACAGATAAGAGAAGAGCTCTTTGTTGGGTCTGAATAGCAGGTGTGGTGGTAAGGGGAAAAGAGGCAGTCCTATAAAAACCTTTTTGGGTCATGGCTTTAGTGGCATGGCAGCGACTTTTTTGTATTGAAAAGTTGTGCTTGTAGTATCAACTTTGTCTGTGCTAATTATGTTAAAAACATGGTCCTGAAATATCTTTAATTGTTGGTTTAATGAGTAGTGGGAATGTCTGTAAGTGTGAAATGACTGTGAGCCACACTGGGCATATTTTCAGGGCATAATGTGAATCTCAGCCCAGGGTAAGTGCTCAGTAAAAAGGCTTATTGACTCATCGATGTCCCGAAGTTCATTAAATCATTAACCTAATCAGTGGCTATATTCCAGTTCACTGAAGGCTGTACTAATTCACTACGCTTACTTTGAGACAAAGGAAAGAGCTGCAATAATGTTAATGGGTCGATATAAAGTCAGTACATCGACACAAGGGTGTCCAGGTTATACACGTTATACTGTTGTCAAGCAGAGATTAAATTGTACTTCTTTCTTCCAATTTTCCTGATAATATTTCATTGTTGGAGAGGTTTAGATTTCCCCAAATTGTAACTGAACCATGACAAGAGCAAACACTGTATGGGAGCATGTATATCCTTCACTGGTTGGAAATTTGGGGCACTAAAGGACTTAAAACAACACACACAGACATTTATATCTTCTAAAATTACTTTGTTGCTACATCAAAATGATATGTAATTGGGTGAAAAGTGGTATGTAACATTTTATGACCAACTATTTTACTTATTTTAGTAAAATTATATTGGCAGAGGATGTTGACAGAGGAAGCAGAGAAGAGAAAAAGAGAGTAACTAAGGAAGAGGCCGCTGGACAAGAATAAATTTCTGTCTTTTAGTTGTTGGTGAGAGCTTTGTGACGTAAAAGGCTGAAAGACATATGCCAGTCTGGACTTCTTGAGGTTGGACTAGTAAGTAATGCTAGTTGGCTGCTATGTCTTGTGTTATTGCATTTGCTTGATGTCTGGCTCTTAGCAAAGTTGTGAACTGGCTAGTTTATGATCATGCAATACAATAAGTAATTATAATCACATGTGTACCGCTGTCCATATTTATGACAGTTGTATTGTATTACTCTAAAACACTGGGGGAGGCTCAATTGCTAAAATACCCATTTCTACATAATACTGTTTTATAATAAATAATAATATCTTGGTCTTCTACTTAAGTTAGTTAGTTAAATCATTGAACAAAAGACTGCAAACAGAACATAAGTCAGAACATTTGTATTTACTCCATATTGCACAGTTCTTTGTAAGACTAAGAAGATTAGGGAAGCCTCTTAAGGCATTCTGTAGTGCTGACTATCAGTACTTAATGTTTTCTCAACATTCCAGTGCATTACTTTGCTTGGTTACTGTTGTTGACAAGTAAGATTGGCAGCAGGTGAAAACAATGTTTTTTTTTTCGCAATCAGTCATATTTGTGTTTCCATATTGTTATGGAGAATGGAGACAATCGCACATACAATCAGGTATGCATATGAGTTGATCTCTCGTCTGCCCAATTCATGCTGATAGTCCAGCTTTAAACCCATACAGACGACACCCACAAAGACTATACTCCCTAAATTAGTCAAACCTTTTGCCCATTTAAGTGTTCACCTTCAACATATTCTAGTCTTGAACCACTGTTTTCTGCTCATGTTAATGGAACATCAACAGTTAGCTATCTACTGTATTATGTCTAGGAGGCCAACATTCAGTTTCTTTGACACTGGTCACCAGGCAGCTTTGAGATAGGCTGGCACCTGAACTACTCCAGGACTCCAAACAGTGGCCTTGCATGCCAAAGAGAGAGCGTCTTCTCTGATCTGGCTTAGTGCAATCACCGTCTGATCCCAAGGCCCATGCACGGCCCTGTGTACCCAAAGGATAGAAAATTCCATAACACACATGATGAGTGCTTTCTTATCAAACAGGAGAACAAAGTACAGTAAAAGCTGCTATTCAAATTTAATGAGTTGTGTTGGAGGTATGCTTGTCCTTATGAACCACGTCAAGAGCCAACAGCTCAATGTGTTCTTCAAAGCAAACAATAACCAACCTCAGCACTAATTTTGCATGGCAGTCCCCACAGTTATTTCACAATAAAAGTCCCATGTGATTCTCTTTTCATGTGGAACAACAGCAGCAGGCAGTGATCCCTTTGAATTAGCAATTAAATTAACACAGCAGATGCAGTCCTGAAGAACATTCTGAACTAACTATTGAGATAGGAGTCCAGATGCTGAAGTGTTGCAGACTGAGGCAGTCTGTTTTTCCATCGCATTTGCTTACTGGTAATGCCTCTGGTCCTACCTAAATAGACGTATCCTTGTTCCATGGTCCTTTTGAAAAATGACTCTATTATGAAGAAGTCAAGCAGCCAAAATAGCCTTTGGTAGAGTGAAACCCCTGATTTATCATCATCCAATTATAGTATTCAGAAGGTGCAGTACTCTCCACACAGAGAATTATACTCATCCATACTTGATAAGGAATCCAGACTATGTGTAACATGCTGAGAAGACATTCACCGTAGGTTTTTCCACATGTTCAGTAAATCTTTAATCAAATGAACTCCACCTCCAAATCATTTAAATCTGACTGTCCAATATCCCATTTTTTTATTGAAATGTCATTTTTGACCCACTAGAATGTCGAGCTGATAAATGCATCAAACCTTTTATATCACTGAGGTGTTACAATGATCCCTGTAGTCTCACTTAATCCATACTGCATAGCATTTATTGTGTATTTAACCCTCAGCAATGTAAGATTAATTCATTTAATGCAACACAGCAACAGTTTATCCATCCACCCAGCACGTCTTAACGTATGAAAAATTGTTTGCACACAATCAGTCTCTCTCCCTCTCTAACCAGTCACCACAAATGCATTGTTAATGGTGTTTGTAAGTGTATGTGTATGTATGTGTGATTGCATTTCACTTTCCTTTCTTAATATAGATGGTGTATGAGTTAGGGTTGGTTATTGTTCATTTTACATTTACACACACAAACAGAGAGAGAGCGAGAGAGAGAGAGAGAGAATAGACTCTCTTGTGCGTCACGATTGCTGGGGCAGAAGAGGCTTGTTGCTTTTCCATTAATCTCTATTTTGGTTCTGGCATAACACACACACACACACAGCACTCTTTTGCATTGACTTGCCTTCCCTCGTCCTTACTTCAACAGTTTCAAAATATCTCTTTATTCTCGTCATCTTTTCATTCTCATCTCAATACTTTTTCTTCTCTCTTACTTCTCTAAGCATATCATGTCATGTGTCCCACCCCCTTCTGTTTGTATCTCTCGACCAGGCATGTCTGGTCTCTTCTTCCTTCACAGCAGGCCCCTCATTCGGTGGCCTGAAACCCTTGCAAAAACTTGCCCTGTGTCTATATTTATATTTAGATCCTTTGTTTCATTTTTCATGAAACCAAAGCTGCTTTTATAAGTGCAGTGTGTAGGACTTAGGGGGGTTTAGCAATGTAGTTGCAGATTGTAAAACCCCTCCACTCATTCTCCCAATAGTGCATAAACATCCTGAATATGATCAGCACCGATCCTAAATGTTAGGCCTGATCCTGCCTAATTATTATCGTTTTAGCTTTTCATCAAAAGCTACAATAATTAGGCAGCATAGTGCATGAGGGATCAGATTTGAAACTGCTTTACAAGTGAAAAAAAAATAAATAAATAAATCAGAACAGAGAAAGAAAAAGCAGCAAAGTAGAAGCGAAATAATTAGTGGAGGAGTTGTAAAGAAACTCAAAAGTGGAGAGTACTATTGGAATTAGTACTATGGAAATAACGATTATCCTGAATTTATCAAGACAGCAATTATCTGGAGGAAGTATTGAATTTTCATTGAGAGCTGACGGCATCAACAGTGAATTAAAGTGTGTGTGTATATATGGTGTATGCAGTATATACGCTCTCTCGGCATACATTCCGATTTGATATAAATGTATAACACAAAAGTAAAATGACATAAAAACTAAAAATATATACACGCTCCACTCCTTCACTCGTCGTCTTCCTCCTCCTTAACCTTCTTTTTTTTCTTCTTTATATATATATATACCCTGTATATACCGTATATACTGTATGTGTATATATGTATATGTATATATGTCCGTGTATATATGTATATGTATATATGTCCGTGTATGTGTGTGGGTGTGCATATGGGTTTACATGAAAAAGTGTGTTTTGATACCTGGCTTCCTTCCACTTGCTGGACGCCTGCCTCACTCCGCAGGTTGTCTGAAACCACCCTCACCATTCTTATCTCTCTCCCTGTCTGTTTTCTCTCTCTCTCGCTCTCTCTCTTTCTGTGCCTATGTCTTTTACGTTGTCTCTCTCTCATCTGTCCCAAATTAAAGCCTCGTCTCCACTCCAGAAACCTGCCAGCCTACAGCCTGTTGATAGGCTTGGAACAGGGTCGCAGCACTGATCTTGTCCAAGAGGGTGCCTTTGAAGCAGGCTGGGACACATACACATACACACACTTACTTACACAAGCCGTCCCTCTCCCTCTTCCTCTCTCCATGCTGTGATGAAGTGGCCAGGGTGCGCCTCTCTCCTGCTCTCTTCTAACGCCTTTTATATTAATGAAGTTGGCCAATACACAGGCATGGATAGTAGAATTGAGAAATGGAGTCCAGGGATGCTTTTCAGCCAATATGTTGGAAGTGTAACTCTATCCATTCTGGAAGTTAATGAACTCATCGTTGTGCTGGACCAAGGTTCAATACTCTAGCAGGGCAACACATAGTAAAGAGCCCATCCATGAAATATAAAACTCTCCACGTACGGTTTTAAGGAACATTTGTCTGAAGTAGTAGTTTTTTAAGTCCAAACCCTATTATTGTGATGACACATTTGCTATTTTTGTCCGATTTGATAACCAGGCTATAGATCTTTTTGAGATGCTTGTTAACTCAGGAATTTGAAAAATATTCTTCCCTTTGTCCAACTTCACTAGCATCAAAAAGTTTTTTTAAAACACCTTGAAAACTTGGAGCGGTGGTCGACCACGTCGCTGCCACATTATCCACCGATAATTAATTCCAGGAAGTGTGATGTGTGTCACGCTAAAAAGCAGGGTGCCATTTGATATTCATGAGGTGTCATCCTGTTTCAAATGTCCCCTCCGGTGGTAGCGTGACAAAATGCAGTTCTATTCAATACCAGGCCTCCCACAGATCTTAACTGGAGACTCATCACTCATTTCCGGTGTGTGGTCGGAGGATGGGAGGGTTCGGCCTGGTGTGCGAAGCCATTTGTGCATCAAGGTGAGGGATTGCAATCTGGCAGGCGTTCTCTTTTCCAGGGCCAAGCCTGACTGACCATTAATGTCCTGTGATACTTAGTCTCCCATTGGCCATCAACGACCATGTGCACAGATTCCAGACTCCCAGGAAGGCTTGTCTGCGTTTCCCTTGCCCGTTAAGTGTTTTTCTACATCATTAATGTTGATAACCATTTAATTTAATTAAACTGATGACATTCAGCTTTCAGTGACATATTCAGAAAAAAAGAGCTAGAGATACTAAAATGTATTTGTCTTTATGCTTGTATGTAATTTCTAATATAAAGTTTGAGTCATAAGACTTCATAGGATACGAATAAGACAACACAATATGTAGAATTCTGCATTCTTCAGTCTCTTGTAAACCCACCTCAAAGCCCAAAATCCATGGGTTCTTTTCTGAGCGCAGGCTTTCATAAAAGGAACAAACTGCAATAAGAAAACAGGATAAATCACAACAATATTAAAACACAGTTTTAAAAAAATTGTTATAACAAACACACATACACATCTTAAATGTAAAATGTAAAAGAGCACAGTGAATACAAAAGCAGTTAATTAGCATTGCAGTCATGTTAATGTCTACAATAATAAAGCTGGCAGTTACATACTGGATTATGAACTGCTATTTTAATTGACACTCTGTGTGAAATTTGCACTATATTAAATTGTGCATATGATTTACCCTTTGAGGTAGACACAATAGGCCATGTGACTGACATGACTGATGACTTGGACACTGAAAATGATTGCTAGAACTACCAAAATAAGACCCATGTTGTGTTTAACCAGAGCATCCTTTAACAAGACTTACAAAACAGATTTATTTCTGGAAAATTCCTTTTTCTCCAAATTAAACCTTCAGACACAGATGAATGTCTGTCAGTTTCCGATCCAGTCCTTGGAAATTCACATTGATGTGACACTACAGAAGAGAAAAGCCTGTCCACTCCATCTTTTTTTCATTTGTTTACAAAACTCTTTGGATTGGAAGTAGATCGTATAACATAGCCAAAACCCTGTAATCAAGCAATTTGGACAATGCAAAAAAAAAAAAAAAAAAAAAAAAAAAAGACAAGTGTCTGTTTGCAGCCACAAAGGCTCAGTAATATATTTTGTATTGACGGATTGTAGAAGCCGCAAACAGAAATATCGTATTTTGGCTCCTGCTGCACAATAAATAAGACATTTCACTTTATCATTTCCTTTCCTCTGGATAAGATCTGTTGAAGCTGGCAAAGAGTATTGTTTATGAATAAGACCAAATCCCTCCATCACAAATTTACTGACAATAATGCTCAAATATTGTTTGCTTGGTGTCTGCTGTGGAGGCAGCAGTGGCATCAAATTAAATATTGATGCTCTGCCTTTCTTTGATAATCTGCAAGAAATAAGAAACTGTGAAGAAAGTGTTTTGTCGCTGCTAAACTTTCCCATTTTGACAAACACTGCACCTGTAATTAGATGAGCTGTTTTAGAGGCCTTTATGCCTAAAGGAATTCGGTTTTTAAATCTTTTATGCCTTAGGGATGTTAAAAATTAGGACAGAAGGAGTGGAGAGGAAAAACAAACACAAAGCATCCAAAAACAAATGCAATAAATCTCTCACAGCAGATTTTAAAAATACTTCAATATCATAGTGAGGTGAAGTCAAGTTGCCCAAAATGTATCATTGTTTATTGCCGCACGTTTGTGTATGTGTCTCTGTGTGTACAAATGTGTCCACCTTTGCAGTGTGTAAATGCCCTTGACAGCAAAGGCTGTTGGAATGCTGAACAGCGATGCTTGTTACCAACCATTCTCTCCCTGCAATCATTTCATGATTGCCACTGATAGAACACACATCACACACATACAGTAGGTAGTGGGTAATGTGTGTGTATGTGTGAAAGCCTGGTGGGATAAAGAATAAACCCTTGTAACTAAGCAGAGCTTCATGATTCATGCTAATACGTAATGCCATTTTCAAAAGAAGAGATCAGAGATGTACATGCAACATGTAGGGATAATGACACTGGCCTCTACCCTCTGGAAGTGATGTGGGAGACAAAAGGGACTGCTATGATGTGTAAGGCGAGGGTCATGTTAATGAAATGTATAGGCTACTTTTCTGCTTACGTTACTCATACTGTAAGAAGGTATTCAGTGCACATTGACTTGCAGGGGCTAGTCCTCCTGATAACATAAACCTTGTTTTGTGATGAGAGCCATCAGAAGTGATGCTACTGAATGTTCTAGTTATTTTTCCTTTGCAGAGGATAGGGCTGTCTATGGCTTTTTGATGGTTAGCTTGAGATAGCAGTTAGAAAGAGTGTGCAGAGACTTTTACATATTTCCCCCATCAAGAAATGATACTATCTAATCTTATACTGATGTCGCAAGACCATTATACAAGGTCCCCCCAGGAGCACCTACAGTACATGGCAATCCTTTTTTTTTTACTGCAGAAAGGAAAATGTATTGCCGTTAGTTATTCTCCAAGTAATAATGGACCTGCCTTACTCGAGGACTTCTGGGTCCCCAGGGCACTTACCTGGTAGCGTTGTGGCGTTCACACATCCTGACAGCATTTGTTTTGGTATTTTAACACCAATATATGAACTATGAAGTGAGGTGAAGGGTGGAGGAAGGGCACAGAAGGGCCAGTGCTGAGATGACAGCTCAAAACAGCTCAGAAAGGGTCCAGATTTAAAGTCTGACAAGAACAAGGTGATTGGTTGGCAGAGGTCATGGCAAAATCAGATTGGTTGAGTGGCGAATCATAGGAACCGGCAAAGTCAGGTGACAGATTGAGTTAACAACACAGCAAAATATGCATTAATGTGACACATGCATCGCCTATGAGAGTTTAATCTCCTTGATTAAAAAAAAACCAAACAGCTAAGTGTCATTTGGTGGTGTCTTATTCCAACAAATAAGCAAAATTGGCATTAAAAATGTATTAAAGGGTTCAGCTTGATGTAACTTGAAGACACCTTGTTATCTATGCTGTATGTTTCTTTTAATATATGTGCTCATTACATGTGCATGGCAAAATCTCTTGGGAGCAATAAAAGGTTTAATTCCAGCTGCGATTCACTTCGCTCCAAATCCATGTTGAATACAGAACAAGTACAGTATATCACCCTCTGCAGTTAACAAGACCCCTCGGCTCTTGACCTGTGGATCTATAGAGAAAGTGTCTATGGCTCAGCAGTAGTCAAGAGCAGCCATAGTTTTTCCAGCAAAGCTGACAATGTCACGGCTTTCTGTGCCTGCCGCTGAGGGCAGGTCCGGCGCCATAAATGTCACTCTGTCTTTGATGGGCCCTTCTGTGGATCGATGCCAATATGTAGCATATCTCTCTCCAGTCACCTAACCCCCATCTGTCCATCCATTCATTCATTCAAACATCTATCCACCTCCCTCTCCATCCCTCCCTCCCTCGTCCTCCTTTCCTTTCATCTTTGTCCATTTATATCCATCCCCCTTTTCCTGCAGGCAGTCTGAACTCTTCCCTCTTCACCGCTCACTCTTTGTCATGAATATACAGTACCAGTCCAAAGTTTGGACACACCTCCTCCTTTAAAGTTGTTTCACTGTTTTATTGCTTCCTACATTGTAGATTAACACTAAAGACATCAAAACTACAAAATAACACGTATGGAATTATGTGGTAAACAATAGTTTTTGTTTCAAAGTAGCCAACTTTAGTGTTGATGACAGCTTTGCACACGTTTGACATTCTCTCAATCATCTTCATGAGTCACATGGAAAGCTTTTCAAACAATCTTCAGAGAGTCCCCATATATGCTGAGCATTTGTTGACTGCAGTCCAACATATCCCAATCCATCTTAACTGGGTTTAGGCTGGGTCAATCTGAAGCCATCATCTGATCAAGTCATTTGATGCAGCACTCCATCACTCCTCTTTTTGGTGTGTTTTCTGTCATTTTCCCATTTAAAAAAACAAACAAATGATAGTCCCAATAAGCACAAACCAAATGGGATGGCATATTTCTGCAGAATGGTATGGTAGCCATGCTGGTTAAGTTTGCCTTGCCTTTTTTTTAAAAGAACACTGTCACCTGCAATGCACTCCACACCATCACACCTCCTCCTCCATACTGCATGGTGGGAACCACACATGCAGATTTGTTCACCTTGCATCTCACAGCTCACAGGATATGGCGGGTAGACCCAAAAAGCTCAAATTTTAACGTATCAACCCAAAGTACAGATTCCCACTGATCTAATGTCTATTTCTTGGATTTCTCAGTACAAGCAATTCTCTTCTTTCTCTCAGTAATGGTTTCTTTGCAGCAATTAGACCATGGAGGACTGATTCAGGCAGTCTTCTTAGAACGGCAACGTTAAATTCTCAAAGTCCCTGTACCACAGCCTGTGTAGAGAGGGAATGTGATGAATGTTATGTAACTATTTTCTAAATGACTGCTCGATTACCTTAGCAAACACATTCAGTGTAGACAGTGGGATGACCCTTATGAGGCAAGTATCTGACAAAACTGTAAAGCGATAAGAGTGTCAGTGATCAATAATTTTCATACTGTACTACTGTAAGAGAGTATCGTAGTTAAGCACAAATCACCTCTTCTGTAACCCTTTAACTGTCTTATCATTTAGAATCACATGCTGACATGTTGAGTTGATCTTTCAAATTTCTACAATTTATCCATATAAGGTCACACAGTCTTGTAGTTTGTATCACTTATTGTTCTCACTAAAAAACAGATGGCACCATATTTAAGTGGGATGTAGACTGATATCCACCTGTTTAGGTGGTATTGGTGCTATTGTATGGTCCTCACCAAATGTATAATGATGAACCTAAATGAGTTGTGTACAATTCGTATTAAACTAATTGATTTAAACTGCACCCAACAAGTCAAGTGTGAAAGTATCATTTGTGTAGTAGTGCAAATTTTATTTGGCTCTAAAATGGAAACTATTGAAAGGATGTTTACAAGAGGATTATTTTTGTATTATGTGCTATGTGTGTATCCAGAGGTTTATTTAGTGTGCAGGATTTACCACCGTCCACGGTGTCAACTCTATCTCTCTCACCAGTGAGTTAGAGCTCTGAAAATTATAGACAGCCAGGGGGCCTGGTTAGGGTGACCTCCCAACACTAATGCTGAGAGGCTGCACCTCTTTGTTTTGTGCTATCCAAAGCAGAAAAAAGCACAGGAGGGATAGTGGTGAGAGGGGAAAAAGAAGACTAAAGCATACCAGAATAGACCCAACACTGGCACAAAATCAATGTCATCCAACACTTTATCACAGAAGCTACTCTGACGCAAATGCTAAGTAAGCACTCTGAAACTTAGAGGCCAGTTGAATAGCTGAACAGTTGTGCCTGGAAAATGTGGGCAATGTTTCAAAGGCATCATGTCAGTCTGGGTGGTAGAAATTTACAGCAGTTTTTACTGTGAAAGAACAACAGTATTTCTAAGAGAAATCTGTCCCATTAAAAAGCTCAAACCTTAGTCTAATTACACCTAAGTTTTAATTGTTTCACCACTTCTATGTAGGATCATGTAAGGGGATTTAAAACTCACCAGAGTGCTGTCTGATGGTTATCATATGATCAAGCCATTATTAAGACTATTATATAATAGGCTAGTTAAAGAGTAATAGAAAGTGACCTGGAAAATAAGTCACAAAAAACACCCACTCACAGAGATAGTTTATCTCAGCAATTATTACCATTCTCACTCTCTCCACTTCACAACTTATTTGGCACAATCATTTCCATATAGAAATAACATAATTTCTCTTTTTGGAAGTATTCAGCATATGTGTTCCTGATATCTTTTTATGAATTGCATTTGATTGAAGTTATAATGAGATTTTTATGATACGAAATCCTAATTCTATACTATGTATGAATGGCAGCAAGAGCCACTTGCATGTGCATTATTTGATTGATTTCAGTATTACTGGCAAAGTCTGCCTTTTGCCACACAGGATTTAAATTACCTGGACAGACACATGGGACTGACAGGCATTTAGACATTTAGACACAATGACTCCTTTCAGTCAATGGTTTGTCTGACTCCAATGGCTCTTGTTCTGTTGGTGCTCAGCGTGTTTTCTGCCCCCAGATGTTAGTCACTGAGACTTGTATTAACGTACAGTGATGCATTAAAAGTTTAAATTACAGGGCTTTTGTCAATCTATAATTATTGTGATAATCGATCTATGCAATCGATTGTCTGTTTTCTGTCATAGTAAACTGATAAATCTATGGGGTTTAGTCTGTTGCATAGACAAAACAAGCAAAAGGGCAATGAGAAAGAATGCCATCTTTTAATGTGATATTTTGATGCAGGCTTTAGGTGCATACCTACACTTCAAGATTTTGAAGATGAATAAAAATTTTCATGAAAGAGCATATCTGGCCATTGCCTCCTGTCGGTTCTGTTGGGATTTTCTCAGGATGCTGAATTTTTTTTTTTTTTACTTCTTCTTTGCATCTTTCTTGAATTGAGAGCTTTGTCATTTGAGGTCATGGAAAAGTTGTGAGGAAAGAAAAATATCTTTTACTGTGAAGTTCCACCCGTGCAGTCTTACTTAGCTTTTAGACATTGTTTATTAATCATCAGTCCAAGGCAGAGTGACCAGTGGAAGAATTTGCTGATACACTGGGATACAACTAAATTTATTTTTCACAGATAACGGATGAAAGATCGGGCTTGGTTTGTTGAAAGCTGTTGCTTTCTCTTTTTTCTGAAAACACTTTTCATATTTTGTGTGGATGGCTTCAGTCCTGGAGATGATGGAGTATCTTGCGGCAGATTTCACTGAATTGAACAGAACTCTAAAAATAGTTCAGTTATTTGCTATTGAATGTGTGGAATGGACTAGGATGTAATAGAGGGTTGTTGGGAGCGATAAGCAGTGCAACAGCTCCAAGTAAATCAATACTCTCAAAAGCATCTTAGATTTTACAGGTTTCTTTGAGAATTTGTCTCGACCACGATGCTGTTTTATTTAAGTTGTTTCTTTTTGTTAGGTACCCTCAGTTACATTTTTGTTTTAGCTTTCAAAGTGACCAGCCTCCAAATTTTTCCCTAATATTTATCACTTACTTTGGTAACCTTAGTTGAATCCTCTAATAATCTTATCCAAATCCATTTAGATTTCTAAAGCCAAAACAACTAAAGGGGTTTTCAGTTCCTACTCCCAGGAATTGCTTTACTCTGTGCTTATAGTGGTTTCTATTTTAGGTATAACTTCATTAAAATTTAATACCATAAAATACCATATGATATTTTACTCTTAGCTCAATGTTGATATTCTGAAACTCAACTGTGAAATGTGTTTTATTAAGAACTAGGGATCTGGGGGCTTTGGTCATAACAAAATGAAAGAGTGTTACTGAAAACTGCCATGCATTTAAAAAATTATGTAGTGTTGGCCTGTTACTTCAGGTACCACAGAGAATCTGAAATATGAATTGGGGAAATAAGTAAGATCCTTGAGTTTGAAGGCTCACAAGAACACTGCTCAGCGGTTTAGAAAAATATGGACCATAACTTTATAAATGTGCAAAAGTTATCACAGAAACGGTGGATGCTGTGATAACACTATAGTAACACACATTGTAGCAAGAGGTGCCCTAGCCCTGTCTTGGCACTCCTGCTACGTCAATGCTGAAATTAGAATCAGAAATGACATGAAACTGTGTCACCATTTCAGGCTTCAGACCTTCAACACAATGCCACATTGATATTGAGCCACACTACACCCAAAACATGTCATGTCCTTTGATTTGTCACCTGTCAAGAGAGGAGAGAGTTTAGACTAGGACTGAAGTACAGTTTGTTGCCCTCTGATGTTTTTTTTTTTTTTTTGATGCAGTGTCAATGCATGTCTGAACACAGCCTATGCATCTCACTAGTTGTAGTGCATAGATCAAAGTCAGCAGCAGTTAATTAACAATAACATCTGTATTTTAGTTACAAATTGGACTGTGAAATTAAAATGGTATGGAAGTTTCAATTCCTGGGGGAAACCAAATATATAAAAATAAAGATTGCCAGTAAAGTGCACACCAAATGTACACAATGCAGACAGGCAACCAGTAAGTGTCATGAATATAAACTGGTTGATGGTAGTGATGCTATGTGATTGGAATGGATTTTAAGTATCGGACTTGAATCTCTAGTATTATGGCCGTAATTGTAGTTGGCCATGTGAAATTATAACAGTACCTACAAAGCTGTTATGGGTCTACAAGAACTATCACACACATATTTATTTATTTTTTCTATTTCATCTTAAGGTGTGGCATTTTGGCTCTTTTATGGTCAATATATTATTAATTACAATATCAATTATTTTTCTTGATAATAATGATAATAGAAATGAGCTGTTACTGTATGTGTGGTTCAATTCAAAATTTAAACTGTTTCGGACATCAAAAAGTATTTCACATGATTATCAAAATAAGAGGTGTAATGTGGGCTATGCATGGAGCGATTAATTTCACAGGTTTGATTTGCTGCATCAACAGGTAGTCCTTAAGGCACAGAGACACTCTTCAGCGTTCATTCTTATTAGCCCAGTTGCATAAAGCATCTTATGAAAACACATAATTATGAAAGTTGTGTTTTATATTTATATTACAATATTAGACTTTAAAACCTTTTTTGAAAAGTTTTTGGAACACATGTCTTTTTTTCTGACAAGCAGAATGGAAATGGTGTCTTTGTCTTTGCAGGGAAAAGTATGTGGATCCTTTAAAGCCTATTCAAGCTGGGGGGATCTTTTTGTTCTGTGTGGACTGTAAAATGGCAATAAACTGAATCTGATTCAGAGTTATATTGAATGACTTTAACCTGAATCATACATTTAGGTAAACTTGAAGTCAGTCTTTTTTCTAATAAATCCAGGTTTTCTGAGTCTCAAATCTATTGCCTGAGATAACCTAAGCGGGAATAACATTACCATTGTCATCTTTTCTATATATACGACATTGTGTATTTTTCTCCCCTTTTTTTTCTTTTTAAAGAGGTTTTATGCAACCAAGCACTTTTCTCCTTTTCAGCAGTGCTATATCTAGAATACATAGAGGGGATCTCATGAGACTAGCCAACACTGCTGGATTATGACCAAAGGTGGAAAAACAATGTGTCTTTTTACAGCAGAAGAGTGTTATCTCTTATCTTGGAGCTATCTTATGATTTGTTGTCTCGCTTATCTTTCAAAGCTTCCAAAGAAAACATTGATGACCTCTTGATCATTGCACACATATAAAGACTGTGTCGTGAAAGATTTTTCAGGTTTCAGCACTAGAGGAACTTTCACAAAGAATTGACCTGTTTCAAAGAAATAGCAGGCCCGCTGTTTCTGTGCTTATACCCATTGTATGCTTGGTGCATCTGGAGGATTTTGTAAGATAACATGCAGATGTTTTGGTTGGCAACTTATCACATTACAATTGAGTCCAAATCTCCAGTAGACCTTAATGAAGAAGGACATCAGTTTTGTTCTTTGCTACTAAAGGGAACAGTGAGTCTGTATGGTTGCCAAAATGAGTTGCTCTTTCATTCACAAATCAATGATATTTGGCTTCACTTCTTAGGGGTCTTGCTGTCTATAAAATCCTGCACTATTGCATCTGCTGTTCGCTGACTATTGAAGCCAGATAAAAGCAAAGGCCTAATTTCTCATCTCACACCAATACTCTTTTAATTAAATGTCTTATGTGACTATTTTAAATTATTGTAATCAAGTTTTTTCACCAGTGTGTAGAATACAGCAATCACAGGTATAAGCACTGTGAGGTTGTTACACCCATAAGAATGAGATAATAGGGCTTTCTCAACTTTTCCTGTTGAACTGATTTAAAGAATTTACATATAAAAGGAAACCAGCTGCACCATGAATGTATACAATAGATCTTTCAGGCTTTTTGCTTTTCTGGCTTCTTTAATGTTTTGCTGTTACTATTTTAACCATTAGTTAGATGATGAACGATGAACAATCGAGATAACATATTCTCCCTTGTGATACGATATTGACTTAATTGACTCTGTCATATTATTTCAATGGAAGATAGTTGTAAATGCCAATTTTAAACTAATTAATAAATAAATAATGGTAATATTTCAACATGCTGAATTCATGAGAAAAAAAGAATGCTGCTTCCATTTCAAAAATAATATGTGGTACATGTTAATGTCTAACACCTAAAATAAGTTAAATAAGCCTTGCCTCAATACACATGTACAGGGAAAGTGAAAACCTACTCAGCCTTGTGACCAGCTTAAGTAATTGATGTTTCTTGGGATCAGTGGCGACTCCAGATTTTGATCAATCTCACTTGTGCACATGGCTGGTGGGCCAATACTTCAGACTGGTCAAACCCCTTCACAATGACCCTGAAATATTACTGAAACAGAGCAGTATCTGTGTACTAAACTATGAAACTCTGTGTGTTGTGTTCTGACTTGGTCTATTTCATGCACTGTGTGTCTGGCTCATGGTCTACTGTATGCTGCAAAATTGTCACACAGAGAAGTTTCCTTTGGTTTTTGTCCCATGGTTTGAGAGAAGGGGAGAGAGAGCAGTGGTTAAGCAGCATAGACAGTGAATGGGAGCACCAGTATTGAGAAGGCTGGTTAATCAGCGAAATAAAAAGTTATTTCTTGATTGTTTCACAGCAGTTACATTAAAAATATATAGACACATCCCCAGCAGCCAACCCCAACACTCCGCCACACAAACCTGCGGCAACTTGTCATAGCACCTGATCCTGTCTGAATGCAGCCTAAGGGTGCCTTGCTATCCTGCAATTCATTCCAAACACCATAGAAATTGTGCTATTTTACAATTAGAACTGGTCAGCCAGAGCCCCATTCATGCTGTGTCATTATCATGTCAGGACCACTCCCACTCATGCCCAGTGGACACCAAAAGGGCCAACTATTCATCCACTCCCCCAGCCGCCTTTCTTCATTTCCCCTAATGCAATAAATCACAGAGGTCGTTCAAGAAAACTGTAATTACTAGCTTTTTTTTTTTCAAATTTCCATAAAGTCCACTTTTACAGGTGCAATTACACATAGCATTCATGTCCGCTAGCATTTTTATTTGTGTATAATAGAAGATGTAGTGCTTACTGAGTTATGGAAATCACAACAAATGACAAAGCTGCCAAGACAATAACTTTCCTGGTGACATTATTATTATATTAGGGTTAGGGGTTAGTTAATAAAACTCAGTCCTCATAACGATAGCAGTACAGGAATGTGTGTGTGTGTGTGTGTGTGTGTGTGTGTGTGTGTGTAGGCGGGTGTGCTGGCAGATCTGTACTGTGTGATGATGGTCAGATGTGTGGGTGTGGGGAGGTCATGCTGACTGCTGATTGCCCAGATGGCATACTCACCATAGGTGTACAATTGACTAATGCCACATTCATCATAGATCTTTTCCTTCAACATGTCCCCGATGATGTGATATCCTTTCGGTCGGGTGCCATTGTGGTTTATATTGCTACCTTTACTTCATCGTGTACTTCATTGGTGTCCTAATGTAATGTATTTTCATAAAAAGGATATGAAGGGGCTGTCTATATTTATGCAGTGCTGACACCTGTCTGCTGTTCTGCTGTATCATCTCTCTGCTGTCATTATTTATGGCATTTGCCTATTAAATCATGAGATACAGTATTTTGCGTATGCATTTGACATTTTGACTTAAAGGATCAGTGTTCAGTGATTAGTCTTCCCTTGCCTCACCTTCTCTTTCCCAGTGTAAAGAAGAAACTACGGTGTCAGCTAATGTCGAAACATGGTGGTGGTTAGTGGTTAAAAGGTTCTAAGGAAACAAATATGAGGATTATTATTTGCAAGTGATTATATAATTACGAAAACATAGTTATGCATATTATTATCCCATTATAATTATTATCTCCCCGTTTTTGCCTTATTCTATAGAAAGAGCCTCCTAAATTTGCTCTCTAACCTTTAAGGGCATTGCCAAAGAAAAGGCTCCTGTACTGTCTAAAATTAAAAAAGACTTCATCATCTGGGGACAATAAATATCAAATAATCCAATTCCATGAAGATCTTCACAAACACCTTAGCCATGTGTCCAGCAAGCCTGATGGATCCGTGTTGGTTTGAAATTAGGAAAATGCGGGGTGTGGATTAGCTCAGTTGGTAGAGCATCTGCCCCATGTACAAAGGCTCAGCAGAGGCCCAGGGTTCGATGTCAAAAATAAAATAAAAAGCTTGAAAAAGGCCAAAAATATCTTTAAAAAAAGAAAGAAATTAGGAAAATGCCTGCTTGTGCATGCTCTTCAAACCGTCCACTAAATTTCATAAGGATGTGTGCATGACATCAAAGAGGAGCATGCTGCGTTTCACTGCTTTGATATTCAGCGGAATTACAGATAGTGATCTGGGTATCAGGGAGGTCACACCACGTGCTGACTCACTCATCCACTAAGTGGTAAGATCAAGGGTCTTCTTAATAATAGAGCCTCGTAGGAAGGGATTTGCTGCACAATAACAAGGATGATCTCATGATGCAGTCAAGGTGTGCCTCCTCACCACTAGGCAGTGAATCTAGAGCAATGCTAAGCAACTTTTTAATGTATGCAAAAAGTTCCCCTTAAAAACGAACGCAGACAAATTAGTTGGGCTTCATGATGACTGTGAGGCACAGTTGAAAGCCCCAGGAAAAACTTCTTCTGTCAGCACAACCCAACCTGATCTTGCTGCAATAAAGACATCAAAGAGACGCACAAATCTTTTCTTCACACAAATCTACTCATTGTCTAATTAAGTTCATGCATGGCAACATAACGGATGAGCCAGCAGAAAAGTCCTGCACAGGTTAAACTGGACTTACTGGAGAAATATGGAGCTGATTACCTTTAACAGGCCACATTGAGGCTACAAACAACCCCCAATATAACTCTCTTAAGGTAACAAGCGCACAGTGTTAAGTACTCACAATATCTTAAATCACGAGAACACACTGTTGTGAAAAATATCTAAATAATTGTCATGAAATATACAACAGCAATTTTACACAAGCAATTTTCAGTAGTGACCCACTGGAAACATTCATGAGTAATGATGACCCTGGTTACCCTGGAGAAATGTGACACAAATTTCTGAATATGGCTATTGAATTGTGCTAACTAGCAAAGACTTTTCCTATCCCTATTTTTGCAACATGTCATTTATGCCAAGTCTAGTCAATTTGTATATAGCCCAAACATGACAAATTTGTCTCAGGGGGTTCTATAATCTCTACAACATAATAAATCTTCTATTCTTATCCTATTCCTTGCTGGAGAATGTGCTCTGTCACATTAAATTGGGCTAGGTAGTCAAAATGGTATCCCAGCATCAATCTGCACCAACGCTAAAGCTTTATATGGAGGTTATCACAGTCACATCAGGATGGTTGATTAGGATTCTTGTCTCTTCCACATGTTCCGAGCATATTTATGAGCAGACATATGTTGTCCTGTCTTTTTGCTTTAGGCAAAGTCAAGCCACTATGTCAGTCAGATGGGGGGCAGACCAAAGCCAACAAAGTGCATTAGCCCAAGGTGAAGCTTATTAAATGCCTTCATTCACACACACTGACTTAATATCTAATTAGTGTTGGGGCAGTTTTAGGTTGTCACCAAAATGTCAGATACGCATCTTAACAAGCTCTTCCAAAGAATGTTGCCACTGCACATGATTAGTGGCAAGCTCAGCTACAGTGTGACCATTAAAAGAAAATCTCATCATTCGTATGGAAACTGTTTGTGTGTGTGTGTGTGTATTTTGTTATTAGTAAATATGGACATGGCCTTTGTTAATTAACACTCCTTGTTCATATATGTAGAATTACCAATAAATGGCAGCTCTAATCTAACCATTCTCTCTCACTCACTCTCTCAAACACACACACATAAACACACATACAGATCTTTGACTAAACTGTCAGTGAGAGGACTGAGGATTTAGCCTACTTTTCTTCACAGTACAGCTGGAAGGATGTCAGTGTATTTACATGCCTTCACATAAGCCTCTAGGGGGAGGTCCCTTTTGATGTAAGAGTTCCCTTAACGGGCATGGCATCGCATATTAGCTACTTATCTTTGTGTAAAAGCATGTCATGTTAAAGTATGTGTGTGTGTATGTGTCAGTGTCAGTCTATTGTTGTGTATTGCAAACTCATGCAAGTTTGAGGGATGCGATGCATTAATTTAGAATTAATTTAGAATTCCCTGCACCGTCATAAGGCATGTAATGTCTGTACTTAAGGCTGATCATGTGACAAATCTGTGCATTGTGCAGTCACATAATTTATCATCCACCACAATAACATTCAGAGGAACATGATTCACTTCCAGCTGCCCCAGGCAGTGAAGCATGGTGGATGGTCCAGATGGCAGCGATGGGTGGCAGTTTGAAAATTTAGGGGTTTTAGTTCTCACAAATCTTATGAAGTGATGTTAGTGAAATGACCCCGATGTTTCTCACTCAGTGTTCTTACTTGGATCATCTGTGAATGATTTACACCAAATAAGAGCAAAGTGACTCCAGGTTACAAATACAAATGCAGCCTTTCATATCCTCACAGCTGTTAAATATATTGAATTTTTAACATTAAATGCATGCCAAGATTAACTTTGTATTGATGGATAAATTGCCCTTGGGTGTTAAATCACACACTCACTGCTTCTGTTTTTACATAAAATCTATGTTGAGATATAATTAATATGTTTCCTAAGATACCTCTTCTACAGCCCTTGTTTGTCTTTTAATCATAAGTCCTTGTACAGGTATATAAATATAGCAAACACATGTTCATAATTCATCATCATGCCTCTTACTAAATGGAGTACTCCTCTAATTTCATATGACAGTAGGCATTGTTTGTCAAGGTTGAATGGAATCAGAATTTTAATTTGGGGACGGTGTACTGGAGTGTACTACTTTTCAAGTCAAGTCTTCAATTCAAACCTCTGCAATAGATTCCAAGACAAAATGTCAGCTACATGCCTTTTACTAGTTTTGGCTTCATGTTGGTCCACACAGTTTATTAAGCTGATCTTGATTTTTGCATTGCATCACCTATCATCCTCCTTTCTACCCCACCACCTTTTATCTGTCTTATTTTTAAACTGTGCTTTACAAAATGACAGATTCGACATTAAAATGTGAAATTTAAAAGCCAAAAAGGTGTAATAGAAATGAGATGTATAAAAAGGTGAAAACATAGCAAGACAACATTGTCTTTTCTGAAGCTTTGCAAGAAACATTTGCCAAAACTATTCCTGGTCCTCTGGTCCCTTTGGTTTCTTAACATGCTTCCTTCTTTGATTTATTTTGTTCCACCTCCTCACCAAAAGACTCACTTTTTCCTTTGTTGCTCTGCACCTATACACCTCTGAGCATAAGCTCTTAGTATGCTCTCCACCATTCTGTTATATACATATTTACTCGAGTTAAAGTGGGCTGTTAAATTCACCTTTTCTTTCTGTAATGTACTCTCTCCACTAGCAAGCTAATTTCCCCATGATAAGCTATCAGGTCAGCAAGACTTGTGCAGAATGGTCTATAAGGCCATTACATAAAAAAAGTATATAAATAGAAAGTGTCCCCATCTATTCTTTCTGCTGAAGTAACTTGGTTAAACAGGTGAATATAGTAGTCCACCGTCTCTGAGAAAGTTCTACCGATAGTACAGTCTGTTGATTCACTTTAGCATGATGATCTAAAAATGATGCATCATCTTGGAAACTAAACGTTTCCCATCTTCTTGTTGCCAATAAGGGAGGTAGACTTGTGTAAAAAGCTGGAAAGCTAAATCCCTGTTGCTTACACTGAATATTTGAAGCTGAAAGACAGAGGGGCTCTACCCCATCCATGACATTGGGCCATCACTGTTTTCACCATCATATGTTACTTTATACTTTGTATCAGTGATATCATTGCTGTCATATCTCGGTGTTTCTTCATATGCCTGTTCATCTGTCCTAACTGTGCTTTAGTATTCAGGCAGTGCATGCTGCCAGGGGGCCATGACTAATATGAGCTAGGAGCCACTCTGAGTCCAGCTTTAGAGCATGTGGCCCATATTTGCATATTTTTCACCACCTGGCATGATATATATCTCTGCACGGTGATGTTTGTTATTGGAGAGTAAACCCTCTGATATTTCAGCGGCCTTTTCATAATCTTCAGAGTCATGTGGAGGGTCTTAGAAGATTTAGAAATGACGGGACAAGGATTCTCCCATTTCTTTTTCTCTCGCCTTATATGTCTTACTCTATTTGTGCCTACCTTAAAAGCTATGTTATCACACATTCAAGATTAAAGATGGATTGTTCACAAACAAAAGACACAAACCAAGAGAGATTCTCACAATGGGATGAGATACCGCAATTCACATGTTCTCAAAGATTCTATGTATTTTTCTTTTAATTTTACATGCAGATTAGCTTACATGCATGAGATCAAGATTGAGTATATGCAAGTTATCTTGCATGCTCAAGAAAATAATCTGCCTGCACAAGATGGGGATCTTAGTAATTTTTCTCCTTGAGATGTTCGTTGGTGGGAACGAAATGAAAAAAAAAAAGAGAGGGCTATGTGATAACTCCACTCATTCTCTTGGTTTGAGGAATTTTCAGGTGGCTCTCCGGCAGGTTTGGAAAGCCACCTCAAACGAAGAAAAGATAAAATACATAAGAAGGAAAGAAAGGATACATAAGAAGGAAAATTGCTATTGGAAAAAAGAATATAATATGTGGAATTATATTGAAAACTGGTGAAACATTCTCCCTTCACTGGCAGCTTTTCCCCATGTTTTTAAAGGTTTTCAGTGCTCCTTCCATAACCATATCAAAATATGGGAAAATAGTGCTGGATGTGATTATGCGGCATGCATGGGATCACCACAGAAAGCACAAAATGAGCCCTGCCTCTGAATTTAGTTTTGTTTGCAGAGGAATGCTTTTCCAGCAGACACGGGGCTGGAGAAAGATGTGGCACCAAATCCGATTGTTGCCCTCCATCACCGGTGGGACCAGGCTGTTAGATTGGTGTGCCACCCAGGCTCTGCCGAGTGCTCAGTCATCCGCCATCTCCAAATAGTGCAACGACACTGCCTCTCTCTACAATCTGCTTTTGATGGATAAACACAATGTCATCATGTAAACACATCCTTCTCCTCCTTTGCATTTCAAAGCCTCAAGCAATACATCTCCCAAGCCTGCTCATGTAAGAGGGGCTCTCAGCTCACCTTTGATTTGTGGCCATGTTGTTCTCTTTGGCCTGTCACCAGGAAGCAGTTGGAATGACTGATTGAACTTTGAAAGACTAACGTTCATGTCAGACCCGCCACGGCAGAGAAAGCATTAAGGCTAACAGGGAACAGAGCGGGAAGTAAGCTTCGTGTTCACTGAATTCTTATTCTGCAGACAAATGTCTGGCAGCATGCCAATTTCTTCGCATTGAGGAGTAATTTTATTTTGCAGAGGCTGAAGAAACTGCAACAGAATAAATAGCACATTTTGCGTGCACTCTTCTGCATCCTTTTCTGCGATTTAGTCTCAAATTACAGCATTGGTTTGGTGCCAGCCAAGGCTTAGAAAGAGAATTCTCCTCTCTAGAGTGTTGCCCTTAGAGCGAATGTTTCTCTTTTTTCCCCATCTTCCATTAGAAAGCATATCTGAATGGAGATACAGGCCTTGCCATTTGAACATTAATAAGCCATTTTTATAAACCCATAGTGATTTGCCTGGTAGAGAAGTTTCTCACCCACTATTCCACCATCAAAAGCTCCCCCCTTCTTTCCCCATCTTGCTTGTCATTTATCAAGCATCACCATAGGCCTGTTTGGCTTAATAAGTCTGTTTGTCTTTGCACTCACAGGGTTTGCTCCCCCTCAGCAGTCCTCCACAGCAGAAGTGGGAAAGAATACCTTGGGGGTTGTAGCTTTAATTAGACCCCACTATGGCAGACCTGTGTGAGACATCTATGTTGGGTTTTGGCATTTGATTGCATTTGATTGCATGTGGTGAGCTTTCTCCGGCAGGTTTGGAAAGCCACCATGGAAATAATATCAAAATGTCTTGTTCCAATTCAGTGTAATTTACCATTGAATTTCATCACTCTGTGGTACGTTTCAGGGACTGCCTTCTTTGCGGGGTGCTCATTTGAAGGAAGGAGAAGGCTCTACAGAGGATTAGGACTGTCATTGGGAGATCCAGCCCCTAAGGGGTGACCTTTCAGGATACTGAAGTGCCCTCAATTTTGCCCAAAATAATGTCATATTTCTTGGTTTAAAAAATAAAAACCTTTAGTAGCCTAAAGGACTTCCTTTTTTAACCACCTCCTCAAGATCCCAAACAAAAATTCCTCAAAAATAAATGTATTTTCCAAAGCTATTTACTAGTACATTGTACTACATTGTTACTTTGAAGAGAACAGACTCTGAATTGGGAAACAGCATTATCTCCCTTTTAAAATGTATATATTGGTTTAAGGTCATAAATTACTTGGGCACTCACCTACCTTATATCTTGTTTTATTCATAAAATGTGAGACACTATCCTTGTTTATATTACTTAACATATATATCATATTCTGTGCTTTCGGTGTACATTTTGCTGATTTATCTCTTTTAAAATAGACTTTGATTGGATATCAACGTTCTTAGTGGACCACTATTTTCACGGATGGAATAGTCTGCCTAAAATGTGTCTCTGATCTTCTTTTATTTATCCTGTATTTTTGCCTTTGGTGGGATTTAATCAATAGTCTTCTTCTGGAGTGCCCATGTGTGGATGTAACAGATCCAAGCCTATTTATGTTTACTAAGATCAGTATTGACTCTGGCCATGGGGTGGCTTTCATTCTCTTCTTCCTATCTCACACACTGTTTCTCAAATTTACTCCTCCTTCCACAAATTTGTCTGTTACAGCTCACAGCTCATGTAGTTTATTTCAGTGTCTCTGAAGTTATTTTTCCTTCGTTAAGATTGACCCAACTTTAAGGTACAGCCAGAGTCACAGAATCACTAATTATCTGAACAAGGTTTTGGCTGGTGAAAATGAATGATACTTATGCCACACATGTTAGCAAAAGGGACCAGTGGCTGAAGGTACGGTAAATCATGCCTTATATCTTCAAGAGATTAACCTAAATCTGTCACTGGAGAATTGGGGACCAAAGAGTGGGCATGTGCAACAAACCAATGAGTTCTTGTTTCAAACTCATTGGGTAGCCATGGTTACTTGATGAGCTGCAAATTTTCAAGCTTATGTCTTTCTGCCCCCCTAGTGGCCCAAAATCATTAGATGCAGCTTTGAATAATTTTGCTCTCTCAAATCCAAATCAGTGAGTTGTTTCCATCGCTCTCATGTTTATTTGAATTTGGAATCAATCTTTAATAGCTACCTAGGGCACCACAGCCACCAAAGTGCTGCTAAACAATTGAACTGCAAATTACAGAGGAAAAATAAAAACATAAAGAGGGATAAACACACATTATCCAAGGTTTGGTGTTAATTAACAGTGCATAGTTTAATAAAAAATGGTATAAAGTATTACCTGTTACCTGTAGCTCAAATGTCTTTAGGTTTGTTGTGTATGTGTATTTTTACTTCACTATGCCACATTTTAATTAAACTCATATTATCCTACACCAACAATTTACAGTTTTTACAAAGGTGGTGGAGAATGTTGCATGACCAAATAATGCACAGTGGTGTATGGGCTAGGACACAAGGGGGTATTATGGGGCTGCAGGGTGGTAGGGGTATTTGAAATTCTACTTACAGCCCCAGAAATGCTAAGGCAGGCCCAGCAGTGACCATATCTTCACCAGTGTTTAAATTAGAAAAAAAAAACCTTAAATCTATGGCATCATACCTGAGGGGTTGGGCTGCTCTTATCTGTCAGATACCTCTCTTTGTTTTTAAGTCTGATAAGACAGGTCTAGTGTTTTTCTTCCGGCTGCTTCAAAATACATGTATATTGAAGCAGCTCCCAAGTCTCATACCTCCACATAGTCTCTATCAATTCAGGTATTACTGAGGTCACTATGAGTATCTTCTTGCACTAGGAGGTCAAAGAGGACAACTGAAATTGAAACTTAAGCTTCACTTGGACCGTATAACAGAAATTAATTGTGTCTTGGCTGAGCAAGTGTTGAACTCCCAGTGGACCCTGGCTCTAAGACACAGAGAGCAAACTTAATTGTCATTTTACACTAACCTCTTTCACCTTTATTAGACCAACCAATTTAACTTGAAAGATACGCTTTCTTCACAGCAATTGGTCTAATCAAACTACACTCTTATACCTGTCAAGCTACCTGATGTCCAGGACTGATCAATGTACTTTCATGCTTTAATGAATGCCTCCTGTAAGCAAATCATTAAGTTCATTCACCAAGTGGATTCAGTTTAAGATAAATGTCACATTACACACAGAACTCATTATTTCTAAGTTTGTTGGAAACATAACCACATTTGGCTCCCAGAAGACGGGCTTTTGCAACTGTCACTCCCACTCATTTTTTAAATGTGCATGCGCATTTCTTATTCTCATTTCTTTGCTATGGGTTCTTCAGTTGTGGTTTATTTCACAACTAATGTGTTTGACATAGTTCAAAGAAACTCAGGTGTGTTTGGTTTGGTTCGTTAAGGGTAATGTGAAACCTGTTGATCTCAACTCTGGTCGTTCCCAGACTAATGGGAACAACAATTTTTGGAATCTGTTCAGTAGTGAACAAGAGTAAGAACCTTTTTGTCAGAGACAGTTGGTTATATTGCTCTGTTCAAAGCCACCAGACAATCTGAACAAACATGTCAAAACACTAAAGTCAAATAATGTTTTTGTAATGAGTGAATGTCACAAGAAATCATCCCAGAATTTTAAGGCCATTTTCTTTAGTCTGGAGCAGCTAAAGTGAACTATAGTTGTGAGATCAGTCCAAAAGAAAAAGATATCCTTGTGTCATAAAAATGCATTCATATCATGGCATATACAGGCATATACCATCATGGATTTGTTGAATTTTGTAGTCTGACAAGCACACTGTCCTATCATTATCATAATTAGTTGCCATTTTCAAAAAATCATGATTAAATCTATTCTTTCTGAGAACTGCCACTTAAGACTGAAGCCTTACCCAGCCACTTTACTCAATTGTCAAATGGGTCATCTGACACACTTTTCTACTGCCACCATTAAAACAAAAGTTATTTCCCTCGTGTCTCGTCTCAAGCACACCACATGGCCATCATGGCTGAGCTAGATTACAGGTTTCAGGAAAAAATGTCTGTACATCGCGTTTCTTCCATCTAACTGTCTCTGTTGCTGGCACATTTTGGCTTGTGCGACAGGATGTTGTTACTGCATTTCAAGGACAGTGCTGCATCAGGAGACATCTGTGGTAAAGGAGAGAAAGTAAAATCGCTGGCAGGGAGCTCTCCAACGGAGAAGCAATAGATGTTGCAACTCTTGCAAATAAGCCCCTTCAGTCTGGGAGAATTGAAGATGGAGCCATTGTTGATATCTTTTACTTTTTACATTTTCTCAAACTGTTGACACAGGTTGGTGGAAAACATATGGGGGTAATGGAGAGAACAAGAGAGAGAACAAGACAGAGCACATGTCTTCAGGGTAGCTGGTTATTATACTGTCATTCTTCATGGCCCTGGTCAATAAGTCAGATGGTCAGTCAAACATAAAGCCTATCCTCACCTCATTTTCTTCAAGTATCTGCTAATAATTTTGATAGGTTGGGAAGAAAAGTTTTGAAGGAAAAATGTCACATTTTGTGTATAGCCTATAAACACTAAAATGACCTATTTATACATTTTCTGCATGTCTGGCATGGAGGGGGCCACAGTTGCATTTCACTGTGCAATCTCTCTGAACGAAATAACAGAGGAATAGGCTCACAGGACAGGTCTTCCAACAATGGCCAATAATATGGCACATTATAAATGTTCCATTTTTCCCTAAACTTTTGTCCTCTGAACTATTTATGACTTTTATTCAGTGTTGAACATTCAAATATAGCTTTTATTCTGTAGTTTTAGCTACAGTCATTTAATGCCACACCATGGCGTTTCCTCTGTAATTAGGTTTTTTAAAGTGGGCAAGTGTTAAGTATCAGCATAATGTACACAAAGACAACTATCAGCTCTTGATTAATAAAAATGCAAAACATCCAAAAGAACAAATTGAGTGACTCCTCGTCTCTGCTGAAATCTCAACCGCATTATTTGTGCGTGGCGGTGATTTCAAACTGTTGCTGCTTTGATGTGTCTGCAAACATAAGGCCTCCCAAACGGCTTTCACTGCCATTTCATGCTTTGCCAGTTGAATGGGAGTGATTGGTACAATGTGTTTGCACACCAAACTGGCTGCATTGTCCAAAGCTGCCAAACAAATTGAACTGGGGATGTAGCAAATGTATCCATCAGAGCAGCTCTCTATTTTAGCCTCAAGCCATGGCTGATTGATAGCTTTGATAGCTGCAGAAGCGGGATTGTGTTTTTTATGTGTGAGTACACACCTTTTTTTTTTTTTTCTTAGCAAGAGATGGGTGGGCGATGGACATTGAAACAGATAAAAATAGTGGGTGAAAATGTGAAATGACAATTGTAATGCCTGCTTCTTATCTCCACACAGGGAGGCAAGGAAACAGATGTGACAGGTGTCAGATTGAGACCTAGAGGAAGCCATTGAAATGGCAGCCAAATTGGAGGTGGTCTGTGTGTTTCACCTTGGGGATGATTCAACCCAGGGAAGGCTATCATGTGATCAGCTTGCAAGGGTAGAGCGGGTCAGAAAATGAAAGACTGTCAAGCACAAACCACTAAAGCTTACATTGTCTTGGTTCCTAGGAGCTTTGTGACATTAAACAAACCCACATTATTCAGGTGTATTGTACTCAAAAGGCAACAGTGCTTGTTTGTTATAGTTTTTCTATAAAAAAATAAACTCTACCTTTTACAGTGACTAACAAGATTATTTGTTCAGAGGCTCTATCATAAAATATGGCTAAACGATTTTGAACTTGTTGGCTGGTAGTATGAGCACTGGCACTACAAGTTGGACAGCAATCAATCAGAGATATTGATTTTGGAGAGTTTCCCGCTGTCACGTTGGATTAAAATGGATTAGTCACACTGTGCATCTGAACACTGTAGTTAGTCAGTCAACTGGTTCAGTATGATGAATTTAAAACAGGGTTTAATAAACATTTTGTGCCTACAACATCAGTGTACTGAAATTGCTTTGATGTTTTAATCTGGCTTCGCATTTCTGATTTAGTGCTCATGATGCTGTGTGACATGCATGATAATATAATTAATCAATCACAGATAATTTACCAAACATGTCAGTTTTTGCTCTCCCGGTTGGTCTGAATGAAGGAAGTTGTCATTTTGTTCTCTTCACGCTACATAACGAAGTGATTAATATTGGTTGACACACTATAGACTCTAAATACATTATGTTTATATCGATATACATATATACATCCAATTTTGTCTTTCTGAATGCCTCAGTGAGATCAGTGGGTCCACATCACCCTGAAGCATACTGTCAATTCACATTTGCACCTTCTCTGAGTGTGCCCTCAGTGATGAGGTTGTTGATGTTGGTGCACCATCATATTTTGGTCAGTCTATTGAGTTGTCTGCCTTTCTGACATCGTGTGATTTCAAGTATGACAGATGAGAAAGCTATGAACCTTCAGGACACTCCCAAGGCAAAATTCTCTGGACTTATTTGGCTTTACTTGTGACTGCAGCAAACACATGAGAAAGGGCCTCCTTCCCTCTGCTGTATGTTTGCGTTTGTTGGAGTATATATAGAAGAATAGAATATATATATTATATATATATATATTATATATATATTAATATATATATATATCTATATATATATATATATATATTATAATATATATATATTAAGACTCCCAACAAACGCAAACACACACACACACACAGATGCTTTTCCCCAGAGGCCTACTGTCAAAAATACAGATATTTTATAGCAGGATAAAAATGGACAGGAAAAAAGTTTTCATCTGCATAGAATAAACCAACACTGCATAGAAATGGGTATTTTTAAGCCAGGTGCATTTGTTATGATTGCATTATTTATGATAAAAAAAATTAATGAGTGACACCTTGCTAACAGCCAAACATCAAGCAAACAAGGTATAGCAAACAGCTAATATGACTTACTAGTCCAACAAGTTCAAGTCCAGCTTTGTGCCAGTCTCTTTTTTTCTTCTCAGCTTCTTTCGTCAGCATCCCCTTTGGTCTTTTTTGCCTCTGTCATTTTGTCTATAGAGACTACTGACAGTCACATTGCGTGCTTGCCCAGTTCTGGTTCTGGCACAACACAGGCTATGCTCCCACATCAGCATTCCACCACTCCCCGGGCATGAAAACCTCCTCTTCCTGGTGGTCCAAAACGCCTGTGGTACAAACACTGACACCCCCCCTGTGCTCTACACTCACAATCCGGGCAGCTAATAAACTGAGCTAACAGCAGCTATAGCAACAGTCTCTGGTGATAGTTCGCAGCAGTTTACTTTACTGTCCATCAAACTCTGGAAATCATTGAGAGTAGAGGTGGAGCAGCTAGAGGACATCAGAGAGAAGGCAAAAAACATTTTCTCCATAAAATATGAGCAGTTTTACCAAAATAAGTAAAGTGTTATGTACTTCTTGTGGATGATCGTACCCAGAGTGCAAAGATCTGTAAGTCAAGAACGGGCATGCAGTGTGCAGAGTGGGAATAAAAAGGTACCGTTCACAAGTCAGTGTGGCATCAGAATTATATAAAATGTGTAATTTAATGGTAGAAAAGTTACACAATGTTGCTTTAATGAAACGAATGGCACTTGAAAGAAAGAGTAAGTAGCAGTGTAGTATCATCTGTTTGTTTTTTTGTTAGACTAAATTGCTTTCCAATAGCTGTCTTTTATATTTTTTTCAACCCTTTATAAGTAGTAAGTGGAACTAAAGGATATTTAAGTGCATTTAAAACATCAGCTGATGACTTCATGTAAAACCACTTACATTTTATCTGTACACTCAAAACAAATAAATTTAGAGACATCTCAAAATAATCTCGTTAGGACTGCTCTGAGGCTTTGTTCAGACTGCAGGCAAATCCGATTTGTTTCTCAAATCAGATCTTTAAGACAAACTGTCCACACTGTTATTTGCAAGTGATTAGATTGGAATTGGATCTGGATTCAACATCATCATTGAGTCTTTCATGGTTCAAGACTCAAAGGTCACTTTAAAATGAGTAGCCAGAGCATTTGGACTGAGACACATCTGTGGAAATATGATTGGAATCGCTTGAATCCAATTTAGAAAAAACACATTTCATGTG
Organism: Larimichthys crocea; assembly: GCF_000972845.2. Lineage (NCBI taxonomy): Eukaryota > Metazoa > Chordata > Actinopteri > Sciaenidae > Larimichthys > Larimichthys crocea. The sequence goes on from NC_040032.1 coordinate 19,581,304, forward strand.
TTCCTTTTTTTTTCTGTTTCAATCTAGATATGACAAAAACAAATTTGGGCTGGCAGTCTAAACAGAGCCTAAAACTCACCCCTCACTCACAACGTCACCCATTCCATTATACTTTGCTAATTTGAACTGGCTAATTGTGTTGAAAGGTTTGCATTAAGGCTGACCTTTCCAGTGATAAATAGCTTGTCCCTGCATACCTATTTAATTACGTTAGCTGAGTAAGTGAGAAACCCAAATATATATATATTCATTGATATGAAAATTTGTCTTTTTGAGTTGTCGTGTGCAAAAGAAAAGAAGATAATGTGCCTAATTTTAGGATGTTTGTACTCTTAGGCTTCTGAGTGACTGAGTTCTTTCCTGTGTCTGTCAACTGCCCCCCTCCCATCCCCACCCACCTCTCCTCCTGTACCCCTTTATCACAGAGGACCACAATGAAAATACGCCTTCAGTCATTGCTGTGCTTTTATTTTGGCTAATCTGTTTTAAACGGGTGCAAAGCCTGAGGCAGTCTTGTACATAATGTTTATTAGATACATGACAAATAAATCCACTCGCTCAATAAGGACAACTGGTAAAGTAAATGAGCAACTTTACTCAAATCAACTGGAAGCTAATTGTGGTGGCCTCAGAAATCCAGCAGAGGCCCTATCTAATTACAGAAGTCAACTCTTCTTTTTTTCTTCTTAAACAAAAGAAGCAGGAATCACATGGTTTTTATCACTTCCGGGAATCTTAATGCCTTTGTAAGTAGGGATTTAAATCCAAAGCTGTTGGATATTGACTTTCGCCCCTAATCTATTCTCTAATGAAACCAAAGCGTGTTTCAATAGATTCACAAGGTTATGTTTTTTTGTTTTTTTTTTCATTTTCTTAATCCAAGCAACACTTGTGCACACACACATACACATACCCTACAGTATCTACCAACACCCTTCAGGCTTTCTTGATGCAACTGCCTTTCAGCAGGGAAATGTTTGACAGGCTCTGAAATGGGTTTGAGTGGTAAATTGAATTAGAGTAGGATGCAGAATATGCCAGAATGGCAGGTGTACAGCAGTCTCTGTGTGGACAGCCTCGATTGGCAGAATCTGTGACAGCCAGTGTTGCTCATTCTGGCTGCTGCTTCACACTAAGTGCCTACAGTCAACAGCGCTCTGACTGGTGTATGAGATTGGCGTGACCAAAAAATAAATTACTGGACAGCCAGATGGACTGAGCCAGATACACACTTACAATAATAATTGATTTTTCAAAAAAAGCTATACTAAATAATAGCCCAACATAAGCTACACAGCTTACTACTAGTAGAGTGTAAATCAAACAATGGACTATTGACTACTTCCACTCAAAGCTTATCAGATCTTTGCAACATTCATTCAAAAGAGTGGTGATTGTAAGACACTTGTTTTTATCATTAGCCTCGTTACAAATTCCTGAATGACTGCCCACATAACCAATGTTTCAAAGTGATTTAAATTAGCCTGGTGTTGTCCTCATTGGTTGGAAAAATAATTAACTGATCAAAAGCTTTGTCGGAAGGATTGAAAATATAAAATTAGCGGCAGAAAATTTGCAATGTCTAAAAGTGGCTACAAGTGTGGATGAGACTGGCACAGTAAGTTAACTTACAAAACTAACAACTATCACTTGTAATTCTGCTATTAGAACTGGCCAGAACCCTGCTGCAAGATAGTGGCATCAGATTTAGCACAAGCTGAATGCAGTATCTCCTGCTAACATGGACCGGCCACATCATTAGGTCTACCTGGGCAATCTAATGTGATCCAAAACAACAGCTCTGCCATGAATTCTACTTTATGAAGGTTAGAACTTTTTTTTAAACTTTTGGAAAGGTAATAGTACTATTTTATGTTCATTACTAAGGTTGTAGTGGGTGGTGAACGCATTATATTAAAAGGTGTTTCTAAAATTATGGCCCTACTATTGTATTATGTATGTATTTAAATGATTGGCCAAGATACTAGAAATATATTACATCATATTAGATTTTACAAGTGTAGTTAATGAAGTGGCTAGTGAGTGTATATCTATGCTTTTACATGACATGATGTTAAAGTTAAAACTCTTAAACAGTACGATAAATGTTTTTTAATTGCTAACTTCTTATCTCGACCAAATAATATTTATTATTATATTTTGATCATAACCAAGCAGGAAGAATATATATATATTTCTATATGAGACCACTCAAATACAATAAAAGCTTTTGGCACAATCTACAGTACATTCGGAGTGGAGACCCTTCAACAAAGCTGATATTGGTGTGAACAGCTACAGCAATGTGTATCTGGGCTGACACCATTTGTGTTTGTGCATATTTCTATCTTGGATGACAAAGAAAAGTGAGAAACAGTGAAAAAAGACAGATGCCCGTCATAAAGGCTGAGCCAAATGTAAAAACCATCAAAGAAATTCATTTGTTTGGCTGTCTGCCCCAAATAAATCATTAGGCTGTTTTTTGTAACTTTTTAAATTTGAAGTTAGTGATCTCTGGTGGGAGATGCATTTTATCGAGTACAGCAGGTGTCTTGTATCTGTAGAACAGAATATGTACCTTGGGATCAAAAGGCCCAGGTTTAAGATATCAGATCAGGCGCCACAAGGAAGCCTATAGGCTTAGGATAATGGGGAGAATTTAAATGAATTCATATCCAAACAAATATATTTACTAGCAATTCATAAATGTAGATAAGGTTGTGAATAATTGGGTTTGGGGTGAGAGAGGGAAGTCCACAAGTTCAATTCTGAAAAGAAAAGTCAAGATACAAAAGATACACCTGGAGAGTTTGTTTTGTATCTGAGCAAGTTCCATTTGTCTTTATTGTGTTCTGTGCTTTCTTGAGAAATCCACTACATTGGACATTCAAGTTTTGTTAAAGTCCATGTCCAAGTAGGAATAAATATGTGCTATGAGTTTGTCAGACCAAAAAAGCAAGTGTTATTTACCACCCAGCCAAATTTGAATGATTAAAAATATTGAATTCATGAAATTAGGTGTCCAAATTGGGTAAAAATGAGCAGCATTCTCAGCTCCAAGACTGTCTGGCTGCAGCAATTTTAGGCAGCAATTTTGAAGCGACTGAAACATGCCAGATGAGTTCAGAAAATTACATGACTAACTTTGAAACACTCGAGTGAGATTAATTAACCTCTATCTCTCTGCTAGGGGGGGAGGGGTATGTTTAGGGTGGCCTCAGTGTGTCATCAAGCCACCCTTTAGGACTGCCCAAAAAAGTTTGTTCACATGTCTTCAGCAACTATTTTCCATCATATTAAATGTATTCTGAAAGAAATCTCAGAATTGCCTTGGAGCTGAATTTTCGTACTGTTGCAGTCAGCAGTGCAGCATCTTCATGTTCGCTCTGAAAGCTACAGAAAAACTGCCAAACTGCCCACATTGATACCAAGTATTTAGACATCTCACATTATTGCCATTTCTAACAGTCCAAGACAAATCGGATCTTTGTCACATCATGGGAAGTACAGTTGAAAGATGAAGCATATCCTATCAAGTCATACTCGCTGCATGCTTCCTTGATCTGCTACACTTTATTGCACCATAGATCCCCAGCTAATTTACCACAGACCACCATGTGACTATGTTGGCTCATCATTACAGTCCAAGCAAACCCTCACCATATTGTATGAAGTAGGCCGTACATGCTTGGGGAATTCTCTCAATCCGCTTACCACAAGGTCTGTATCAGTTAAGTTATCCTCAGTGTAGAGCATATTTTTTTCTTTTTTTCTGAGATACTGCAGTGTGAGAGCCACATCTGGCAGTGCAGTCATCTCAACAGTAATTTGCCTTGCAATATGGTGTTCAAGAAGGTTAGGAGCATGTCTTATTATTTTCTCTAACATTCTCGTTATCTGGCCTTATTTTCATTTGGTTGCCAGGAAAATGTTAGAATGTCCATCATGTTGCCATAATGAAATATTAAAATAATCATTTTTCTTCTGTTGCTACACTAATGGGCATTAGTTGAAACTGGTATTGGTAAGTATTGGTTCAAATGGTTCAAAGCTTTATACTCAATGCCAGAAGGTGCCACAAGGAAAAGTGTTCAAATTGTTCAAAAATTAGCTTTACTGAAAGTAGGGGATAGGAGATATCCTCCCTCTTTAAACAGCCATCAAGTCAAGGTCAAAGACCCAACTATTGGTCAAGTTTGGAGAGATATCATTTTACAAATTTTGAACCAAGTGAAGGGAGAGTTTATGTGGGTGGTCAGCTGATTTATACTTTCGCCATGTGTGTTTTAATGATCAAGGTTTTTAATTAGCTCACTGAAATAATCTTCTACGCTGTCCCCATTATCACTGTTAGTTGTTCAGCTGCAGATGACTCACTGTGTCATTTTGAGGGACCAGCCGATGCAATATCTTCTAACCTTTTCTCCATAATCACTGCTTTGTAGCTGAATGTCAGAAGCTTAATTTGAACATGGGGGAGGCCGCTTACAGCAAAAGCTGACAATTAAAGATTCTACTTTGGAGCAGCTCCAACTCCCTTTTCTCAAGTTATAATGTCTCAGGTACAGTTTGAACAAGGGTTGGGACAGTGGATGAATAATTTATGGATCAATGGTCGACTGAATCTGTATATAATAGAAGTGTCATGACTGACTTGAATTTAAGTCTAGTGAAATGTAATCAGAAGCTATAGATGGATGTAGTGAAACTTGAAGTGACAATTGCACTCATAGGACTTTATAAGCAGGTATCTAAACCTGGATTTGGTGTGCTTATTTACTGGACCAGAAAACCCAAATTTGGGTAAAGGCTTTAGGTGACTCCAGAGCTAAGAAACATGTCATGAAACATACAACCAAAGAATTCTTATCTTTATATTTGAGGCTTTATTATTGCATAGGTTTCAACATTGTGTGGTACTTCTTGTTGGAATGTATTCCATTTCATATAGTGGAGAAGCAGATGCAGAAAAATATGTTCAGAATGCTTTATTATTTATTTACACTGTAAAAACAGCCCATGTTTCCCAGAGCGTTCCTAAATGTGTGCTGGTTTTGTCTCTTTTGAGTGCCTACCATTGCTGTTTTCTACTGGGAATACACCACAGACTCTTACTTATTCAGCATCTTTTATCCAGATTGTGAGGACTTGTACCGTATTTTAAATATATATATATATATAAATAAAATGGCTCTTCTTCTCTCGACCTTTCTCTCTTTGTGGTTCTTGTCATGCTATATCGGCTAACTTTCCAATAATAATAATAATAAATAAATAAATAAATAAAATATTAATAAAAAAACTTAAACATGCATCTTACCTATGAATAGAAAATGCATGTTTTGGTTTTTTTTTTTATATATATATATAAATACATGAAAATGTAATTTTAAATATTGCAGTTGCAGATTTGGACTGAAACCTAGTTGGGAGTCAAAACTTTGCTTTGGCAAAAGGAGGAGGTCATGATATTGTCTTAACTGAACTTGTTAAAACAGTTGGCTGTTTTTGTCGGGGTGGCTTTGCAGTGCTCCCTCCCCCTGCAGTCTAGGGAATTGCTGCCACCTTCAAGTGTAGCAAATCCTCAGACGTAAGTGTGTTAAGCCCCGTGTGCTTTGCCGAGGGTGGAAATGAAGACAGGCTACCCCTATGAAGAATGATGGCTCCTTCAAGAGGCAGCTGTCCTATTTTAAGCAGGCGACACTCACCACAATGTGCTGTCTGACTCTGTCTATCCCTCCCTCTGTTTTCTTTTGTTCTTCTTTCTCTTTCCCTCCATCTCTGGCATTGCAAGGAAGGACCTTTGAGATTGGGGTAAAAAAATGTCACAGGATGTGAGCAGAGCCTCAAAGTCTGCGAGAAGATTATGTGTAGTCCCCCTCAAACATCTTCAAGGATGGAAATGTTATTGATGCATGTTAAGTCCTCTGGGGGTTTCACTCAAAGGACATTTGGGGCCTTTCATCCCTGACATGAAGGTGGAGGGAAACATTATTGAGGCTCTGCAACATGACAGAGGTTTCTCCTTTCAGTGGGAAGCTTGAAAGGGAAGCATCTTCTTTCTCCACCCTTTGAGAGGGGAGCCTCATAATTGGCTGAAATAGCTGCTCTTTTCTTCATGCCTACTTCTTGAGGTAATTGGTATTTATGAAGTATTTATGGTCCATCTTTGCTGGTGTCAGCACCACACGGTGCAGAATATATATTCTTTGGATAGGACTCCAACTTTTCTTTTCCTGGGAAGATTTTTTTGTTTTTGTTTTACCCATTACACATATTCATAAATTCAGCAGAGGCATTCGTTGTTGCACTTATGTAACAGCCTAAACAGGACCAATGGGCTGTTATTTTTGTGTGGTATCAACCCAGGCTGTCATCCCATCTGTAATGGTGACTTCGATGTAGACACATGTAATCATGCAGTTAATCCATATAGACAATAAAAATGATTTGGCTTTTGTTTGTGGGTCAGACCAAAAAGTTCAGTCCTAAACATGGTTGCTACCCTTGTCTGTGTAGGGGCTTTTTTTAGCCATATTACTGCTGTGGCTGTAGGGGTGGTGGTGTCAGTCAGTCCACCACTTTGTTCTGAAATATCTCAACTCGCTATTGAATGGATTGCAAGGGAAGTTTGTACAGTGATGTTAAGGTCAGCAGTGGATAATTTTAGAGATGACTCACATTTTTATTTTAAAAGAAATGTATGGTATGGGTATCCATGGTTCCCAGAATGCTAATAGCTTTGTTGAACAACTGACTTTTCATTCACCTTTGCCAGCAGGTCAACATTTTGTCTTTTCCAGGAAATTTTTTCTTTAGATTAGATGAACTACATTTTAATTTGGTACCATTCCCAGATGTAACCTAATAACTTTGGTGATCTGACATTTTGTACATCAGAAGGTTGATGTTTTTGGTTCAGAGTGAAAAGCCTCAACATATTTTAGATGAATTTCTATTTCACAGTATGGCCGCAAAGACGATGCACATATAGTGCAAAATGGGAGTATCTCGTCTTCGTCAGGATGTGATGGGAACAAAATTGTGTATACTTTGTGAGCTGTGTTTCTCTTTGTTCTGGGGCCCATACAGTTCAGGCTTATCTTCCTGCTTTTTCTTTTCTCTCTCTCTCTCACTCTCTCTCTTTTTTTAGTATTCTGTTTATCCTACTGTATAGCTATATCCACATTCTGAGTGACTGAGCTAATTGTTCCTGCTCATGCATTCTCCGCAGATTCAATTATACGCCACTCTGGGCAACCTGAAAAAAAAATGAGGGTGGGAAAAGAGGGATGTGAGCTGAAAAGTGTGGGAGAGTGAAAGATAAAAAGGTAAAAAGCGAAAAGGGGACTTCAGAAGGTTGTAGATAAGGGAGGGAGAAATTGAGAGAAAAAAATGAGGATGAGAGCTAAGAAGTAGAAGCAGGGATGGACAAATTAGAGAGGGTAGTAAGAGCTGTCCCTTGAGTCATATATTTATGTAAGGGGAAAATCAGCTCACTGGAGTGTACACTGTAATGGCACCCCTCTGTATAATGATTGGCGCTGACCTCCCAAATAAGAGGATTAGTTTGTGCCTGAGCTGGGCAGAAATAATGGACCTCACCTTAGCTTAGCTGCAGTTTGACACAGCAGAAAATAGGTAGGAAAATAAGAATACCTCAGCAGCAGGAGGCCTGCCTGAATCTCATTCATCTGCATCACCATTGTGTCAAATTGGACATGCATTCCTGCATATCTGCTGGGTTCATGAACAGATGGCATAAACGTACTGGACCCATGTGGACTTATAAAATACTGTAGTAGACATCATGGAAATAAGGTGCTGCCGACTGTAACATGTTGCAGTAATTTATTTCTTTTCCCCTGTAACAAGCAGCACAATGAGTTACTGTTCCTGTTATTTACATGCTAGGTTGTCGACAGGAAATGAGCTCTTGTTATTGTAGCTTTCGGTCAGGCAGTGACAGGGCAAGTCTTCTGCTCAGAAGAATATTGTGGCTCAGTAGTGAATGTTGTGGCTAATGTCTCACTGCAGGGCACTCCTTTTGTGTGCTCTAAACCAGCAGGATTAAAGCATCCATCTTGCTCTCCCGCTTCCCCTAATGGTATTAGGAAAAGGCTGGATAGGTTTCAGTATTCCGTTAAGGAATATCTGATATGGGGACCGGCTGATTCAATTAAGTAAAAAGCAAGGTGGGAGGGAATGAGTGCTGGTGTAATAGCCTCTGAGCTGCATAGCTCAAAGTGGGGCATTTTAATCTGGGAAACTCCTGCATTATCAACCCCCACTTACAAAAAACATATATTACACACTCATTACCAAAGGACTGCAAAGGGTTGCCGTGCAATTTCTGCCTCAGTGCAGATCTCGGTCATTCACTGTTGTGAATAACTAGACAAAGAGACACACAACATTCTGCCTTTCAAGTAACATGTGAATCTTTCATTTATTTTATGAAATTTCATGCTATGCCCCACCACCAAATGAGTCCATTGAACCGTTATTTGTCTCAACGCAGCAATTACAGTCTTACAGTCGTATTCATTTTGAAACATCTCATGGTGTTTCCACTCTTCTCAAAATGGAACTTTCAACTTGTTGTTGAAAATATCTCAAATAATAGCCCGCCACATGGTGGCATATGGGAAATATGTGACGCTGTGAACATATTTATCAGTCTGTTTTTCACATTTACAGTTTGCAGGGTGTGAACGAGCTACATGTGAAGTGGAAACAGCCATTACTGCTTTGTTATATTGTAAATTGACAAAATAATGGAGTGAGCAAAATATTTTTTTTTCCTCAGAGCGGAAACTGACAGCAGCATGTGGTAGCAGAGGCTACATTGTCACACCACATCTAAACGCATGAATGTGAGTGGTTTAACACCAGAAATTGTGCCATTTCACCAACCCAAAGATATAAGTGATGACAATTTTCTCCATACCAAAACTTCTGACCAAAATTAGAATTGCTCTTAACCACCTGTGATGTTACTAGTTTTACAGGCATGACCAGTTGTCATTGTGTTAAATTATAAGCTAAAACTGAAGATTTAGTCTTGAATAAGATGAATTGTATTTTGACCAAAAGGGAGAATTTACCTGACATCCACAACTGTTACACTTGAATGCCTCCAAATAGATTTCTAATGCATATCACTTAAGACAGAAAACCCAAATCAGTTTCTTGACTTCATACAGTTGAGTGGTCAGGTTATCACACTGCCGTTTGGTGTCTTCACACCACCAAGTCCCAATGCTGTCTGGAGCCATTGGGTTTCCATTACCACAAATCCATTCCACTCATTTAAAATTAATGGCTGTGGACCTTCCCTGACCCCAGAGATAAGCCTGGCCAAGTCCTTTTCTTTGAAGCACCTTGAGGATTAGGTTTTTTTCTCCTTATCAATCTATCACTGTGTAGATGTAGCCTGGGGCATGGTGATTTTTGGGTGGTCATTCAATCTTTATTTTATTATTTTTTATATAGGTAGATGTCTTTTAGATTATCTGTAAGATTTCATATTAAAAGAATGTGGCTTATATAAATAGCTTATAAACCTACTGTAACCTTTTAAATTATTATTTATTATGTGAAGCAAAGACATGAGAAAAACACAAAAAATGCTGTGCAATAGCTTTGCATTTCCGCATTTATCTTTTGTTAATATTAATACTTTAGTTGTTTAATTATTACTTAATTTGTTTTTGGACAGTACCTTCTTTTGTTCTGTATTTATTTATTTTATTTTATTTTTATTATTATAGTATGGCCAGTATTGATGCATCTAAATAGCACATTAGAAATTGATTCTTATCTAATCTTTGCTAATGCAAAGATCAGTATGTATGTTTTGCAATTCATAACTCATATTTGCTGTGAGTCACTTTGATTGCATCTGTGGCATTTAGCCCCAAGGCCAATGATTACAACTGAAGCCATTTCTTTGTTGACAATAAAATAATCTAGAACAGCGGTTTTCAAGAACAGCTAGAACAGCACCAGCAGTATCCTTTAAATTCAGTTCCAGGTGACTAACATAGGAAAGCAAGGGTTACCATAGCTGGAGGAAATAATAGTTTTTCAGCTGTGTTGTAATTATATCAAATCACTTTGTGTGAATAACCTGTGCTACATTATTCTCACTTTTATGGCAGCCGGACTGAAGTTTAGACAATAAAGGCTCTCATGAAATGAAGCCTATCCACATTTGAGCAGCAGCATTTGTCCTACATTTTTAGTGCTAAGTGCACACAATCTGCCAGATGGTACTGTAAACACACACTCCAGAATGTAAAATTTCTACATAGAAGGGCCCTTGATGCATAATGTTAGACTGTCATAAACTGAGCTGTATCACTTTTATTCTTTTCTCTGGCTGCTCTTATCCACCATGAAAATGCACGACTATCCGTTGAAAGTCATGAGATGCACAAGGCAATATATTCAGCCACCACCCATGACTTGGTAAATGACGAGAAGTGGTGAGGATTTGGGGTTTTGGGGACATAACCCTGGGCTCCTTTTTCTCCTGCACCCTGAGGACACAGCCATTGGTGGTGGAAAAAGGGAGGGAGGTTTCTCCGCCTTATCAGCGGGACAGCACCCAGCACTCTAATCACTGGGTCCCAGAGACAGCCGGAGGTAAAGGGAGAGTGGATGGTTGAGCAACATCCAAGGAGAGAAAAAAGATGGAGGAAGGAGAAAAGGGAAAAAATTGTCAATGTTTATACCGCTTAGGTTACATCAAATGACAGCTGCTTTACAGTTCAGTGCATAACTGAGTAGAAATCCTTTTGGTGAGACGAGACGAGTGCAGATTCTGTCCCACGGCACATTGTTGGTGATGAAATATAGAGCCTTTTCAGTTGCATCACAGGTCTCTTAGCAACCGCAACAGGTGCAATTTTGCAAGCATCCTTAAGAAGAGGTGGCATGTAAATAGACGTGAAAAGGTAGTGGTGATCTCAATCTAGGTCAGCTTATTGAAGTGTCTTCCAGTTAATGTTATGTTGTGAGTAGGTAACTGTCCTCCCATTGACCCCATTCTCTTCTTTTATCCTGATATAATCCAGCAATTTGAGGGAGTTAACGTAGATTTAACAAATCACAATCTCAAAATAGGAGGAAAGTTGCAAGGATTGAACTAAAGTGAAATTTGAAACAGCGCTGGCAAAACCAGCAAATGACCAGTAGGAAAGGACTGCAAGTAATTGTGTTGGTATTGGTGCAGATAAAGACAACGAATTACAACTTTAACAAGCACAGTTTAAAAGCTTGTCAAATGCCATGGCAATGCAATGTCAATCAAGCTACCTTCAGTGCATCTGGTTATCTGTACAGCTTCCACAATGTGACCCGTAAAAAAGGTGGATAACACTAGGTTGTGTGAGTTGCTCTGCAGTCTAGGATTTCTTTGTTTCAAGCAATTATTGTACTGCATAAAGTAGAGCCATGCAAAACAAACAAACAAAAACCTTTTTTTTTTCAAGATTTCTCTACTCTACACAAAGACACAAGTCTCAGCCCTGGTGCTGGGCAAAAAACAAATGAACCTTATCTACTGTAATTCTTCTTTTTCGAGCTTTGGTTAAAAGATTATTGTTTCAAGGATCATGGGTCAAAATTAATACTCTGTAAGCCTCATAAAAGTACCTGACAGTTAGACAAAGGCCAAATGACAAGAAGGTAAATTTGCACTTTTCCACCTGTTTCAGCTGACATGTGGACATTTAAAATCTGCTGATGCAAAAAATAGTAAAAAACTTCAACTTCAACTACAACAGTAGTGGAGTAATTTTAAACCTGTTAGTTAATCTTCTAGATTGTGAACCTTTACACGTACAGCAGCTCGATTCTATTGCTGGCAGCAAATTTTGTCAACTCTCCATGAGTCTGTAATACAATAAGGAAGTGCTACAGGCAGTAAATAATAGATTAATATTTGTATCAAAAAGCTTTGAAGCCGCCAGAATCCAGGTATGGTTGTAACCCCAGAGCTCAGTGTGATAGAGCACATAGTGTTCCATTCTCCACACTTGATTTACTACTACGACTGGTTTAAAAGAAAGACAATAGGATTGGTGCTATTGATAATTAGTTTTTAATGTGCCACACTCATCATGTCCAATTTCATGCCCCTTAGGCAGCTGATCACAGATTTAATCAACACATTATTGCTTGCTATACTTAAACTGACTGGAGGGAGGGCTTCTGTGTGTGTGTGTGTGTGCACTGGTAGGGGTGTGAAGGGAACAGAGTGTTAGCGTGTGTTTGTGTGATCGAGGAGCGAGCGGGAGAGGTTGTCAGCATGTGCATCCATCCCAGCAACGTCCTTCTTTGATAGACATTGAATATGTGTTCCAGGCCATTAACCAAGAGCTGCGTTTGAAGATGACACACTTGGAAGCCTGTGGTCGTGCTGTGTCGAAGGAAGCCATTGTTATTATTGTGGTTCTAGCAAAGAGGGGAGTCTCTGGCCTCCCTCACCTGATGAATACAGATGAAAGCAAGGCTGTTGTCTGTTATGCTTTTTTTAGGCCACTCACATAGCACCTGGGACTTTATTTTCTTTTTGTTACTCTATAAGGTTGAATCATTTTTGCAGACCATTATACAAATGCTCAGTGTTCGGAAGTTTTCTTTTTTAAAATTCAAATGTGGTAAAAGTCTTGTTCTGTTGCAGCATATCAATATATTCTTTAGATGCATGTATTATACAACAAAATATCTATATAAAATATCTACGACTGTATAGTTTCGTCCTTTGTCTATGACTGTCATTTAATGTGGTGTGGAAATTCAAAGCCCCCATAGGATGTTTCCTAATGATCGTTGATGATGATTGTGATCCCTGACATCCCTGACAAAATATCCTTTGGACCAACATTTTGGTCAAAAGAATGTTTTCATCTCATGTGCACATTGAAGCTTTTAGAAGGTTTTGCCAAAATGTATTTTTTCTGTATGCTCAAAGCAGAATCATAAAAAAGCCTATTTTGAAGACTCAGATCAATAAGAAATATAGTTTCAAGAGTAACAACCATTAGCTTTTGTATCAAGAAGATTGGCCTCTAATGTGTTTGCTTTTATATATAGTTATAGTTGTTGTCTCTTTGGGAGTATAATATGGCAATATCATCTGTAACTCAAAAAAGATCTTAAAGCAAGGTTCATTTTTCCAGGCCACGGAAGCTGATAGAGAGATGGAGCACTCCAAATAGATATATTGTATAAAAGAAAAACACAAATAAATCACTCATAGCAACTAGCAACTTTTTTTTTTCTTTTAGCAACTCACCTGCAGTAATCCCCTTGTTGAAGATTCAGGGCCCAAAGGATAAGCCCAGTACATTTGTCTGTATGTATGTCTGTATCTTTATCAACAACAAAACCCCACAGTGCATGAAACAAAACCACTTAGATCCTTAGAGAAGTTGTAAACAAACCAACAGTTTAGCCAAGTTAAGACCTAAAGTGAGTGTAACATTCCCTGAGTCCATGGAAAAGATGTGCATAATTCAAGAAAGAGCTGTGAGTCAAATTTGAACTAGTAAGTTGGTGGGTAAACGGTGATGAATATTTTCACCTTTTGCTTTTTTCATCAATACTAGCCTCTTCTGATCTGTGTTTTTAGCTTAGCTTGTTTAAAAATGTCAGAATTTAACTTGTGAATTGTTGTGTAAAGTACAATGTTCTAGTATTATTACTGTAGAAATGAAACCCAAGGATACAAAAACAAGATAACAAGTTTTAAAAAAAAAGTTTTATTTATCTTTTCATTTCATTATTGCTCATGATGTGTTAAAACGTTGTATTCTTATTATACAGCCTCTTTCCTTTGTGTTTTGCTTCTGACCTTTTTGAACAAACTCGTCTCTCTTTACTTCACTGTTGCTGAATATGACTATTTTTAACTCTAATCACTAAATGTTTTGTGCTTCATGCTGCTGGTTCTGTGACAACCACTTCAGAAGTTGTTCTTGACCGCTGCTGACTACAAAGAGACTATAATATGTTGTCAAGCCAGAGAATGACTATAGAGGATGAGGCAGAAATTCAGACAAAGAGAACCAGTAAGAGTAGTGCCTGTGTTTATCTTGAACTACTTAGCTCCCTGCCTTCAAGTCAAATGTGGAGAGACACTGGGAGGTAGTGGAGGCCTTCATTAAATGCAGCTCAGGTCCTGGTGAAACCCTGGTTAATGTCCCTATCATCTCTGGAGTGGTCCAGTGACTAGCTCTATGTTCAAATGACTCATGTTTAATTCATCTCTGCAGTCTTTGTCATTTAACCTCACCTCTGGAGGTTGTAGGTCGTGGTAGGATAGTGAAGGCTCCCACAAGGACCATAAGGGGCAAAACGACCATGCAGTTATTCTTCACCCGCTCTCCATTTACTTAACATGGGGAGCGCTCGTTTCGCCTATTGCCGTGTAATCTCCCCAAAGCAAAACCTGCTCATCCCATCACACTGCATGAACCTGAACTCGAGGGTGGTCTGGGTTGACTATGTGGCTCTGTGAAAGACTTTGTTACTACTCTGCTTTCAGTGTGCTTGCAACTGATGCTATGCTGGAAGACTTTATGTCCAGGCATAAAGTTCCAGTTCCTCCTTCGGTCCAGTTAAAATCTTTGATGCAAAAGGTTTTTAGGTGAGATTGAAGGTTGTTAGACTGCTTGAAACATAAATATATCTTTTGATAGTATTCAAATTGCATGAATGTAAATTTGTCATGCTCATCAAACACAAAACAGTTTGAAACTCAATGCAGTAGCTGGAAATTAATGTAATTTCTTTTCACGACGCAGTCAGAGAACATATGGTACAACTTACACTGAGGCCTGTAAGCTTGCAGAGATATATGTCGAGAGAATTAGGTAAAGCTAATGAGCCACGATTCAACAAGACAAAACTTCTGCGTAGCAGAATGCAAAAGAGCTGAAATTGTACTCCTTTGTTTCACTTGATCTTCACGCTGCATTTCCTCAGATTTTCACTGCTTACATGCAAAGCCTCCCTTCCCTCTTACTCCTCTTCTCCCTCACTTACATGCTCCCACTCAGTCTCTGCCTCGCTTTCTTGCTCTGGATAATGGTAATTAGAATATCACCATGATTGAAATTTGGCAAAAGTTGAAGAGGAAATAGGTTTTCTAATCAAAAGCTGCCTCATAGCTGGAATCCTGATGCTTACTTGGCTGAAAAATGTTCTTCAATGATGGGGGTCTAAATAGATGCCAGACTGTAGAGAGGACTAACGATGCTCTTTTGCTGATGCACTTTTCCTGTTCTACAGCAACAGTCGCATACAGTGTACATGACATCTCTTGCTGGCTATATATAACAGAAACACTGGACATAATACCTTAGACTTTGGAACAACATTGTCAACTACTGCATAGAATAAAGATGTTAAATATCAGCACAAAATATCATGTTTTCAGCAACATTTCAGTGTGAGTGGTTAGTTTGACATTTTGGGAAGTTTGGGAAGTCATTCACAGAGTTAAATAAAATATCACTCTCATGTCTGTCTATTAAATATGAAGCCAGCCAGCCGCCTGTTAGCTCAACTTTGCATAAAGACTGGAAGTAAAAAGAAATTACCCTGGCTCTGCCCAAAGGTTAAAAACACAACAAGCACCTCAAATGCACACTAGTTTACACATTACGTTTAATTTGTTTATTTATTGCCTGGCAAACTCATATTGTTGCCAGCAGACATTACATTGTTTCTCTTTTATTCTGCCAAACTATGCACAAAACGGAAACAGCAATATCATCAAAATGATAGTTTTAAATGAAACATTTCAGAGGATATTTTCTGTAGAGGTGTGGCATGAAACTAGCCAAATATAAATGAAAGTGCAGTACTTGCAATCCATATTTTGGTATTACCTTTAAAAAAATGATGCTGATCAAAGCCTACTTGTAGCCAAATGATTTTGCTTTTGCACAACGACTGTCTATTTCTCAATTCACCTGTGGTCTTTTAATGATTATCTTTGTGGGCAAAATAGCATGAATAATCTGTCCTTGCATTCTTACCTGCCTTCTCCTGTACTTTACAAGCATGCACCTCTATGCACTGGCAAATTGGTGCAATTAACTTAAAATGGGGCTTTGAATGCTAACCTCCCTTTCTGTTTTTTTCCCCCCTCCCTTTTATCCTTCCCATCTATCCTCCTTCTCCAACACAGGAGCTGCACAGTATCCAGGTAAGCCTTCCCACGTGTCCTTTCCTTTTCCTCATCACATTCTCACACCATGTATCAGCGTCAGTTACTGCATATTCTCTCTCACATTTAGATTTCTGCCTGTCTGTTCTCTCTCGTCCACGGTCCATTTCTTCCAAATCTTGCTGTGCTGTTTTCATTGTCGCTGACTGATACATCTTCAGTTGGTTACCAGTGTTGTCAATAGTGTGCCAGCTGTAGCATCCCAATGTACACTGCAGTTAAAGTGCTAATACCAAACCCAGTGATCTGAAGAGTTTTATTCTAAAACAATAGGTCATTTTATCAAAATTACAAAATTTTGAATGAATGCCTCTGTAAATAATCATATTAACTGCATCTTTAAATAAATAATAACTGCATCTCTGTATTGGATTGTTGCTACTGATATAACTAATTTGTTTATACCAACAACAGTATGCATCTATCACTGCTTTGGTATTGCTTTCCATTGCTGCATCATTTTAATCACCTCTTAAGTACTACTACATTTTGTTTCTTGGGATATGAATGTTCCCTTTTACATCAATGTGCCAAGCTGAACTCTTTATTTGGATCGCCTTTAGCTGACACAAAGTGCTGACTAGTCTTCAGGGGGTCCATACATAAAGATTCATCAATTGAACTATTGTTTAAATATTTTTCTAATAGAGAAACAAAGACTTTCAGAAAATACAGAGATCTGGCTTGTGACAGTCAAAGACAGAGGTTTCTCTTGATATATTATACACTAATGAAAATATAGTTATTCTGACATAGTAGAAGAAAAATATTTACTTTATCAGTCCCTCGATGGGAAAATTATTTTTTTCACTAGATGTAGATGCCAGTTCTCGAAATACAACCACATGCATACAAAAGGCTTATAGACATGCAAATGTGAGATTGTGGAGTGATGGGCACTTATGTAGCGGCACACTTACATTTAGCTGACGCTTTTATCCAAAGCGACTTACAGGGAGCAATTTAGGGTTCGGTGTCTTGCCCAAGGACACTTCAACATGCAGACTGGAGGAGCCAGGGATCGAACTACCGATCATCTGATTAGTAGATGACCCACTGTACCTCCTGAGCCACAGCCGCCCAGTTAGGTGCAGTCAGGGGTTCAGTGCCTTGCTGAAGGGCCCCTCTGCAGTGCCCAGGAGGTGAACTGGCACCTTTCTACCTACCAGTCCACACTACACACTGGTCTGTGCTGGACTGACCACTCACCGGTTCCCCAAGCTGAGTTGCTATGGACTGAGCTACTGCTCACCTGAATATTCTAAATATTCATGACCAGCAAACAGCATCAACAGAAAATTAAAAGGTGAAATTCATGAGACACAGGAATATCTTACTAAAATATGATGAATTTTAAAAACAATGGAACAATATTAGGACTAAATCTCTGTCTTGAGCCTGTTTCAAATAAAAACCTGTTTTCCTTCTGCAGATGAGGTGAAAAAAACCCATGTCTGCATTTTGAAAATGTATAGTAGATTAGGTTTTAAATCAAAAACACATTATTTGCTTTGTGTGAATGTGTTTCCATAGATATCCTTATGAGAAAAAAATTATATACTGTTAATCAAGTCGTGCTGCCTCTCTTGCTGCTTTCACTCCCCCTCTCCCCTGTCTCTCCTCTACCAAGCCTTTTAATCCAATTAGCAGTGCCAGCAACAGTTATTTATATGTACATGAATTAAAACTGAACAGTAAGAGATCTTCCCTTGGGGCTGATTGGACTGAGCCCAGTCCTTCACAGGCTTGTTCTCGGTCACAAACCTATGCTGCTGCCACCAAGCAGTGGTGGTCCATGCAGCTGATTGCCAACAAAGCAGCCACGGAAAATCACAGCAACATGCACCGCCAATGACAGTCATCAAACCAAATTAGTGCACACTTTTCATCCTCAGCAGTGAAGTTCTAAGAAAATATTGTTTCATCTCTTCAGTGTAATCTTCTCTAAAACTGTCAAGACTAAAAAAAAATATTTGACTCACTCAAAATGTGACACTAATAAACCTTCTTCTCAGTGTTCAGGTTCATCTTGGATCTGTGTTTCTCTTGCATTCCATTGCGTTGGAGAGAAATAGTTGGCGTGCCAAATAAGTATGCACGCTGCCAAACATGGCTCTCTTACCCTTTTGAACTGTTTGCCAATGATTGCAGTGCTTCAGAGGGTTAGAAGAAGTCGTGTCGCAATATTGGCAGGATAAGCCTTTGAAGGTCTTAAATACAATATGTTTGAAATTAATTTTTAGAAATTTTCAAAAGTTGGATCCATTATTGATGCCCCATTTAGCCCAGTCACGCAGACGTTAATGTTTACAGTTTTTAGTCTGCAAAGTCACTTGCATAATTATACACTTAAAGTTAATTATGAAGCAATTAAAGAACTTGATAAAAGTTCCAGACAGCATCTTTTGGCTTAAATAAATAGAAATCACCCCCAAAGTTGCATTCTCCGTTGATTAATCTTTATTTATTTTACTTTGGAATGAGAGCCTTTTCTGTTTGCCAAGTGTTTTCTAAGTTTAGAATAAATAAAACTAAAATAAGAAGTGATACTAAGTAACAGCATTTTCAAAATGTGTGCTTTCATGATCTTGGTGGAACCTTTTACTCTGGTCTGGTAAATTATCACCTGTTTTTACTATCAACTCCAAAGTGCGACTTAATGTATTTTTACATACATAGTGAATATGAGCCAACAAACAGACCCGAGGTACATCTCAGGGTAGGGCTTGACACTTACATTGATCAGAGTGATAGTAATGAATCTACAAGCAATGAAGTCAAACACAATGAATGAAAACAAAACTGATCAGCTGATCATTGTCTGGAAACAGAATGGAAGACAGTTATAGGATTCATTAACAGAGAGAGAGCTGAAAATGTACTTTGTCCCACTCTAAACCACCTGCACAGATCTATGTAGATTATGGTAATTTGGGAATAACAGGTCATTTCCTTTATTTCCCTGGTGTGCACCTGTGCTAAAAATGGACCATTCATAAAAAGATGGGGAACAAGCAAAATATTTCTTATTGTTAAGGTGCTTCCTTATCTGACCTGCAACTACACACTTCTCGTCTCTGGCGTGGGTTGACTCATGTTTGTTCTGTATGCCAATCAATAGATTGGAAGACATGAGAGGATGGAGGTGGGCTGAGGGCCGCAGTAGTTAAACACAAGGAGTGTTATCCATATGTGCACAGAGAGAGGCTCTTTAAACACACACACATGCATTTATGTGTGTACACTCACGCATGCACTCACACACACACACACGCAGTACAGCTCAGATTAATGGCTAAATCAATCACATACATACAGTGTTTGCTTGTCATCCTGTGTGCTTTTCTTTTATAACACAGGTTCAATTTCCCAAGCTACTGAAGCTCTATCAGCCTTTCCTCAGAATATGTATTCAGCAAGGTCATCTCTCACTGCACCAAGAAAATTTCCCAACCACAGGATGTGTCTCCACTATTGCAATGTCAATAGTCCCCAGTCCAATGCATTGCAATCTACATTTGTCAATACATCAACTGCTTAGAGCTACACTGAGCTGAGAATGCAGCTTGTTCATTAAATAGACCTTGTTTTGACTCATAGATTTATTCAGAATTCAGAATTTTGAATCATATTCAAGCTCTCATGTAGTGAAATATATATATAAATAAAAAGGTACTGCAGATAAAACTGTCTAAGGTCAAATGTATGACAGTTTCAGTTTGCCAGTTACTGATTTAGCAAGCCAAATCATTTAAAACCTTCAACTATAGATTGTACCGCCACTTCTTTATTATGACAGGTGGACAAGAGCGAAGACAATTAAGAAAATGTAGACGATGAGAAAACGGCATGCTATAAAAAAAAAAAGATTACTTACTTAATGATTGAGCATAGGGGTTGGACTCTTTTCTGTAGTGAGAGGACACATAGAGCTCACGCAGCTCCATCTGCTCGGAGCGAAGCACAAAGACAAAGTTAGAGAACAATATGAGGGTTATTTTAATTTATATTGTAATTTATTTGTTGATACATATTTCTTAAAAGATAAGGTTGTTGTTATTTTATACTTATTGTACAAAACTTATAAAAAAGACCAAAACCAGTCTTGTCTTAGGTATTTGTGGTACTTATCTTGCAGCCCATTGGTTCAGGAAAGATGTAAATCTTGCGAAAATAAATGGTCACAAATACATTTTCTAAAACTGCTGGGCACTTAAGTGTTTGACAAAATATGATGTAACAGGGGTAAATAGTGCATTCGTTAAGGACTATTTCCAGCACTGGATTTAACCTCATTTCATGCTCTAGTGAGTATTTACTTAAACTGGATGCTGTATGTAGGATTGACTCAAAATAAACTACAGTGCAAATGAAGGAACATGTCACCTAGTGCAAAGGTGTGACTCTTTGATGTGTTTTTAATAGTTTTTGGAGGCAGTGGTGGACGGTGGATTTAAACGGAATAACACACATAGGATTTAGTTACACAGACAGCACTTCTACAACAGATCAGTTCATTGCTGTTTGTTTTAATGGGAAATGTTGAAAACGGCATTATTAAGGATCAGTAAGTATATCTGTACCCGTTCAACCAGTTAAATTATCTGTATCCATACTGAAAATTGGCAGGGCTTAAACCAGACTTGGTGAGACGAAGGAAGGATTTAGTGACATCTAGCATTGTAATTGCTGATTGAAACCCTCGTATCACCCTCACCTTCCTAGCATGAAGGAGAAACTATGGTGGAAAATGCATTTGTACACTCATGACAACATAGTTATATGACATATTATATTCTTTTTCTGCCTCCTAAATCTTAGACACTGGACCATTTAAACCTTTATTGGGAATTGATTGGGATGTTTAGAAGTTGCTATTTTTATTAAGAAACTATTAATTTAGCTTAAGTTGTTTAAATGGTTTTACAAACTATTTAGACAACTTTTTTATGTTGACATTGCTTTATTTATTGTTTATTAGAAACCAGATATTGATTCATACTTAAACACTGATTCAATGAAACTAAATTGTCTTTTAGTATTTGTTGGATTTTTACCTAAAAATCCATTTAAACAGGATTACCTACAGCATAGCTGCCAATACAAGTCACCTCTGGGAAATAATGCCCATTGGAATTCATAAGAGGTAAAAAATATGCAAACATATTTTTACTGCATCACCTCCAGTGTTTTAGACCTCTGCCCTCCATGCGCCCTGCTTTACAGGTACATTTACCACACTCTGACAGGGCTTGTTTGCGATGTGATCTGGTGTACTGAGATCGTAATTAAATCTAAATGGTTGACCTTTGACCAAAGACACGTCTTGATCATTACAAAGAATGGCACAGCTGTTTTAGCTGTGTTCATTTCTAATTAATCTGCTATGATTCACACAATATATGACAGTGCCTGTTTAAAGTAATTATCTGTGACATTTCAAGAAAAATAAAGATTTGTTTTGCTGCTTACTGTCACCACATAAGAAGACAAGAAACTACTGATTTAACTTAGATCTTGTGAGTCATGACTTCATCACTGATACTAGCCGGAGTGTGGATTGCTGATATTTTAAAGCTGTTTACAGCAGCTTTACATATCAGCATACATACTTATTGGCAGTGTATGGCCATGGTAACTAAGCAGGAGCAGGGTAATCTTGCTAAATGTGGTATAAATGAAGTAAACAAGAGAAAGTGTACAGATTTTTTCTCAATGCCGTCTCTGGCTATGCTTGTGTCAAATGAAATGGGAAGATGATTAATTATGCTTCAATTAAATCAGGTTATAGGGGTAAATCATTATAGTTTCAGATAATTCAACTTCAGCCTGATATTTACAGTATGGGGTGGTATTAAATATTCATTCTTTGATTAGCCAACGTAATAATATGTAATTTCTCAACAGAGGTTTGCACTCAGTCATTTTATGGTGATTCAATTATTTGTCTTAATTAAATCATCATAAAATAATAAATGACTGTGTGCAGCCCTCACTTGACAGTAAGTCAAGTCTGTGCAGGAATCCAGTATACCGCACAGTGCAGCAGGTACACTTCAAAACTCTGTCTCATACAGTCATCTACAAGTGAGTCCTTAGTCTAGTAGTCTAGAGTCTAGTACTTGAAGTTGAACTTTTATGTATATATATATATATATATATAGTTCACATAGTATTCCATTTGATGAATAAAAAAACAGTTCTGCAGTTGCCATTCTGGTCACTGACCAAGTGTGAGAGGTCATTATGTTGAATTATGTGAGAAAACAGAAACTCAAGGAATAAGTAAGTAATGTGTGTGAGACTGCAGCATTATTGAGGCTTCTCAGCAACATGTTTCTTGTTTCATAACAGAAGAAGTGTCACTAGGGCAAAGAAACCCTGAAGAGAAACAAAAATGTAAGTAAACGTATGGAATAAATAGAAAAGAGTAGAAAACAAACTAGTGATGGAATATTGACTGTTTCTACAACTGCTTGCCGGGACTAAATCAGAAAACCCAACACCTTCACGCAATGTGCCTGCGTTCTTGCTTAGTCTGGACTAACCAAAGTTCTTCGACTGCTGAATCAATATCATTTTAAATTGATAGAGATAGAAATAATAAAACACATGCATTGTGAAAGGGGTCCTTTGTCTTGACCCGACTTTTTGTTTTGGCTTTCCTTGTCTAATGTCAACAACATGCACAACAGTGGTATTTTCAGTGACTTATAGACTCACATACAGTATTTTCATATTATTTACACATAAAAGCTACTGCCATGTATCTATTATTGGCTGTACCTTTTGTTTGTACGATTTCTAAATGTAGCTGCCAAAGCGGAGCTCTTCAGGAGTACCAGAAGAAACAGTCACTAATTCTGCTTTATATGGTTGAAGTACTTGCACTGAGCCATGCCAGGAGCAACAGCAATCAAAGCCTTGACGCATTTATGGCATGAGTGTTTTCTCAACAACAGGCTGAATGTGCTGATGGTTTACTAGTTCACAGGACGTACTGTGCCTGCAGCTCCAGCTGTATTGTATGCTTGCTCTTTTATCATTCGATTTTAAACTGATCCACTGATTAAAAGCAAAAATAATGTTACTATCATGTCATATATATCTTACGGGTATTTAAGACTACTACACCAAAAGGCCTTACGGCATTTAATTTGTAGCAGGAGCAGGAAATGTGCAGTTAGCATTAGCAATATCCAAAATACAGCTATAAGAGAAAGAATCACAAAAGAAAGAGGCTGCAGGCTGTTTTGAGGAAAAGTACTGTAAACGTGGGAGGGAAAAAAAAACTTCAAACCAAGAAACTTTTTTATGCTACACAGGAGCACAACAGAAAGCCGACTGGGAATGAAACATGTCTGTGGACCGTTGACTTAGGCCAGCCTCAAAAACCCCTTGTCTTCTTTCCTGAAATACAATACCGTGTGTAATCCCCACCTTCTACTCGAAAACAATCTTGTCCATTGCTTTTCTAATATAGCCAGATGGGTAAGTTAGTTTGTTGAACCATGGAAGCGATCTGGGTTTAACACCACTGAACCAACATCACCACTCTCGTGTGAAATTGAGATATTATCATGCAACAAATGTGTTCTCTTCGCCGCAATTTTATACCAATAAGATGCCCTCAAACAGCCAACAAAGTATTAGAATGTTAAACCAGTGTCTAAGTACTGGTGCCAAGTTAAGGTAAAAACACCATTATAACTTTTATGATCTACATTAAAGTTAAATCTGTAGGGCAGTGAAGATAACTGGTGTGACTTTCTTTTAATGAATTGACTTAAAGAAAAAAACAAACATATTTTTTTGCTTTTTTCAAGCCATCTAAATCATTTAACTCACTGTATGAAACTCAGAGTATCACATAGTCATATTTCTGCATCACAAGACTTTACTCGGCAGATTGATTGCATCGCTGCAGAGTTTTAGAGCTCTTTCTTAAAAAATACACCTTTGTCATCAGTTGTTTGTCTCTTGCTGCGGCCCCTGAAGAGTAAACCTGCTTCGCCCAGTGTGTGTCAGGAGATGCTGGTGAGATATCCCCTTTCTGCTTTCTCACGCTGTTCTGCAGCTGCCTGACTCAACATAATATCCACATGACTTGCTACACATTTAAAATGGTTGAGTCAAGATAAACAGTAGCACCTACACCTACAAGCTGTTTTCCACCTGCGCACACAGATTTATCTTGAGGATGACTCCTCTATTAGAATGCCCTCTATATACATTAAAAGTGTCTTACATGCTACTGTGAAGATATCCTGAAGGTACATACATGAGCTTCTTCCAGTTGAGTTTTTATACCTCAGATGCAGATGTGGCTTTAAATGGACAGTCAAGCTTCTAATTCCAGACAAAATAGCGTTAATAATAAAAAAATATATTTTCAAGGATTTAATTTCTAGTTTATTCACAAAGTAAAAGATTGAAAATGTTTTGAAATAATAATTTCCATTATTTTCAGTGGCATCTTCTCTGTAAATTTGCTATATGATAAACGGCAGCAACATCATATTGTCTTTGCCTTCCAAAACTATTGCTATTTTATGGTGACAGATGTTGTCAGTACGGGTAAACTCTTGTTAGGACTAGGAAGTAACATGGCTTGGGTTTAATATAATTTAATTTAAGGAACCATGTACAATGTTACCATGCAGTTTGGCCTTATAGAAGATAAGGATGCTTGTGGAGTTTTCTGAATTACAGTAAATAAAGCCACAGCGTCAATGGAGCAAGGACAAAACCATTTCAAATGTTATAAAAACACTAAATTTAATAAAAATCTCCATATTTAGAGGATGTCTCTCCAGTATCCCATAGTGAATTGGCTTTTTTTCATTTGCATCAATAAAACTGGTTAAAATGTGTTATTATTATGGCACTGTTCTCACCAGAAAAAAAAATTCTGAAACAAATAAAAATTTCCAATCATTTTCACAACTTTTATAAGTACTATAATTACAATAATTGTGCCACAATATAAAAACCCAAATTGTAATAAATCGGAATTGACCTTTAAATGTGTCCCAGTCAATGTATAATTCATTTCAAGACTCACAAAATATTTAGTAGATGAAGACACATTGATGCTTAAAGGAGACACTAATGAATCTTGATATGAGGGAGGACAGAACGATGCTGCAGTGCCCTCTACCTCCCTCTGTCATTCTTCAATTCTTTCTCTTCTCCACTGCCCCATTCGACCCCAGTAAAGGTTCTGAGCTTTTGTTTATCTGGCAAGGGATGTAGTATAGCATCTCCTCCTCCCCCCTTCCCACCATTCTCCCCTCTCTCTTTCTTCCCTGAAAGATATTTCCAAATGAGTGAGCCCAGACCACAGCTGCTTCTCTGACGCATTAATCACTTGGCTGCCACCTCCTCCACTCCTATAGTGTGTGTCCGTGCACATGCACGGTCACACACACAGTCACACTCATGGATAACCTGGTTTGACTCACACTAGTAAAGGCATGTACCCCCACCGTGTAATATAAACACAAGTCAATGCACGCGACTTGAGCAGGAGGAGGGAAAACACAGTAGCGTGATACACACACACACACAGCATCCGCCCACCACTCAAGTGATCTTGACTCTTTATACTACACCAACTCCCTCTTTCCATCCAGCCATGGCTCCCACATGACCCTCCATTTTCCTCATCATTAGCAGCACCAGCCAGCAGCCGCATTCCATCCATCCCTCCCTCCTATCCTTTTTGCCTCCCTCGCCGCTTCTCTGTTTACTTCTCGATTTCTTTATTTGAATCCGGCACAATACCTCCCCTCTGTCTCCACTGAGCAAAGAGGGTCATGAAAGGCGGGAGGAAAGTGAGGTAGAGAGGGGAAGAGAGGGGAGGAAAGCCTGCTTTAGATGTTAATTTGTAGGAAATTAGATGGAAAGTGATGCACCTGGTTTATGTAACTGCCCTGTAGGAGATGAGTGGAGGATGTTACACATCCTGACTTGATGGCTTGATGAGGCCAAGTCCTTAATGAGGTTACACTGATGGGGATTATTGCAGGTTATAGCAATATGATATTAAACAAAATTATATTAACTTTCAGAAACACTTACAGTTGCACTAATGGATCTATATACATACAAGGGATCAAATGGCTATGTGTGGGAGTGTCTTGTAGTGATGAACACATAAAATACGATGATCCTTAGCTCTTTTCTCGTTGCAACAGGTTGATTTGTAATAATACTCCACTGAACGTGACTTGCCCAGTTCTTAAACGTATACAGGGTTAGTGGCTGTCAGCTAGATAGTTTCTTCATATGATGAGAGGAAACTAGGCTGAAATTTGGTTATAGGTAGCTAGAAATATAAATATGACCCCTAATGTTGCCACACTGCAGCTTAATATATTAATAGCTAAGGGTCTGCAAACTAGGATGCTGTAGGTACATATCTAAATTAACATGCAAAGTCCAGCAAACTTAGCAATAATATATATGCAACATCCCATTGGAATCTATAATAATAAAGCCTGTTGAGAAATATCTCACATTTCATGAGTTTTAACAGTCACAGTTTAGTTGGTTTAGAAGAACTACTTGAAGTCAATGTTGGCTTTTGATTTCCCTTTTGGAACACAAACAGCAGTCTCCTGGGTGAAAGTCCTGTGTTTGATTGTCTCATCAATCCACCCCAACCATCTCAAACAACTCAGGTTCCTAAAAAAGAAAAAATTGGGATACTGTATATAATGTACATGACTTCCATGATTTCCAAAAACTATTTGAAATGTGGACTTACGAGTATTATTTTGTTATTTTCCATCTGTCCATCTCAGATGAGCTCTGGTCCAGAGAAGTCACCGGCATTTCTGGATACTGTAGCTTTCTTCTGGCATGTTAGACTCTTGATTTGCATTTGTGGAAACGGCAATGAACTATGTTTACTGACAAGTTTCCCTAAGTGTTCTAATGTCTATCTAATAATATCAGTTATGCAATCATGTTTTGATTAGTTTTTAATGCAGTGCTGCCTGAGGGGTTGAATGTCACAGGCATTCAGTACTGATTTTCAGCTTTGCCCTTACATGGAGGGATTTCTTTGGATTCTGTAAAACATTTAATGATATTATGGATTGTAGACGGTGAAATGCCAAAATACTTTATTTTAAATTAGATGTAGCTTTAAAAGAAGGTCAACAATTAGGTTTTACGTTAGTCATTAAATTGAATTCATGAGCAACACAAAATAAAATAAACTCCAATGTGAAGTTGTACTTATGGTGAAGCTAATATCTGTAATATTGTCACAGACTTCATTGTGAAGCCTTCTGAACTGCAGTTTTACACTCTCTGTTTTATACAGCAGGCACTCTTGATGAAAGCTGCTTTTGGTGAACTAGAAACTAATCTGAAAATGCAGCTGAAACAGCATCAGCATGTATTTCATGGAAAATGCAACTCACTAAATAACATCAGTTTACTGCTGCAAAAGAGATCACTTATCATCATCATCACCTATGCCAGCCTTGTGATTCAACTGGAATACGGTTGTAAAAAGACATATGAACCTTTTGGATTCTATTGGTTTTGTTCTGTTTTTTAGGGGAAGTAATCTGTTGTCATTTTTTTCTGTAATCAAACAAGGTACACTGTTGAGTTTCCACTCAACAGTGGAAAGCCTCTGTCACTACTCACTACAAGGCCTGATGTGCACAGTTCATCTAATATTTTAGATAAAGCTATCTGACCAGTTGTTATGAGATTTGGTATACATCTCCAGTCTCCAGTGGGATTACTCCTTTTGGTTTTAAAGACTCTTTTGAGGACATTCTTTTTCTTGTAATACCATCAGGCCAAAACTTTTGACATTGACACTGATCGATGAGAAGATATCTTGGAAACTACTGGGCAGATCATGGATCTCCTCATGTAAAACCACTATAGATGTACTAAGGATACAATTCTTTCAAATTCTAACTGGCAGTTTGTTATGAAATCCACAGCATACATTTAATTCCCAAGGTGAAGCTTTACCTGGTTCCAGACTTTTGAATCAAAACCCACTTCTTCTACCCATTCGCTCTGCAATTCAAGTGAGTCTGGTGTTTTCTCATTGAGGAATGCGTTTGAGTTTATAGGTGAGATTAAAAACAGGTGAATCTATACATCTATAAAAAGCACTAGAGAAACATGAAATAATAAATAAATGAAATGGGATGGCATTCCATTGTGATGGCTAGATAAACTCCTTGAACCCCCTAACTCACTGTTGTTTGTATGAGTTTAGTATTGCCGAATGTGATGAACGTCACAGCGTTACTAGCAAGGCAAAATGTTAGCTTATGGAATCTGTGTCGAATTCCTCTAAACATCAATTTTGTTACATGTGTGCAACAACATGCTTTGTAACAGCTGTTGCATATGAATCAATAATTACTCCATAATTGCCTAATTTTCCCAGAGAGGCTCATTTACATTGTATTAACCCTAAACTAAACCAACGTACATATTTTGACTGCAGGCACTGCAGCTTTCTTGCAATGCTTGCCATAAAATGTGTGTATTTAACTTTGTTTTCATATATCTGCAAATTCAGGCAGACAAAACTGACAAAACAAACATACAGCAATGCTTGGACATTTAAGACATACCAGAATGCAAATGAATAGAAAATAAAAATGCTTTTTAAATTATTTTATGTTATTATAAACAAACCAATATAGCAATTTTCTTTGAGATATATGTATGTCTTGTTTACTGGCATTGTCAAAATTGGCTTTGCACTCATTAAGCTCAAATATGAGATAAAGATGTTTTGTGCGTCATGCAGCAATCTTAGCACAAAAGCCACTTACAGTACATGCTCACTGCAAGCAAGTAACACCCTAATGAAGCTCTTCACATGTCGTTCTTACATGATGTGTCACAAATCCACTGTTCCACTGAGCATCAGTGGGAGAGTGTGTGTGATTGTGATTGTATGGTGGAGGTGGGGGTTATTAAAAGTATCATTCCTGATGCTTTACTTAATGTCAGTTAAAACAATCTGGTTATTTTAGGTCCAGATTGTAAGAGTTCAACATATATTAGGATTGATTGCCATAAAAGTTTTTATTATTATTATCTATGCAACATTTTTACAGTGCTTTGGTAGCTTGTGCTAAGAAAAGGTGCTAGGTTGTTTGAGGATATTAAGTCTTTCACTATTCCTGTCAGAGTGAATATAATAGTAGTTTTTTAATATAGCTTATGTAACAGTGACCAATATTGAACTCTTTCTTTGACACTTTAAAGCAAGCCAATTTATTAACAATTCAGTCAGATGCATTATCATACACACATTTAAATATATCTCAAACGGGGTCTGTGCTATCGTTAGCTTTGGTCTATAATGGATTACATGGTTGAATAATGCAATGTAAGACTGGAAAGGAGGATACTGGCACTGGAAAACAAAATCTTTACAGAAACACACATTTAGAGTGAGTCTTCTATTGATTGTTCATAACCTGGTTTAAAAAATAACTCTGAAGGGGCTTGACATGTATTTTAGTTATAGTACAATCAGGGTAAGAGTAATTTGTTATTTGGCACTCAAATGGTCTCAATTCCTTTATGTCAGAGGGTGAGTTACAGAAGCATAGAGCTGTTATCATGCGAAAAAAAATCTAAATTAGTTTATGTATATGTCGTGATATTATGTTGTATTGTATATGTACATGTTGGCTGTTCATACATGGTTTGCACACACATATGAACAACGTTAACTAAAAACACATGGTTCTGGTCATGTGATTTTCCCCTATATCCTATATATGTTCCTATATCTTTAACTGAGTTTTGAAAATCTATTCAAAGGATAAACTGACACTATACAACAAACCTTTTAAATCTTGCACAAATTCAAGGCCATGCCAATGTGAAAATATTCAATCACTTCTGTAATGGCCCCTTTGCTGTTAGAATTAATTTACTCCACTCAGGATTATGAATTTGAAAAACTGCAGCTGTTTATTTTCAGTTAATGACAAAATGCTAAACAGTCATCATATGATGCATTGTAATGTGCCACCCACCCGGGCTCTATAAAACCATTCATTGCTCAGTAAAACTCATAAACACATTCAAAGGTACACAAAACATTAATAAAAGAACAATACAAATTTGTGAGCACCTCTGTAGTTACTCAACAAAAAGTATAAATCTTTAACAGGTAAATGCTGCTAAAAGCACAGGCTCATGATGGAAAACAAGATAAAATGCTGTGTTGATTTAGCATGTGCAAATCCTACAGACAAAGAGAAGCTGTAGTCTTTTCTTTAGACTCTGACTTGACATTTTATTTACTGGACTTTTATAGCAACATATAAAACATATGCATTTCTTTTAAAAATGGCATACCGATTTACGTTATTATTCCCCCTTTTTGAATAATATCCTTGACCTGCCGTTGACCTCATACAGTACTAACATACTAAGTTGCTGCTGTCTAACAAGAGTTACTGAAGGCACCAGTCCACTAGAGACACCAGAGACTTATTGTGAAGTCTGATCACTAAACTGACCAATGGGATCATCTCTCGCAAATTCTGTCATATCTTTGAGCTTCTCTCTGAACAGTGGGATTAACTGGACTGCCTCCTTCAAATCCTCACCAAGAGGGATTTCACTGTTTGAAGTGGCCGGGCCAAACAAGGATCTTGACCTTTTGTCTGCTGCCTCGAGCTGCACTAACCCAGCATTCACACAGCGGGCAGTTTGGTTGAAGGCTTGTTCTGTTTTCTAAGATTGTACTTGAAATGTGGCTCCCAATGCATCTCTGTACTTGTCATACATCAAATAGATTTTGAAAAGTAAAGTCATAGATTTTCACTTTGGTCTTGCCTTTTGTAATTTTGCAAAATATTTTAAAGGATGATTCTGGTTTATTCTGACTTGAGTCGTTTTTCCTCAGGTCTGCATCAGTTCTGTCAGTTTGTGCTGTTTCTCATCATGGATCTTGGCAATTACTTTACGAAACTACAACAACAACATGGAAGAAAAAGATTGTGTGTATTAAAGAGAACTGGGTGCAGTGTATGGAAGCTACTCATTGCCATGTGAAGCCAAAAAAGTTCAATTACTGAGATCATAGAGCATCTTCCTGAGGTTAATTGCGATTTATAGCTGGTAAAATGAGGCTCAAAAGTTGCTAAGAGCCTGAATGCGAACATACAACAGTCTTACATATATGTTCTCCAAGAATTTCCACTTAAACTAACTGTAAATTTATAGGCAAGGAATGAATAAAGCTGTTCACACAATATCTTAGCCCTTAAGATCTGGATAACAGCTGTGTTCTGTGTCTTTCTGAGTAAATTTAAACCGACATATTTAATGCTAATGTATTTCCTCAATTGAATTTATTCCCACAGCATATGCATCATTGGCAGTAAACATTAGCTCATCTGCCAATGATGCATGTGTCTGTCCGTATAGACTTGCCAGTATCACGAGATTTACTAAATGTCTCATCCTTTTTTTCCCCCACCTGTTCCCATCATATTGATAGCAATTTGAAAGTAATGTGGTTCGACAGTTGCTTGGAGAAGTTTCTTAAATAATTCCTAAAATTGGAGTCCCGGTTGGGAATTTTAAGTCAACAAGAATGTTCTCAAAATTTCAACATTATTTTTTCACAAGGTTCACATACTTTGAGCCAAATCTCACCACCTTCATAAATTATGTGGGAGAAAGCTCCGGAAACACTAAGTATGCACACCCTGGGATAGTTGCTATTTCTATGGTTAGAGGTCCAGAACCGTAAAGCTCTTCTCAAAGTGTTCAAAGCTAAGGTTGATTTGGAAATGATTAGAAAGCGTAGTTTGAGTCATAATTTTGTCACTCGTTTTCATTCAACCTTTTATAAACATCAAGAAAGACATGATGTTGTACATATGTATAAAAACCAAAGTCAGTTTGAAGGTCTTCTGTAATACTTTCTCATAGATGCCACATACATCACTACATTGTGTGGCCTGTACCCATGATTATGGTAAAGAACTCCCTGCTAGGCAATAATGTTGCACTTGTTTAGAAAGATTACTCAGAAATCAACTCTGTGCAGTGCACAGAGATACACAGGCAGACACGCTTGCACACATCTGTGAAAACATGCAATCAGACAGGACTGAGTGCAATCAGACGTTGGCAAAAAAAAACACAGTCACTCTTTCTTTTTTGTCGCTCTCACACACAAGCCTCCACACACACATTAATGCTCTGGACCTGTGCACAAGGATTTGTCATTCTATCAGCAGGAGCCACACCAACAAAAAAGGAGAAAATGATTGTATGCTATTCACAAAGCATGCACTCAGATACACATGTTCATGGAAATGTCAAAGGGAAATGAATATCTCTCGATTGGTTGTAGTGATCATAAGTATTGCATAGAGCAGAATAGCACATACGAGTTCAGTAATTTGAGAAAATGTACAACACTGTTTAAGACTACTATGTGTTGCATCATGCTTGTGGGTATGAATAAATGCATGTCTAACAGTAGAAATAATAAAAAATGCAAGTAACTGGCAAATAGTGCTTTTACTGCTAATAACAACACAGGGAGAGCTGGGGTAAAAAGAAATGTACATTGACAGATTGATGCTCAGATTAATATTTAATATTTTTTAATCCTTTGCACAAGTGATTTGTAATGTATAAAATAGAATCTACAAATAAAGCAGTCTTGTGTCAGTATTACCGTGGGTTTGATGCCCCTATTAAAATCTTCTTCACTGTCATAGTGACCATGTGACCTCCCTTAATATGCATACATTTCGCATTGAATCAAATGGAAAAATGCAGCTGTTAGCCAAGGCAAATGGAACATTGTTTTTTTTGGTCTTCCATTGCACAATTGGTGAGCTTGGGCCTCAGGCTAGCTTTGTATGGTGGAGTGGGAAAATGTCATTGTCTGACAACTTTAATCTCGGATTGGCTCCTTCGAATTTTTGACATAGATGGACGAAGGCTGAAATCCGGGCCCCTTTCACTGCCATGGGCCAAATATGTTACTGGCCACTGAAAAAGTTGGAAATATCAGAGGTACATGACACTGAATAGAGGATATTTTTGGCAAATTTAACAACATCTATTTATATTTGTCATAGTATGAATGCCTAACTCCTATGGATGCTGATGTCCAAGACCGACATTACTGTCTTACAGGGACAGTAACAGTCCTTTGACCTCTCACCTCAAGATATCTGAATATCGGAACCATTTACGATCATGCCCACTCCATGCTTATCCCAGGCAGCTTTGGCAAACAAGACACATGGAGCATAAATGTGTGTTCATGTATTTGAATGTTTCTGCATACAGGGGTCCCTAAACAGTATTGGAATTCCACAAAATGGGGATGAAAAGCCATTTCATTGTATTTTTTGAAATACCTCAAAATGTCATCAGGAAAGCACTTCCAGTGTATTTCAACAGTCTTCAAGAGTCCATGCAAGCAAATGCATTGCTAAATGTGACAAAAAATTGAACCAGACTAAATGTTCAGTGAATAGTAACAACAAAGGTTATCAAATAATATTTTTCAACAGCCGCTGTGGTTTTTGATTGTAGTCTGAGAATATAAGGCCAATGAAGCAGTAATTTATTCCTTTTCTTTCACACAGTGGATAGTTTCCAGGTCTAGATTGATGCAGATAATTTTACTATTCCCACTTTCCAGGCAGTATATTACTTGGGAGATTGGAAAGATGTGCACTTCAAAGCTTTCACTGAATGAGAAACTGAGCTAGATATCTCCCTCTTAACTTTCCCCACTGGTTGATATTGCATGGCACTCTTGATATTCTCCTTTTCTGTTTACTCGGAGAGTCTGATTTTAGACTGTGGACAAATAGATGGTAATGGTGCTTTCTTATTTGTGTGTGAATGCACACATTCATTTATGATGGAGGCAAATGAAGTGATGGATTTAAACATTTGGAGGAAATGCATTAAGTGCAGCACAGACTAGCAATTATATATTACTCCCACCATCTCTGATGTGCCATTATTATAATGTCTATTTCAGTTATGAGAGTTTATCTTCTTCTCGTGTCACACTGTGGTGCAGGACTGTCAGTGGTAGCTAAATGTATTTCACTTAAAGCTTCAATGTGAGTGTTTGGTTTGAAGGAAATGTATTGTTAGTCCTGTCTTCCTGCCCCTCAACTGGTTAGCTTGATGCTCCAACATATATCGATGAGCTGTCTCTCATGAAAAGGCTTATGAGCAGCTTCCATAAAGCCTTTACAGGTATTGAAGAAGCACAACAGCTATTTGCATTTAAAAACATCAACACCGAGCTTCACTCTGTGTTTTACAAAGGGATGGAGGTGACATGTGTGTAGCTGTTAGTCACATTCAGTTTTCTGGTGTTCATGAAATATTTATTCTGTTATCACAAAGAAGTATTCTGACATTATTTTGAGTTGAAAAATATATTCATATGATCGTAGTGACAGTTTGTTATGTTAAGAACATGTCAGTAATGTTAATATATAATGTGTAGTTTGTTTCTAAGCCTAACATTGTTCGTCCTTGTGCACACACTGAACCCACATTGTACTATGACACTAGATTGTTTGCAATGTTCATCTCTTTAGTTAGCGCTGACTTTAGTGAAGTTGAGTGAATAACTACCCTAGCTCGTAATAAAAAAATGTAACTTTGAGAAGAAATAATGTTGACTTTTCATTTTAATAACATAGAAATGAACTAAAACCAAGTGTAAAGTAATACATTCACATTCCTAAAACACAGCAGCATAGGTGTTGGAAAGGTTAGCTCTGCTGTTAAGTGTATGTGATTAGTAAAGGCAAAAAGTCTTGGAAGGTATCTGTAGGTCACATTCAATAGACAAAAGGTTGCACAACGAAAGGTTGTCCAATAATAAACTCTCTAAGTTACAAGCTTTGGCCCTTGTTTTTTTTCCCTTTTGTACTTCAAATTGGCCCTCTGACATACCTTACCCCTCTTGACTTTTGTGCCAAAACTACTAAAAAAAGCATCATGTTGCAGCTTTAAACAGCCTTTGCCCACCAAGATGTCAGAAGTGCTTTTTCTGGTGACAGTGTCCTCAGTGGCCATGGCACATGGTTGTTGTTGGCCATTAATTAGTGTAAAGCCCCCCGCCTCCACGTACCATCTTCCAGCGTGTCAGAGTTGTTTATTTAGCACAACAGGAACAATTATGCAGTTGACAAGGCAGCCACCGTTTGAAGTCCTTCTTACTATCTCAACTGGCCTAAAACACAACACAGCCGACATCTTGCAGCACCCTGATGGTGCCTTGTAACCTTCAGCAGATGCCTTGAAATGCATTTTGTAGTATGAAAGCATATTATCATAACCAGATGCCCACCCTACCGCCCACCTCTGCTCGTGTTTGAAAAATGAGGTTCAGTCTTGAATATTAAAGACGGCGAGGTTCATTTATTTAGGGCTGTGTTTGGGCCACCAAGGGATGCTGATTTGAATCTCGTTTGTTAAGCTGTCTATCCTTATCTGTCAGCATCAGAAGATGCAATTTCTCTCTTCCCACCTCATCCTCCTTGTCTCCTAAATGGCAGGGATATTTAGAGGTGCTTGACAACTGAGGCATGCAAATTAGCAGTTGATGTTTCCTGCGTTCTTTTAGTTTCTTTCGCTTCTCACCCCCCTCTCCACCCCTGCATCGGTCCTTTTAGCCTCTCTGACGAGATGTTATTTGTGATGCTATTTTCATAACTATGAAGGAGGAAAGTATAAGGGTGAATTAAAAAGACTTCTATAGGCATAGACATCTATAGGTTTTTTTTGTCTCAGCCTCAATTGAAAATAGCAAAACAGCAGCCTCTTTATATGATTTGGTGTATTCTAGAGATGTATCATTTGCAGTCCACAGTTCATCTATGTAACGCTGCATCTTGCTGTGACAGGGGGACAAGGCAACATATGACAAAGACATACAAACATGAAATTCAATATGAATTGTAAAAAAAATTCAATCAACCTCCAACGCAATTATGACGTTGGTACCTCATATTGAACCATCTGTTTGAAATAGCTGCCATATTTGGGGTGGCATTTAGGTAGGTATTTCAGTTGGTAGAGCAGCCGCCCTATGTGCGAAGGCTCAGTCCTCACTGCCGAAGCCCAGGGTTCAAATCCGACCTGTGGCTCTTTCACGCATGTCATTCCCCGTCTCTCTCTCCCCACATTCCTGTCACTCTTCAGCTGTCTCTATCCAGATAAAGCTTGAAAAGGCCAAAAAAAATAAATAAATAGCTGCCATATTTATAAGGTGGGATGCTGGTGCAACAAGATCTAATCAAATAAAATGAATCAAAAGCTGCATTGGGCAGCAAAGACTGAATCGGCTGAAAGTATCAAAGGCCAAGACAAACTTTTCAATTCTGGTATCAGCTTACACAATATCAGGCTAAAAATTGCCACAGGACATGAAAAACCACAAGCAGTTGGTCAGTTTGATTGGCTCAACATGTGGTCTGAAATGCAACCATGATTACCTGACCATCTGGAAACACACAAATGTCTTATAGTCTGATTTTGGCATTTAAGACCGTTTCAAGGAGTTTGCACAACTTATCAAAGGTCATATAAGTAGGCGTGTTGCTGCTTGTGACATGTTTTGACATTTCTGATTGGTTGCTGTGACAGTCTGTCTATGACAGTAATTTCTGCTGTGAATCACTTCTGAGTGTGTTTTTGATAAGATGTAGACAAGCTGCTTTTGTGAGCTAATGTGTTGAACAGTATTGGTACTGACAAATAAGAAAATATTTCAAATATAGTTATTTGATTTCCAAATAACTGCTTGTTTGACTTTTGGCTTTGGTCTTTCTTATAACTGAGGGGGTTGTATGCGTTTGCACTTGTGTAAGCATTGCACTGGGGACCAACATAACTAGCAGCAACTACTGGCAAGCTGCCAAGTGTTGGTTTTGTGGCAATCATTTAAAATAAACCAAAGCCACTCAAGACTCACCATCAACCCCAACAATAGATGCGACCCCAAAGCAAAGTCTGATATGTTATTACTGTAGTTTTTCAAATCAAAGTAGCACAGAGCTGTAAAGAATCCATTTTTCATTTTTCATTTTTCAGGCAGAGATATTGTTTGTGAAACAAACAAGTGCAGCAAGTGGCAGCTGATGACCGATGACGGCCGTGAGCAATTCTTCTCAGCCCACAGGCTTGTTGAGCAGCCAGGTCATTCGGTACTATTTATTCACATGGACACAAATTAAGGGGTTTTGTTTCACCACCTGCTGCACTTAAAAGTTAGATTACACAAACATACTCAAGGAAGGAGAATTAGAGGACTTGTGTTCTTTATATGGCATTTTATGTTGTGTTTTGGACAGCCAGTTCAAGTGAGCCAGCTTGCAGGCATGGCTAAGGGTGGTGGCTGGGTTATATAGGTGTGACATCACAACCTTACAGTAGTCTTGACAGCGCTTTTAAAGGCAAACTTTCTACATGTAAATACGGACTGGGTGCATTTCTCCATAGATTGAGTGTTTTGATACTTGTTTGACTCCAGCTTTATAATAAAAAAATTAAAATATGGGAAACTCATTTTCTATAATGAGACCTTTAATGTCCTGAACAGGTAAAATTATACAGTTATTCAGAAGAAAAAGCAACAAGTAGAGGGATGTCTGACAAAGTTTATATACTTTTGTGTAGCACAAATTTCTGGTATTGTTTTCCTACACACTATCTATCAATATCTATTAATATTCTTTTGAGGATATTGAGTTGTATGCTGTTCCTGTTGTACTGAATTTGTGAATCTGCTTATGTTGAGCTCAGGCCTAAGCCTTGATTGACCTCATGTGTACATGCACAAGGAGTGTGACTCTAGTTACACTGCTATCGATGTGCATACAGATGTGAATAATTGAAATAATAATAACAATTTTCACAATAATATGAAAAAGAATAATTTACAGAATATTGCACAGGTAATGTTTCTGACATTGTTTATCAATTTTGAATGTGGCCATATAGAAATCATTGCCCCTCTTCAATCCTTTTGTGTGGCCTGGATTTTTTTTATATGGTATTTGCTAACATATAGATCAGAGAGATAGATAGATAATATTTTCTGGGTAGGTTCTCACACTGCTGTCTTGTTAATCATTTCTCATCACGTCTCATCCCTGGTTTCCATGAACACACCAGACAATCATTGTAATTATATGTTATGTGTTATGTAGCAATCTCTGTTTTCTATTTTATTTTGGACCATGAAAAAGACTCTTGAAATAAGGCTTTGCTCTCCTCAGCATTGTAATTCACTTGCTTTTTCTTGAATTTACCAAAACACAAGCAGTAATCTGTGTATTCTTGTATCTGTTTTGTCCAGTGGTGAGTCAGAACCTGGTGACAGACAATGTGTCGGTGGTGGAGGGCGAGATGGCGATCATCAGCTGTCGGGTGAAGAATAATGATGATTCTGTTATCCAGCTGCTCAACCCCAACAGACAGACAATTTACTTCAGAGACATGAGACGTGAGTATTATATGACAACTTGTCATCTTAACGTAAAAGGTGTGTTCTTAGGTGTGCTTTCGTCAGGTAAGTAAGTTTACTTTGTTTTGACAGTCAATTATATGCATGTTTCATTCAAAGCTGTCAGTATCGCAGCCAATTTTAGATTTCAATTTGAAATTGCTTCAATTTTGCAGCACACCTTGCTCATCACTAAAAATATTATTCCATGGTAAGATTTTCACTGCCTGAGCTAAGGCAAAAACCAGCAGGGTATAATTAACTAATACAGTATATAATTTACTAAATTTAACTAATAAATTATTTTTTTATTTCAAAGGTAATTTATTACGGTAATAATACAATAGCCTGAAAACCTGATTGCAAAATTAAAATGCCATAATATCTTATAAACTAACAGATTATACAACAAATGCTCCTGAAAATATACTAACATCTATTGTTGCTGGTGCATCCTGTCCTTGTGTTCAGCAGGCCAAAGAGCAAATAGTTCTGTGACCTTATGAAATGTAATTTCTGAAAGGCTAAACGCCAGCAAATATGGATATTCAGCTTGGGAAATCCCACAATCTCTAGAAAGTACAAACATTAGCTTTCCAGTCCTGACTGCATCACTGTTGTGTCAATAATAATAAGCACACACCCTTGTGTAATATTCTTTAATTTGAGAATCTGCTGTTGAACAAAATTGTTTTTGTTTAGTTTTGTTTTCCATAAGTAGTTTTTATTTGTAGTTGGGTTGTTTGTTTGTTAAGTATTTTGGCTGCTAACGGGTCAGGGTTTGTTTTTCTATAAAAATGTTAGATAATTAAAAATGTAGGCAGGCTTAATTAGCTATCTGGTATGACTACAGGGCAAGCTAATTATCTTGCAATAATTTCTGAGCGCTCCCAAGTCGTCACAACAAACAGGAGGTTTCGCATTTCTCCCATTTGCCAATTAGGCCCGAATGCAACAACTAAAAACACTTTTACAACAAAACGCCTTCACTGCTTTGACAGAAATACAGTTGTATGTACAGATGCACAAGAGAAACCTTGTAAGATATTATTTAAAATGAGTTTTATTCAATTATCACATATAATGTCACATATAATTATTTTAAAAATACAGTGAAATGTATTTTTTATGACCTCCTTTATGCATTCTTAATGGACTTAAGTAATATGAGTAATAGTATAATAACAACAACAATGGCAATAAGGAAGAAATAAATAAATAATCCTAGGCAGTGTACTTATTTAGGATCATAGTGGCCCCAGAGTAGAAGCTTTTCCTGAGCCTCTCAGTGCTGGCCTGCTGTATCCGGAATCTTCTTCCTGATTGTAGCAGAAGAGAAAAGGCTGTTATCCGGTTTGTTGGGATCCTGTCAGAGGAGAAAGTAGGCTGTAGCTTTTAGCAGATGCTGTCTACTGCAAGAGAGAAATCATTTATCACTGTCTTTATGTGACTGATATGATATGTGTTTAACTATAGTCTGAAGCAGCCTAATGTGATCAGATGACATGGAAATCAATCCCAGAGGGGAAGTATGTATATAAGTTTTCTTTTTACAAGCAGTTTTTAACTCTCCATAGCACACCAGTGCACCCATTCAGTATTTCACTGTTGCACCCAGAATCACTTGCCATTTTAAAATTGTTCCCAGTCTATCAAAACACAGAAAATAAAGTCTCTCTATAGCTATATACAATCTAAAAATG
The DNA here is from genome assembly GCF_000972845.2 of Larimichthys crocea. Classification (NCBI taxonomy): domain Eukaryota; kingdom Metazoa; phylum Chordata; class Actinopteri; family Sciaenidae; genus Larimichthys; species Larimichthys crocea. The sequence goes on from NC_040032.1 coordinate 19,621,790, forward strand.
GGGTCAGCCAACAAAGAGTCCCCAGGTTCACAATCATATAGAAGCTGTAAGATAGTGTTGTGAGGGAGATCTTGACCCACATCACTAATAATATATAAAAATATATAATTGCCATCATTAAGTAGCAGAACTTAACTGGCTTTTAATGCCAGAGACAGAGGCTGTTTTCCAGGAGAATGTTTGCCAAAGAGTTGTCAGGGAGGACTGTCTGGGTCTTTTACACATATAAATTGGGCAATTTTTTTTTATAATTCATATGCTCAATTTAGATTTGGTTAATTGTTGTCAAAGTAGTAGTTGGAAGACAAAGTCAATTAGACAAATATCATAAAATATGTATATTAACCATGTGAATGGATCCATCAGTAAAGTCATATAACATTAATTAATATGCTCTTACATTACTTGCACTTCCAGAGAGCTACATTAAGTTTGACCCATATGTCTGCAGAAGGATTAATACAGAATGAGGTTAATATAATATACCAAACATTTTCAGCTTTCAGCACGTCTCCTTAAATAACAGCAGATCATATCCCAAAACATTTAATGACCTGTTACATTTATTCTTATCCTGCCCAATTATTGTGTCACAGCACTAATTAGCTGTGTTCACCTGACTTTTTTTTGCTGTGCTCTGCTACATTTTGTTTTTTATTATATTAGGTTTTTAAGACTCTTTTGTAGACTGTAGACTTCAGTGTTAATATAACACATTGTCAACCTCTATAACTATATAAAATTAGCATTATGTTGTTAAGTTCAAAATATACAGAACTTGTTGAGAGAAAAACAAATGGTTACTGTTTCATTAGTTTTTCAGACCTGTTTCCTACCTATACAGCTACTTTGCATGTGAAAATCTGTTGTGATATGGACATATTAAAGGAGAAAAAAACAAACAACAATCACAACAACACCTAACCAAAGTCTCTGGTGTTCTTAAAAGTCCTGTGTATGACATACAGTTATTTTAGCTATTATTGGATATTTAAGCTACTGTTCCTCTCACAGCTCTCTCAGCCTGACCTATACTGAGCTTGTGTGTGAGTATCTTACCCTACTCCCACACACTGGCACTAAACAAAAGTGCTCCTACATCTGATCAAAATAGAGAGTTTGAGCTGATACCAAAAAAGAAATGCTCTGCTTTTATTTTGAATTTGAATGGGACAAAAAAAAATGTGAAACACAACTCCTGGCATTAGACCAAGTTTAATGCATTAATGCCAAAATTTAAATACATACTGTGAATAAACGTGTGTTTAGTTAACCATTGGGATCAGTTGTGGGAATCAACACAGTAATATTTTGCTGCACTATCCCAAATTATCATAAAACACTTGTAGTGTTGTAGGTGTAGTAGAGTGACGACACTATTTTAAAAACCCACTTAGGTAAAAACAAACAAAAAAACAAAATCATACATGACCATATAATGACCAGCACAATACAGTTCACTGATGAAGTCTATGAAAAAAGTATTACTCGAGATGGTGGAGACCAAAAACAGAGTTTTTTTAGTCTCTCCTTTTGACATAACTACTGTACCCACACAGTCCACTGTAATGCCCTTCACTGCTACTCTTGAATTAATTTAAATGAATGTGTATAAACTGCATGTCCAACATAATCAGCTGCATTTTTCAGATGTTACTGTACATCTCAAACTGCTGTTTGCTGTGCAGTTACAGTACACATAGCACATGATGTACATGCACTCATGACTTTCATGACGAGTTCTTTCTACATTCTGATACACCAGAGACTTCCTGCCCCCCTGTGAGGTGAGCGCCAAGCCTTCCTCCTCACTCACCACCCCCTCTTTAGTCATGTTCGCCGCTTTACAAAGACACCTTCTACATGCTACACAAGGGCAAACCCACAGAAAGCTCTCATGTGAACGCAAAACCAGGCTTGGTATTTATCTGTTGATGTTACGAGTCACTGTGAGCTGCCTCCCACAAGCTGGTTGTCAAGGGCATGGTGTACTTCTTTGACGAAAGGGTGGGGGGCTCCTTGATCTCCTGTGATCCCTCCCAGGCATCTTTGCTGTAGCAGCACTGCTTCATTACGACATGGACTCCACCAGACGGCCTCCAAATAACATTGGCCCCCTTCAAAACATCACATCTGCCATCTCAGTCTGAATCCACGGTGGTGGATTATGTTTGCGAGTGTGAGATGGAGCGCAAGAGAGGGTAAAAAGACATAAAGGAGGGAGTGCTTTGAAACTGGCTTCAGAGTAACTTGACTATTGGTCACCCTATTCCTACTCTTCATGTCCACCCAGAGTAGCTCTGATCTCATTTCAGAGATTAAGGACTGTGCTGAATTTATTCTAATTCCCTCTCTTTGGGGCATTGCTCCAGATGCTGAAAAACACTTGTTGTATTTGAATTACTGTTTACTGATTTACGATTCAAAGAAGCTTGGATACCTGGAAAAAACACACTGAAAAAACAAGTCGAAGCAGCAGAGCCTGTAATATCCTAATTTTTACTTACCGATATGGGTCAAGCTCGAAAAACACTGGAGTATGCATTTCCGAACTAGATGTCTTTCATTAAGCCCTCCCTGTCTGGTAAACAACGACAGTACATCTTTTAAACTCTTTGACTCACATCTGGGGCATGGAGCTTGTTACTCTGCAACTTGGGAAAATAGTGCTTTCCCTCTGGAAGTACTTCTGCAGTCGCAAAGCCCAAACCGAGATAACCCCTGATGACATACTAAGGGCTATTTTACCAGACTTGACAAGGCATCTCCAGAGCGATAAAGGATATTATATAACTGTTTTCAGATGCTGAATTGTACTCCATGATGAATAAGCTTTCATGTGTAATGTTGGTAGAATGCTCCTTTATAGTCTTGTGTTTGCTGCTGCTTTGATGACCTACAATCTCCCCATATGGGTGAGGGTTACAACATGTTCGCCTCACACTCAGAAACAGCAGTTAACTTCTGAGACAAGACAAACATATGATGATTTAATAAGGATTGTTGTTTCCACTATTGTTAAAGTTTGCACAGATGGTAATGTTTCCATGGCACAGTGACCTGTTTAATATGTGAATACTATCATGCTTCATTCGGATTCAGAAGTAGTAAACACCCAGCTGGTATTTTTGACTCAAATTAAATAACACACTCTTAAGATGCCTCATTTTATATTGTTACCAAACATCTGTACCTAGCAATTTAAGCTAAAATGTTAATTTCTTCCACGACATCTCACATTTACCTGAGTGTGAATTATTAACTGTTTGGCCTTGTAGCATAAATAAGGTTCATACACAATGATGCATATATAATAATACTACAGCCTTAATACTAGAGACTGCAAACAGATCTTATCTCTTGTATGGGTCCAGAGTTGGTACCACAGAAAAAGAAAGAAGTCTGTAAAATACAGATAGAGTTTAGCAGCATTCAGTTCATCATCCAGATTGCATCTGTTTTTTATTCATGATAAAATACTCAACACATATCATTTCTCTGAGTGTCAGTCACTGTTTCACTCCTTAGCTAAGTGCATAAAACACCCATGAATCCAACTGTTCCATAAGATCTTATATTAGTATTCACAGCTGTAAATATGTCATACTCCTGGTGTACTTCTGACAGTTTTCTACTTCAATCAGAATTCTAGTCGTTACCACCTGTATATAAGTGAATCAGGCTTACTATGATTGCTAGTTACAGCAATACTCAACTGTACTTAAAGCAACCGTCATCTGCAGTGATTTTTACATTTGAACATTAGAACATTAAGATTCTACACTAACAAGTAGCATTTCACTGTTACAAGCCACTTAACAATATATTCATATTAATATATCAAAAACCTAAGTGACCTGAAACGAAAGTCAAACACACGTGGCACAGCTACCGCCCATCCAACAGCATCTGAACAGGTTTTTATCAGAAATGCGCAAAATAATATGAAAATATCTGTGAGTATAATAACACTCACGTAACGGTGACTTTCACAACTACTAAACTAAAATGCAGGTAGTTTTCAGCAGTGACTACCTTGGTGCTACCTAGATGTTGCTTATATTTATTTAAATAAGACATATGAAGAATAATTTACATGACGTTTACCTGATAGGAATAATATTAGACCAAGGACATCAAAGAAAATTACTGTTACCAGCTTTTTAATTAAATTAAAGAATTACAAAAGTCCTCATGCAATTCTTGAGAGAAAAATGCTTAGTTTACATTTTGAGCTGTTTTATCCTTCCTTATTCATTTTTAACACACTTGTTGTTTGAGAGAACACAAGCGCATACGTCTAACATCATTAACTGGGGGAAAGAAAAAAAAACTCCTACATGGTTCCTTGAATTAAAAGGCTAAGAGGAGCACTTGAGCACTCACACTGACCTTGCTCTCCTGTGAAGGAGGCGATGAGTTGCAGGTTTTGTAGCAGTGGGTGATCTGTCCACTGAAGGCCAGCAGGGTTCAGGGTAAAATAAAAGGCTTTATATGAAAACAGCTTAATGAGGCAACTCTTATTTCAGCTGATTATACACTAATGTAAGCATAGTTATGCATATTATATTCAATTTCTATTCATATTTTTAATCTTACACACTCTTTACATTGAAAAACATATTTAAACTTATTATGGTTATTTTTCAAAAATGTAACTGTGATTTTTGAAAGACTGCCCCATTAAAGAGTGGCTGAGGTTTTACACAGTCATGATGAATGCTGAAGCATGTGTAGGCAGCAGTGTCTCATTGTGTATTCTTGGCAATTGCTATGTTCTGCTGGTGAAAAATGCCACACATTGGTCTTACTGTCATATTATCACTCATACTAAAGCATGAAATCATCTTCGGCTGTAAAGTTGGTTAATCAATGTCATTTGATTAATGTTATTGAAAAAAATATAGTAGGATGAAGCTTTAATGTGTGCAAGGGAACCAAGGTGGCAGTTGACTACTCGCTTTAGTAAAATATGAAAACTCTTGCACTATTGCACTACGTCAAGGAAGTACAGTACAATACAAGGAAGAGATTGGATGTATAACGCTGTTTCCAAAAGAGGTGGCAAACTCTAATAAAACGATTATAACAGGCAATTCTTTGATCAGTTGTGCCAGAGTGAGAGAAGCCCCCATGAGTCTTAATAACTGCTGAACCAATACAAAATGCTCCAGTACTCTGGATTTAGGTTTTGACAACATCATGGTGATTTGGAAGCCTGGGCTTCACCTAGAGTGGGGAGGCGGCTGGTTGTAAGAATGTAATTACCCCCGCCCCACCCTGCCTCACCCACTCTGACACCCAATAATAAAATTTTGATGTGCTCCTCTCAAAAAGTAGCAGCAGCCACTAATCACAATTGATTGCAGCCACTTAGGCGAGGCGCACTCATCATCTCCTGCTCTCTCTCTCTGGATGGGAGTCATCCTCAGCTGGAACAGGAGGGGGAAAAAAAATATTTAAATGAAATGCAGAGAGAGAATGAAGATGAATCAAGAGAGGGAAAAGAAAAAGCAAGATGGATTGAAATCATGCAGTCAGCAAAGGTGGAAAAGGAGAGAAAGAGCCATTAGAAGATGTATTGATCCTAATTTTTTGCCACAACACTCATCCACTCTAATTTTACCTTCCCTGCCAGCTACATTTCATTCATGAGATCATGGCAGTGTAATAGACAATAATTGTGTTTGCGTAGACTGTTTTGAGACTCATAATCAGCCTTTTCCTATTTTATATCAAACTGAATGTAACTTTTGGATATTTATGAAAACTGATGAAATGTGCCTTAATCGCTCGTCAAAGTGACCACGTCATGAAGAAGTAAGAAAGAAAGGTTTAAAAGGTTCAAAGGGGTACAGAACATGTATTAGGATGTTCATTCTAGTTAATTTCTCAGTTAATACTTCTTGTGAATATAGATGGACTAGACTTGTGGTGCTCAAAGTGCCAAGAAAAACAAAAAAAAAACGTTTGGGGGGCTTTGGAAAGCACTTAGCTGCAGCTCTGGTTGAAAAGTGTTATCTGGTAATATGAGATTAGCCACATTTCTAGGAACAGATGGTCTAATGCAAACAATATATGAGTTATATGTCACATGCCATATGTTTCTTGAAAGAGTTATTGATTATTGTAATAATTTCTCCTCTCCATACCAGCTGCAAACCTATACCTTTGTTGAGTGTTTACACTGTAAAGCATAGGGGACGAAAAATGAAAAATGTACAACCCCTAATCTGTGAAGTTCAGCTAAAGCTAATATGATGCTTCAACAGTCTAAGTTAACCAAATCATGTTGGTATCTTTGTCCTGGCAATAAAATTATGGTTAGTTGCCACTGTGTTTTGTCCCAGCAACAAACATACGAGAAAGTGCCAGTGCGAATCCCTCCCACTGTTTTTATATCAAGGAAATACGGTTTGTGGTCATGCAAAGATGAAATTTCACACTTAAAAAACAGAAGATACCAGTTCAATCTGGCTCAGACTGCTGAAATCTCGAAAAAAAATGTAAAACCCCATGCATCTACCCATAAATCCACACATTTAGTTTACACTGTGCTAATGTTTCACTGTTTACTGCTTTGGCACTCTGTCTTGACACTGTACTTGTTTTATTCTACTGGACTTTTTCCTAGTTTTTGTCTACTTCGCATGGAGAGTAGTGCACAATCATGCTATTTTAAACATAGATGCATGGAGTGCTCACAGCATGCACAACTATAAAGTTCATTATAGCTGGCGTCCTGTTTTATCAGCAGTAATCAGCATGACCAGTGACACTGCACTCATTAACTTGAATAGGGAGAGGAAAAGTTGGACTTTCACTTTGTCAGCTTCCTCACAAAGTCTCCTTGGCTGCACATCAGGACAGCTCTGTACTGTCTTTTCACTGCTTTTAAATTAGCTTCATCGCCATCAGCTGTAAAAACTGACAGATCAGATCATTTACAGCCTTTCAGAGTTTGGACAGATTTCTCTTTTAAAGACCTAACTATCAATTACCTTTGTCAGACATCTCTGATGCCCTTTTAATGCTATCAGATATGATAGAACAAGAGAAGAAGAGCAGGGCAAAAAAAAAAAGCATGAAGCTAAAGGTCACCCTCTTTTTTGTCCACAGAGAGAAGTGAAATACAGTATGCATGCTAGTGTGTTCTGACACACTAAAAGAGCAGTGTGCAGTGTTGTCCGGCTCACCTTCTCCCCTCACCTCTTTTTTTTTTTTTTTTTTACTTTAATATACCACAACCCTGCTGTGTGAACCAGATAGATCATCATCACCTGTCCTTGTAACTCTAAGTATACAATATGAGCTTGGGGAATTGTGTCCTTGCCACAGTGCCTCAGTGTCTCTTCTCTGTGTGTTTTAGAAAATATTTATTTATTCAGCTCATGCTTATACCACAATGCCTTATTTAGAAATTATGCATAAGAGGATTATGAGATCTCTGAGAAATGCTTTTATGGAATGGATTATATCTGATTGGTATGGATTTTGTCAAATTGTTGACAAGTCAAATATTTCATTCAAATATTGATGGATGTTCCTGTGTACAAATTGTGATTTGTTAGTTTCCAGTTTGACAAACTCTTGTTTTTATCTTATGAAATATCTTATAAAAATCTCAGATTAGGTCAGTGAATGTGATAACTGACAACTGTTCTCACTGGTTGATTGAAATTGAAATTAAAATAGTCAACCAATTAGAGCTCTAAAGTGATTACATCACTGCCTCTCAATCTAGGTGTCCAAATCCCCACTGGGGGGCACAAGGCATTCTTGATATTAAGGGGTGTAAGAAAACCTTTTTAAAAGAAAATACAGTCAGCCTATATCTCAGCAATTCAGTCATTTCTGTGAAGGAAACTAAATGAAATTGTTGTTAAAGTTCTTATAACTATTAAAGAAATAAAGATATAAAATTCTCTAAGGTTAGAGGGCCAAAATCTGACTGCTAAATTACCGTAACGGCAACTTTCTACGTGTGCAGTGTGGTGCCAAATTGGAAAATATTCACCATGTAATTTTCTGCAGGCAAACCTAAAATGATTGCAACATCTGTAGAACAGTGTACTAAGTTGATGTCTTTGAGACAGAAAATGGTTTATCCACTGCCAAAGACGCTTTGCTGTAGGTCAGTTTGAAGGTGACTGACAATCTGCAGCCTTAATGGAGAGTTGAAGTTTCTAAACCTTGTTTCTTGATTGAACTATGGTAGCAATCCAACTCTTCTTGAAATGTGGTATGGGTTGCATGACTTTTGCTCTGGGCTCGGCCGATCTCTGTCACTAAACATCTTTTGGAATATTTAAAAAGAGGAAAGGTTAAACATACCAGAGCATAACAGGAATTTTCAAGTTCTAAAGAAGAGCTGAAATGATGTGGGTCATTCAATTCTTCTAAATTATTCTAAATCTGATCTTTCTGGTAGAATTCAATCTTTGATTGTTTCAAACTTGGTGGCTTCAAATAATGTCCACAAATTGTTCATAAATGTGTGCCCACAAGGATCAATATGAGTACCACTCAAAACACAGATGCTATTTATTCAAAAAAACAGATAATGACAGCCCTTGATTATGATTCTCTGAGCTGCTTTTGAAGTAAAATATATACACCCGTGGCACCATTACATTACAGTATTATTATACCAAACAACAAATTGTTTCAAAGTGTTAGTGATTTAGTGAATGGGCTCAGCGTGGATTACTTGCTGAAAGTGATGGACAGGATAGTGGAGAAAATGAAAAATGACATTAAATTAATGATAGATGTATCACAAGGTTGCCAGTGAAGAAACAAAGAGAGCCTACAGGCATTAATTTTTGAGCAGCCAAGGAACCTGTTGTCTCTTGTGGGAGAAATAGCTCCTGCTGTTGCCATCCAATCCCCTGGCATTTTATCTCCATTTAAAATTCATAATCTACGCCAATAATCTGTGGTAAGATAATGACGTAATTTAAGACAGTTTGCGGTCTGCACTAACCACTGCTTGCAAAACACCACTGTACAAAAACTCTGATGCTGGCCCAAGGGCAGGAGAAATCATTTTAGTGATTGCCTTTAGTGGCATCAATGTGAATCATACCTGCAATTTTACTGGCACCCAAACTGCAACAAGAGAAAATGCTGGAGCAAAATCCTTGCTTCTGGCACAGCACAATTAAAATGTGCCTGTCCAGAGTGAAATACTCCTGTACTAGCAAAGAGGAGTGCTGCCTAATTAAACACTACTTCAACAATTGCACAATTAATGCTGATAATAAAAATAAATGTTAATAATAACCCCAATCCTTAACTTGCTTCTGGGAGTTTCTTGGGAATGATTCAGCAAAATGCTGCTGAAGAACTACATTGCTTGGCAGAAAAGTTATTATGTGTTATCAATAATTTCTCTTGCTGTGTATTTGCCAGGATTCATGCCTAACAACGCCCCTTAGCTCCTTTAAAATCACTGTAAAACATGACCTCTTGGGCCTTATTGCTTAATTATTTATAATTTAATAACTGCAGTATTCAGTTTTATGCAGATGACATAATCTTTTATGCCACCTTCCCGCCTGCAAATCTTGCCTGCAGGTTACAGTCTTCTTTTGGTGGCATTCATTCCACTTTTATTGATTTCGAGCTTGTTGGACTCCTAAAGGACAAAATTTAATAATTTCACAAAATACCTTAAATGTCCCCACCTTTGCCCTGGATTAAGTTCTAATTTGTACAGTACAGCATTATAGACTTAGCATATTGTCCTACAAACCTAATTTAAGAATTCAACTTGGAACAGAGCCTGTTTTTCTTTTAATGACGGACCAATATATTGACTACACTATCTACATTATCTGGCACCATTAACCACAATGCCCTTCCATCCATTTATCATATATTTCCATACATTTCCATCACCACAGTATTTCTTCCTCCAGTGAATCTCTGCCTCTGAAAACAGGTTGCATGCTTTCTTCAGTGCATCTGTATACTGCAGCGTCGGTATGTTTGAATCTGGGAACATTTAATTCAATTAAATCATTAGGATTAGAGTCTGACCTCTATTTTAATTAGGGCTAACAAGGTTTTTGAATGAGCTACACTAATTAGAGGCATATTATTCATATGCCACAATAAGGGCTTCGTTGTGCTTAGATAAAAGAAAATAATAGCTGCGCTTGACGAATGTGAGGAGCTTGTATAGGCATGGAAGCATTTACACGGAAAATCACCCTTTTGTTTGCTGCATTTTCAGATTGCTTCGTTCCAACTTTTTTGTTTGGGCGTGTTTGTACCTATTAGGAATTTATTGTTTTGAGTGTTGTGAGCAGACCTCTCTGGCAGGATAATCAAAGATGGAGAGAAATGTGAAGCGAGCAGCAACACTTAAATTAATGTATGTGGAGATTGATTTTTTTGAAATTCAAATGCAGATTTTTTTCTCTCTCTCTTTCTTTAATGTGTTGACAAAAAGCCTCATCTCCAGTCAGCCTTATGGTATCACTTAAAATGTGTCTGATGTTCTTGTTTAATGATGCACAAAATCAATTGTGGTGATTAGTATTCTTGCTTCTCACTGGTGTTTTCACTCTCCCCCTTTTTGCTTCTATATCAATCACTCCATGTCTATCTCTTGACATTGAAGGCAAATACTCTGTGGGCATACAGCAGCATCCTCCTTGTGTTTATCATCCGTGAAATCATAATGTAGCCTGGTGTTTTTTCTGTCTGTTTTGGGGCTGTTCTCTGTCAGAAGCTTCCATGTTTAATGCTTTAAGCTTTAAGAAAGAAAAAAAAAACAACATAGCCATGAGGATGTGTACACAGATCTATACTAAGAGAGTGCAGAGTGCAAAAAGCCTGGAGTTGCTGTCAATCAGAGCAGAATTTATCAGCACATCAAAGAGGGATGGAGATGGGTAGGCTTTCATTTTAACCACATGCTGTCATTCTACATTACAGCTGATAAAGTGTGTTTAGGTAGGTGGGCAAACAAGGTAGAACAAGATGAGATCACGTAGAGACATCAGTTCCTCTGTAGGCGAACTAAGGACAGCCAAGGATGAGACCTCTGTCAACAAACCATGTTGTTAGCATGTTCTCATGTTTGCACCAAACTGTTTTTTTTTTTCTCTTTTTCATTGCTGCACACCGTGTTACATCACTTTACTTTGTGATTGGGTGTTGACTCATTAGATTGAGGTATTTTATCTCTCTCTGGAATGTTCTCCAGGCAAGAAAAGACTTGCAGCACCTTTTTCCAATAAAACCTATAAAAACATTTATGAAATATTTCTTTTTACACAACCATGCCAACACCCAAAAGAAAACAGGACTGCCGAATGACTTTTAGGTTACGGCTAGCCAATCACTGCAACGAATTTGACGCTAAAGATTGATATATGATGAAGTTTGATATGTCCGTTTATGTGTGGCTCACTGAAGTTGAGGGATCAGATAAAAAAACCCAGCTCCAAATCCTAAATGATTCAAATGCGCCAGTCTAAATACTTGACGAGTCTGTGAAATACACGTTAGAAAGTAATGATTGCTGTTACATATGGATTACTGCATTTGATGTTGAATATGAGTAACACTTTCTCATCTTTGTATTACTGTGCCATATAAATTAAAACTGCTGTGTGTTTTTCTCCTTCAGCACTGAAAGACGCTCGCTTTCAGCTGGTGAACTTCTCAGACAACGAGCTGCGGGTGTCGCTGTCTAATGTCTCGCTGTCAGACGAGGGTCGATATGTTTGTCAGCTCTACACAGACCCCCCACAGGAAGCCTACGCTGACATCACTGTGCTAAGTACAACAGCGAAACGCACGCACATAAAAATGCACACAATCACTTGATTTCTATTAGTAGCAGGCAACTTGTAATCAACATTGAAACTGTGGAGAACGTACAGTTTTGTTGCATGTGCATTCACGTGTTGTGCAACATGGTTGACAGCTCAAACCTGTGAGACTCTGACAGCAGTTGCAGTGAAGTTTGAAACAGGAAAACAATGTCTTTCATATCTGCTTAAGTCTTTAGTAATAATTGCACAACATGCATATCAGGATGTTAATATGAACATTTTTACAATGATGATATGGCATAAATGTGTGTGAAATCACATAAGATAATCAAATTGATGTCCAGTGCAATTGGGTGGACTGAGTTTCACAACATGATCATTGTCCTGCTACGCTCTCTGAAGAGGATATAATATAATATCTAATTACAGCCCAGTCCTAAATATGCATGCCTTTACTAGTGTGTGTGTGTGTTTGAATTATGTCCTACATGACCCCCTTGAAGCAAGAGCTAATAAGGTTACATTGCTTGAAAATGAATAGGAAAAAAACTCAATGCGCCATTAGATGGTGAAAGCATTTGTAGCCAGCCACACTCTAAATAACTATATGGTCTGCGGTCATCAACTTTTCTGTGCAAATAGTTTAAGAGCAGCATCACCCTGTTTTAGCTTGAAAGTGTCAGATAACCACGAAAAAACATTCAAGCTCTGAGCCTGAGGAGGCAATTAAGTAATACAGTAATTGTGTGCATTATCTTCTATTAAATATCACTATGTGTTAGGAAGAAATGCCTCAAGAAATGATAAAACTAGTGAGTGTATGGCAAGATGACACATCAGCTTTTGTTTTTCTTTTAGCTGCCACAGAGTCTGCACGCTTTATGTTGAATATTCTATCAAAGGTGTTTACTACAGAGCGCAAAGAAATATGAAAGTCAATATAATTAAATCAGTTATTAAGGCATGTGGATTTTGTAGGTGTATGTTGTTAAATTATTTTATATTTGTTGAATATAGTCATGCATACTTGTAAATGTAAGTACTTTGCAACATGCAACATAGTGCCCTGTGGTTTTTTTCTAAAAGTCCAATATTAGCATATTATGCTAATTTCAATAGTAGGTGTTCTGCACTTTAAAAACAAGCTCTTGGATGTCAGCTTTTTTGTCTCTTCTTCATGTGGTGCTGAGGTTGTAGAGGAACGTATTCCCCTAGTGTTTACATAGTATTGTTTGTGTGTCCTGTCGTAGTTCCTCCAGGTAACCCCATCATCGAGGCCCGAGATGAGGTCCTGAGCGAGGGCAACGAGACAGAGATGACCTGCACGGCCATGAGCAGTAAGCCTGCCGCCAGCATCAAATGGATGAAGGGCGATAAAGAGCTTCCAGGTAGGTCGGCTTCGCGCATGAAGAGAAAATCACAATTATCAATCAAGACATTTCTTCTCTCAACATAATAAAGGCACTTATGTCAGGGAAAAGATCAGAGTAAGTCCCTATCAAAAATATTCATTCATCAATTGCTTATCAGTACAAAGAATACCTCTCTGTAACACCAACATATTGTGTTCCATTAGGCAGTGAAAAAGGACCAGCATGTGTCACTTTTAAGAGGAAAGAAAACTGCTCCTGCTCCCACTGTTCTCCTCGCTTTGAAAACACATGCAACCAAAAGAATAAAACCATGTGCTGAATGCTTTCAAATATTCTGATTGTGCACGAAAAAGTAGTTAGATATATTCAAAGCCAAACAGTGTGCACCCCAGCAAAGCACAGGCCCCACTGGTAGGCATCTGAGGACACTGCAGCTCAATGCCCTTGCTGAGCATCTGGTTTTATAGTGCAGTCTACGTCATCAGTGGTGCTGTTCCATGAAGGGAAGAACCTAGAAGATCATAAAGCTGCTATAACTAAAGGTGATTTTAGTATGCACCAATGGACACTTTATAGTGTACTACTTGTATAGGCTGCGAAGTTTGACAATGACAATATTTCTGTGAGATCTATAAGAATGATCCTATTGCCTCTAAAATGCACCTGCACAATTTTAAGTGCTGCTAAATAAACTTTTGCACATATGCATCTTTTAAGGCCCTATGCCATCTATAACACCGGTTCCCAAAGTGGGGGTCGGGACCCCCATGGGGAGTCGCAAGGCAGCGAGGAGGGGGGGGTCGCAAGACAGGTTAACGACATTAGCAACAACAACAACAACATTATCTAAGGTCTGTTAGCATTGTGCTAAACATTTCAGTGTATAACAAGGACAAATCATCTGACATCTGGGAATAGTGGGGGTCGCAAATCAATGGTACCGCTGTTTTGGGGGTCGGGGGCTGAAAGGTTTGGGAACCCCTGATCTATATAAATATATAATTTTTAGGGCCATTTTCTTTCTTCGTTTTCTGGCCCTTTGTATTAATTGTTTGCTTCAGTGTGGTTGCTTTTTATGCGTCTTAGAATAGTTTCTATTAAAACAATGTGGATGTGCAGTGGTGGCCAGAGCCTGCTGGCACCATGACAACTTTCATGCCTTCATCAAAGGTAGCTGAGCTTTAGAAGTCTGAGCAGAACTCAGGGGTGAACAGGCCTCCTGCCAGGCGGCTCCACCTCAGAGCCCAGAGAGCAAGCTTTGTAAAGACTTTGAAACAAAGGTCCTAATCAGAAGCTGTGTAGAAGGCCCTGAGCAGCTTCACCTCTGCACTGCAGCACATTACACCCTTAGTGGTTAGCTTAAATCTGACATAGTTCCAATGTGCCAAGGTCAGGGATTGGTTTGAGATGTCAAAATCACATAAAAGTGACTGTGGACGTTTTTTGCCATCCAATGTTTCTACTCAGTGAGGCTTTTACTGCTCGAAAAAACTGGAAGGTGAACTGACAGCTGCTGGGGTGGCAGTCCATCTCCTTGCCACGGCTGAGGTGCCCTTGAGCAAGGCATCGTATCCCCCCAACATCTGCTCCCCGGGCGCTGTATATTGATGCCCAGCGCTCCAGTATATATGTGTATGGCATGTGTGTGTTCCTGTGCATGTGCATGTGTGTTCCGACACGTGCCAGCTGGATGGGATAAATGCGGAGGAATAATTTCATGTGTACAAACATGATTAATAAAGTTTCAACTTCTATAAACCAACTGTTACAGCGACACTGACTGGTAGAAATGGTAGAAACCTGATTTCATATATAAATTACCATTTAAAAATTTGAAAGCTCGATTCGATACAGAGGACTATATTTTTGAATGGTTTATCATGCTTTTAAGTTGTAGAAAGTCCTCTTTGTATTTCAGTGTCAGCTTCACAATAATGCCTTTAACAAATTGGAGTTGCCTCAGCAAAGCTTTTCTTAAAATTTCTAATCAGAAATAGAAGGTTAGCCTATTGTTAGTACAGTACTACTGTAATTTGAACACGGAATATTAGTGGAGCATACTATAACCTGCTGAATCACAGTTTGAATCTATTCAGTCTGACCAGTCTGTAGACTTTCAGATGGCCAGAGGGGGTTCCCAGAATACTTCTATAAAAAAAAAATATATATATATGTTATATTTTTCTGTGTTTCTTGTTTCTATTTTTAAAATAGCCATTACTGAAGCAAAGAAGAAAAACATTGTGGATAGCGGATATACACTATTTTTTTATATGAAATCAGGTTTCTGCTGTGGAAATCTATTTATGTTAATACTCTAATCACTTTTCATGATTACCTAATGATGTTTTGAAATTGGTTTGTGCAGAAAGCTGACAGTAACCCAGTTAAGTGCATGTAAACACAATGACTAATGGTGTGTGTGGTAGCAGTGCACTAAATGGGCAAAGTGGAACCAGTGACTGTTGTAGCATTGATTCCCTTAGAAATACTAATCCACTCTTTGTGATAGTCAGCATCTCTTTTAAATAGGATCTTTCCATAGTTTCTCCACACAAAACCACTTTATCCGAGCTTTCAAACAATGCTCATTTCTCTGTTTTTTGAACGGCAAAAGATCGATTTGCATAATGATGAATGGCCCTCAACCCCCCGTGCCCATGCTGTTTTCCCACACTTGTTGGGAATGGATTGCTATTTTCAGAACTGGCTCGGCACTCTTTGAAGTTTTACAATTGAGAAATGGAATTTTTTGCTATAACTCAACACTCAGTGGTACTTAAAGGCTCACGTGTCACAACATAGCAGTATTTGCTTTTATCCATTTTCACCACAGGTGAAAAGGCGCTGCTAGCTAAAATAGCCCCAAACAGGCAGGCCCACTTATAAAATCCATCTTTTTTTCATTTTTCATATCTTAATGCAAGGTCAGCTTAACTGACATTACCCAAATCATATTAACAATATCATCTTCTTGATCATGCTATACTAGTTAGCTGCCATTTAAATGCTAGCCCCATGGTAAACGGTGTCAAATGACTCCATAGTTTGTTTAGTTAATACTGCAGCAACGATGTTAAAATTAAACCTAGTGTTGCTCTGTTGTAGACGAAGGAGTGGAAGAAAATGAAAGATTGAAAGGGAAAGAATGGCTGAGGGTGCCACAGTCCTGACACTAGGGCAGAATTACTTAAATTGCCTTCAGCTATGGGTCCTTGCCTGGCAGACTTATTTCTAATTAAACATCCCTAGAATTTAACTTAATTACCTTAAGGGATAATCAGGTTCTCTTAAATATCATTTAAAGGTTGCAATTGTCATGCTTGCTAATGTAAATCCAACCAACTCTCCTAATATGCACAGACCCATTACCTCACTATTATCTCATTCTTTCTTTTTACTCTTATCCCGTTATTTAGTGATTTATTAACATTTGCCCTGGCACCGATATCTCCAGTTATAAAGCTTAGATTGCAGTGAAAGCCATGAAGAAAAGGAGTCGTACCAGTGCAGGATCTAGCAGTGCAGGTCATTCCCTTTTCCGTTCTTTGAAGACGAAAGAAAGGAAGATAGGTAGAAAAAAAGAAAAGGCCAGTCTGTAGGGCACTTCATTGACTGACATGGACCAGAACAGCCATTAGCCTCAAGTCTTATGAGACAACCACAGGGTGATTTCAATTACCCTGCTCTCCCCCAGTAGGAAGACTCTCCAAATGGATAAAAGAATATTTTGGGCAAAGTAAAACAATTGAAGTGGAAAGACATATATTTTATTTAACTAGACACGACTCCCTTCCTGCTCCACAAAAATGTGGTTAAGCGATAACGGTTAAAGTAGTGAAACAGAGGAGGCACAACAAAGGTTACAACCAAGAGTTTGTATGTTAGAATTTACAAAACACTTCCACTTTAGCTCTCATTTGCCCTTCGACTGCCATTCGGTGACATTCATTTCTACTGGCTCCCCTCCAAAACTTAGTCTCTCAGAATGTTCTGAGTACTCAACAAAGCATGATGTTTTCAAACAGAGAGCTATCACTAATTCATCTTCAATACCCTCTTTAATTTTGAAAGGCTTTTGTTAAAGTCACATAATTGTCACCTGCTTGATTCGGTTTTATAAAAAGAAAATAAAAGTCAATGGAGAAAAGCAGGGACACACTTAAAGAGAATAAGAAAGTAGAACTAGAGCACCAGTATGATCAGAAAATCAGTGTGTTAATCCAGTATTCAATTATTTTTCATATTACACAGGGGTGTATTTTTTCCAGCCATAACTTTTCTGTTATTAGATACTTGAGCCAGACACTCAAACCTCCAACAACCGTCACTGATAAGAAAAAAATTCAGGATAAAACATTAATGTCAATGAATCAGCCAGGGCAACAGCATCCATGCAAATACTTTATGTCAACATACAGATTTCCACCACTGACCAACATAAAATGGTCTTGACAGTGCTGGCCTTGGGCACTCTGTCTAAAATAGAGTAAAAAGCCATTAGCTCCATTTTTATATAACCCTGTAAACCTACTCTACAAAAAAGCCATGGTTTGCAGACAAATTATGAGACGATAGTTGACTTACTGTCCAGTCCAGCTTGCTAACGGTAACTTTTCAAGCCACTTAGACTGCAGAGCTATTGTGACCAGCACAAGCATCTCTCACTAGAATAAAAATGGTTATCTTGCCAGCTACATTACTTTATCAAATGGTTCTGGAATAAGTGGTTATATCTGCAAGTTTCCAAACCACTTTTTTGAGGATGCACAGATATGGCACTTTGTTAATTTTGGTCAGGCAGACATGTAGCCTGCATAAGAGGCCACCTAAAGTGCATTGAGATCTAAAGACAAGGAAAACTATCTGTACATGAGGCTAAAGAGCAATACACATTAATTTACATTTGTACACATATTATGTGACATCTTTAGCACACAAAGGATGAGCTGTACACACAGAAAAAAGTAGTTGAGGTACGGTAGCCGGCATGTGCAAACCCAGGGAGAGAATGTGATTAAATTGCTTTGTGGTGTGTTGACGCATGTCGACTCCAGGCGTATCCTGATGGTGTGGCAAGATGCCTCCAGTGTGTGGGCTTCAACAGAAAACAATCAGAGCATGTGTTTTTGATGCATCTAGTGTGTTGACCTCAAGAGCTACATTGTCTGTACTTGAATAGATCAGTATTTCTTGCAGCACATTTGGATTACTGTGAGATGTCCATCTTATGAGACTACTCTGTCTCTTCTGCCTTCCTCAAGGAATGGGTACCAGTCAATTCTTGTGGTACACAGTGCACAGCAGGACTATGAGGAGTGTTTTATCTCTGCCTAGCACAAATGGATGGGGAGGTAAAGATATCTTAGTCCAGGCAAGGAGAAATCAAGCAAATGCATGATTGAACACCATATTTACCTCACAAACTGTTCCCATTTCTGTTGCTTTTATGATAGAACTAGGCAGTAGCATTTGTCATAGACATGCAGGTTGCTAAGAAGCCTCTACTAACTGCAATTTATATTTTGTGCACTGTGTTTGGTTTGGCTAGAAACTTGCAGTAATATATTACAACCCAAAAACCAGGTTAATATGCTTCCTGTGCAAATGTACACCTAATATTCTTTTTATAATGGCAAGTGGTTAGAGACTCTTCTCGACCACATTACAGTTTATGGTACTTATTTTTAATGTCTTCCTTAGTTGCCTTTTGATAGGAAGAATCATCTGGACCAAGAGGCAAGTAGTTGAATTGAATATGATCTCCAGTTGATGGTTTAATATCAGTGCTGAGGAGACTACAGTCTCATTCAACATAGAAAGATATAGAATTAATATACTTTGGCAAACTCCACATCTGTAACACCATTTACATTTCTATAGCCCTCCTCCATTGTATCTCTTATCAGCATTCTGGACCTGATCTGTTACTCATCCTAGGGCCTCAGGAACAGCAACACAGCCAAAGTTCTAAGATGTGTGAACGTCAAAATGATAAATGAAAACAAACCTGCTGTAACACTGCTTTTGTCACATACCTCTATACATAAATGCATACTAGGTGTATTTTTCTATAATAACTTATATTTGACAATATATAATATAACAGGTTTCAAACCCATAGGCACTTCACTTGTGTTGATAAGTATTGTAATTTTACAGTGAATTCCTAAGGTATAAAGAGAGATTCAGAAACTCAGGACTTGAATGAAGATGTCTCGTCACCACTGTTTTATGCATCTCAAAAGACATTTTGATTTGAGCAGACCCTTTTAGATTCCCGTTTCAGGTGCTTTCATGAATCTGAAGCCTCTAGTGGTGTTTATTCATGACAACCTGTTCCTTTACACCAGGCACATCACACAGGTTTGCTTTTCCAGCATCCAAAGAGACAGCTGTCACCACAGTGACGGCATCACCACAGTGGCTGAGCTGCAGTATGGGAGCGGGTAAAATATGTGCTTGGCATATATTTTACAGCTAAAATATTCACTGATGTATGCAAGTCTTCACATTAAGACAGGGTTTTCTCCTGGACTAGTGTTTCTTTTGGCAGGTTCTTTCACATGTTTGCTTCAAGTATTTGTCTTATTGGAGGGACACAAACACACTTGTGCGACAGACTGTTAGGAAGGACAAGGGAATGAAAATAATCATTAATCTCTCTTTGCGACTGCGGTCCTGTGTTACCTGTAGCTCCCTCTTATTTTGTATGAGTGTGATGAGGTATCCTCTTCATTGCTTTTGAAAACATATTGTCTCTGTGATATTACAGAGCAGTCACTAATCAGAGGGGGGTTACTTTGCAGGCTTCAGATCTGGCAGCGCTGTGCAAAAGGTGGCCAAACAATAAATCTGGCTTCATAAAGCCTAATGAGTGATTCACAGTCGCATAGTTGCCCCTGACAGCAGGCAATTGTTAGCCGGCTCACCTTCTCTGACCACTCTCAAGGACACCCTCCTCACTTATACTCTACGTATTTTGCAAAGTCACTGAAAGAAAGACATTCTACTTGCAGCCAAATAACGACTGTGTTTGTTAGGCCTTAACATTTTTAAAACATTTTTTCCAGCAGCCTTGAAATCCAAAGGTTTTGTAATTTTGTCAAGCAAAACTTAGTGGACTGACCCTTCAACAAAACAAGTTGTTCACAGAGTACTCCTAGAGGAACCAAGGATGCATAAAATGAAGTTTCAGCACAGACCTTTTGGTGATACTTTCAAATATAGACTATTAATATTTTCTTTGTAAGCCAGCCTAAATCTCTGAAGCTGCTTGTTAAACTAATGTGAGTCCTGAAGCAGGAAGTCAACCAACCAGGAAACTATGAGGAGCCATTTAAATGATCAGGATATGGTTGTCAAATATACAGCCTGGTGGCCAGAAACAGCCAAACAAATGGTCCAATCTGGCAAACTGGATGACTTTGCCAAAGTGAGAAAATGGCATTACTCAGATTTGTGAGCAAGCTTATCCTATATTGAGCATTAATGAAACACAACATATGACATAGGATTTTTAAAGACATTGAGCAGTGTGCAAAATTTTAACAACATTACCAAGGCACTGCCAAAATCATTGAATTTGTAAATGCTTTGTAAGGCAAGGGATAACTGCCAACATTAGTACACAAAAATTAGAATAAAAAAAAACTAATCTTAGACCTTGACAAGTTGTTTAAATCATAAAGTAAAATGTTATACTGTGGTCAAGTTCCGAAATAAATGTGATTAAAACATCTTGCACTTATTTGAGGTATAGTATTCGTGTCCCGTTTATGAACTTTCTGTATGAGGCTCATTCATATTTGACCTGGAATCAGTAACGTCACTGTATTGCTGTGTTTAAGACTGCTTTTCTTTGATGTTTCTCATAGGCAAGCCCAGAGTTGAGCTGACCTACGATAAGATGTACACAGTAACCAGCCGGCTGACATTTACCGTTAGTAAGGAGGATGATGGTGTACCAGTGGTTTGCATCGTAGACCATCCTGCAGTCAAGGACTTTCAAGCACAGAAGTACCTGGAGGTGCAGTGTAAGTACTTTTTACTCAGTAATAAATTAGAAATCGGCATCGGTATTTAAGCTGCATTATGCAATTTTTTATTTTTTTCCCCCCCAAGTGTCTCATCAGCTTAACTGCGATAGAGAAATTGGACGGCAATAGAGAAGAGTGTTCCATCCCTCCTAATTAAATGGCATAAATTTGATATTTTTTCCTAACTAAAACTTTGGTCTGTGACATGTGGCAGTGTCACTGAAAGGGGAATCATCTCCATGAACAGGTTATAATGAATAAAAGAGGAAATTGGACTGCAGTAGAGTGCACTGTTCCATCTTCACTAATTAAATGACATAAATTTCTCACATTTCTTCCCCACTGAAACTTAGGCGCATGGCATTGTCAACAGAGTGAAATTATGTCATTCATGAATATCCTCCAAAGAAATACATTAATGTAAGGTAACAGGTTAACTTTCTGACCAACAAAGTTATATTTGCCTTTTTTTTAACCTTTTGCATAACTATGAATCATCACAATCTGACTGATTTGCTTATATCTTGTCTGCATGTTCACAATATTGTCTGACTGTCATCTGGGGCCATAAAAATGTAAAATCAGTGCAATGTTGTTTGAGTTCAAAAGTTTAAAGTCAACAAGCATACTGCTGGCCAGAGCAAAACCTTGAGCTGCTACTTCTTCTCTTTTAACTATAGTTTATTTTCTCTGCAGCTGTGTGCTGACCAGGTGCAGAGAACTCTGAGTGGGGTCAAGACTAAAACTTGCACAAAGGAATTAATTTTAATCTTTGTAAAATTAGAGCTAAGCATTAGCTCTAAGTTGAAATAAACCTGCACCTTAACCACCAACTGTGTCTCGTAATGGTAGTAAAGTTCTCTACCGGTTGTAGTTACTTATAGCACCCAGAATGTCTTAAATTCATTACACATGCACCTGTAAAACATCTTCAGCAATGAAATTGCAATGATGATTATCAAATGTCAAAGGTACTTGGATAATAATTTAGTTTATAGCACTCAAAAATGAAAGAGTACAAACTAATAGTGTTTATAGAGTAAAGAATCAAATGAAAGGAACATAAACACAGAAATTAAAGGTCAAATGTAAAACACTAAAAGCAGAATAAACACAATCATTTGATGAAAAGTAGTGTATGATTATGTGTGTGTAGAATACAAAACCCTCAAAACGTGCTCACTAAAATGGAAATACTTGATATGAAATGTATTGTTGTTTGAGCTGTTTTGACACATACAAGGTCATCTGACATTTTTCTTTCAGGAATATAAATTCGTGCGTGAGTTTGCAGTATGCTTTGCAGTGCCTCAGAAGTGTTAGAGAAAAATAAATAAATAAAATTCCTTACAAACCAAGATAAAGAAACCAGATTCAGCCCTTAATGGAAGTTATAAGCTTATGTTTTTATTATTTTGTATTGTGATAGAGGGCATTTATTAGGCATCACAGAGAGGTATTTGATTTATCACACCTTTACAGTGGCTTCAATGAAAAGATAACTAAACTACCACAGTCATGTGACAAGTAAAAGAAACAATAGGTCCTTGTGATTTTGAGTTTAAGATCTTTTTATTGATCCAAAATGATAAAATGTATGTATTTTATGCCTCTGTGACCTCATGTCTTTGCCCTCTGGAATGTCCTTGCGTGCTATTAAAACAATAACTCTTCTGTAGCTATTTGACCTTTCCCTGAAAGAGTAAGAAGAGAAGATCAGCTCATCTACAGAGGCAGCATGGCATTTTGTTGGCCTCTGATAACAAGGAGTTCACATGAACCACCCGGCTCACTGCCTCACACTGCATCATTCAGGGCTGCTGCTGTCATGCTCTATGCATACTGTGCATGTGCATGGGCAACAAACAAGCATGGCCAGTCATGCACTTCACCTCTTCTTTGATCTCTCTGCTATACAGTTTCAATTTAGCATGTTGACTGAAGAGTATTACTGTCTGTATATCTAGATAATAATTGTGTAGATATGTTAGAAATTTCTCTATTTTATGCCTCGATAATATACTGGGAAGATTCCCTTTGAGCTGTTCTTGATTTCCTGAGGATTTTCCTTTCTACGTGCACTGCCTCAAATCTACAGCAGTTAGCTGGAATGAATTAATCTGAGGTATAGTAAGTGATTGTGTACCTCAGTTTTGCAGTCATGGTACTTTTTATTTATAACTAGTCTTTCATGCTTTTAGATTTTGTTTTGTATGAAGGGTCTGCAAAAAACAGTAGTGTTTTGTACATGACAGAAGACACTGTGCAATGGTTCAACCAGACAAACAATTGAAAGCAAACTCCCAAGACTGTGACATTGACTAAATGAAAGTTTTAATTATTTGATTCTTCTTCCCTAACCCTAACCCTAACCTTAACTATTTTAATAAGACATTTGCTGTTCCACTCTATACTACAATTGTGCTATAAAAGAAAACCATCAGAAGTCACCTATTATGGTGACTTCTGAGCAGTAGTTAATGCTGCACCGAACTGAATGCCATGTTCTAAATGGCTCAGGATGCTTAAAAATCCTTAATTTTCCATATAATTAGTACTAAACTACCTGGACCTTTCCACCAACCTTTTTAAAATCCAGTTACACATCATTTCCTTTCTAGGAAATTATGAAAGTCAAGATCTATAAAAAATGTAGTAGTTTTTCCATTACTACACAGTTACGCACCAGTTTGTTTACTGATTACAGAGATAGAAGAGGTGATTTACATCTCAGTCACTCATTGTGTGGGCATTTTGTGGTGGAATAGACTGCATTGTGCTGAAAGAAACAGCAAAAAGAGGCTATTGTCAGGAGACAGCATAATTAAATAAGCCTGTAATGTTTATGTGTATAAGCAAAGCAAGCTGTTTTGCTCCATTGCCTAGTTGTTTTCCCTTAAGGTCAGCTGGCTGCGGAGAGATGGATAGTGCCGTCTTGAGTGCTTATGAGGTGAGGCACACAATGAAGCAAATAATTCGGTTAGCATAATGATAACGGCCCTCTTGCATACAGTAGACACTATTTCATTTCCACTGAAGTGGCAGTATTGGGATCTAGCAGTGTGTGTTTTTTCCATCAAGTAGTGACAAAGAAAGCTCCCTGCCATAACTACTTGAGGCTATGAAAACAACATACAGATGTCTGGCGTCCTTCATGTTTATGGCTCAGAGATGACAAGGTCAGATGACGTTGTGAGAGAAGAAAAAGTTGCAGGATGCCATGTAGTGCCTGGAGTGGAAACAAAACCAAAGCGTTGCTGTCTAAGCCCATGCATGCCCACTGAGCAGAAGACCTGGCTTTTTGCCCATCTGCTGTCCATCACTAAGACCGAGAGCTGGCCACTGACAGGGTGTGATTTAGACAGATGGATGGCCAGACACGTGTTGTTTGTTGCCGAGAAGGTCGGACAGCAGTGTGAAACTTTACTGCAGGCTTTGAAATCATAAATCAGTCCTGTGCTCTCTGTCTACAGGCTGATTAAAATGCAAGTGTGCTTTTAGGCTATAGGATTTGGAAAAGAACAAGAATAATTTACATTACAATCGGAAAACTGTAATTACCATTGTGACTCAGCAGTCAATCTGGTATGAGATGACTGAACTCTAGAGGTATTTATCTACAGCCATTAACCATATCTACATCTAGCGGTATAGTTGCATATTGCAACCTCCTCCACTTGTCCTTCCAAGCATGAGTTTGAAGCTACGGTGGCTGCAAAACACAAAAAATGTGAAATGCCCTATCTAGGGTCAGTGTTTAGTATGTCCATTCTTGGGTACTGTAGAAACATTGCGGTAAAACATGTTGGATCACAAAAGACCAGCAGCATCTGTATTTTAAAAGGCTTGTTTTAAGGTACAGCCTTTATTGAACTGTACAGTTCTAGCCCCCCTTTAGAGCCCCCCTAAATCTGACATACTGGACTTTTAAAGGATGTAAGCATTTTGTGTAATTTGTAGTTAATCAACACGATAAGAACGATTTTCACTCTAACGTCTCCCAAACTCTAATAGTAGAAATGAACACATTTGGTTAATAGCATGCTATTTGTTCTTTAGCTGCCATACATTCATATTCTCTTATAGTTGACATTTAATGTGCAGAATCATCAATCAGCCATACGTAATAAAAATGTGACTCAGTTGAATTCAGAACAGTATTTTGTTGCATTTGTTTTTGTCTCAGTCTTACTTTCAGTGCATGGTAACACTGAATTCAACCCCTAACCCAGATGATGATTGAATAAAACATTAACATTTCTGTCCAGAATAATGGATCATCTCTCAACAACAAGAGAGAGAAAAAAGCCTTGATAGCACCAGCAACAGTCCACTGGAATGGGAACAATAGAAACTCCATGGTTGCAAAGAATAGCACAGCAGAACTGTCAAAGCACCCACTGATTTGTCAAACAACAGTCTTACTTTTCTTTCAAGCTGCCTCAACTCCTCAGCAGTGTCGTCTGTTTTGTTGTAGCGTCTTATCAGGTAACGTCTTTGACATTCAGGCTACTTGTGGTCCTGCACTGCACCACATTTATCATTCGCCAAAGCTTTGGCTTGTGTTTTGTGTTAGGTTGATTTAAAATTCCATCCAATATTATGCCCAAGGTAGAGCCAACACTGGCAGAGTGATTTAATGCAATGGAAAAGCAGGTTGAGGTCAAGACAGTGGCAGTACGCAGATGTAAAGGAAAACCATCTATTCAGGTCAGATACATCCAGTTTGTTTAGCATGAAGCTAGAAAGTAACGTCTACTACCAACAAACTGTATCTTTACCTGACTTGGCTTTCACTCCACCATTGCTGGGAAATCAGGGTTAACGTATGTGAGTATTTCTGTGTCGTGGTAAGGAAACTGATGGAAAAAACAAGTACCTGATTTGAAATTGCTTTTGCCCAGATAAGAACGCTGGAACAGTTTTACAAATAGGAAGGAGTCATTAATTAAATTTTTATATAAATATCTATATAGACCGATATAACAAGCATTTTACAACATTACACAAAAAGATATGGGTCAAAGCTGACCAAGTAACAAAAACAACTGGACAGACCTGGACAGAGTTGCTGATATGATATATCAGCTGTGAAATAATGTGAGGAATCAGGTTCAGAATATGTGCTCTACACCTCAATGCTATGCTGCTAGTCAGTCAGCTGGTAGCCTGGATGAGAAGCATTAGCTATTGCCAATCAGCTAATGTTTTTGCACAACTTATGTGGTCTGCCTAACATCAGTGCTTGATGTCTTTGCTGCAACCTCTGCTCTCATGTGTCAAGCCAAACACATCAGAACATTTGATAAATTGTAGAGTACCACTGTATGTAATATTGCATTTCTAAGCATCGAAAAAAAAAATTAAAAAATAAAAATGCTATATATATATATATCAGAATCAAAACAGAAAGAAACATTATAGAGAGTAGGTGCATAGAAGAAGGTTAGATAATGCTTTGTCCTGTTGTGTTATTATTTAATTTGGTCTTTTTCTCTTTTATCCTTTCAGACAAACCAGAGGTAAAGATCGTGGTAGAATTTCCTCAGGGTCTGACCAGGGAAGGAGAGAACCTGGAACTGACATGCCAGGCCAAAGGCAAACCCGAGTACGACACACACACACACACACACACACACACACACACACACACGCACGCATGCACACACATTTTAACTAAAGATGTGCCATGGGTAGAAAAAGTACATGCACATTTCTGTGTGCATACTGACTCATACAATCATAGACATAAAAAATAGAAATCCATTAACCTTTTCCCACCCACCTTGGTGTAGGATGTTAGTATATGTGGAATAAACCACAAAGTAGTACCATAAAAACATACAGCATATGAACACAAAATATATGTCTTATTAGATCTAACCCTTTTGGTCATATAGGTATTATTTTTAAAATGCTCCAACATAAAATTAATTTCGGTACAGTATACAAACAAGTATGCAACTTAAAGCTTAGAAATATGGTGTCTCCCTATCTTAAAGGAAAATTGGAATTCAATTTTTTTAAAACATAATGTCTAAATTTGTCACAAGGTTGTGTAACAGTCAAAAATAGTCTTGTTTTTATTTAAGAGTACCTGAAAGTGTCTGGATTTCAGCCTACAGTAGAAACACAAAGGTATGTGCAAAAGGAAACAGTGGTACATTATTCAATATCTACAGTATATATCGTGCAAATGCAGTACAGAACAGTGAGGGAAATATAACTTTTAAAAAATACTACATGTCAAATATTAAATCATGTTCTACCTTTTGGTTGGATGTGGCTCAAGAAGGTTATCCAGGGCTACAGAGTTGGTGCAACTGTCCATGGCTCCTCTTGTTGACATGTGTCCTTAAAGAAGACACTGAACTCACTCTGCACTTACATGCACTGCAGAAGTAATGTGAAATAGATAGCATAGATTTACCTTTCTTGGAATAATGGTGAATAGGTAACATTAGACCTTGAAGTAAAAGAGAATGCAGAAAAGCAGAGAGAAAATAGAAACTCACTGATCATATTGACAACATCAGCAGCAGCAACAGTTTGATTTAAATAAATGCAAGACAAATGTATGAGCATCTTATCCTGTCTACCTCCGCCATTCCTCATGATGCCACTGCTGAATCATTCTCTGACAACTATAAGCAGTCATTTCTTAGGAAACAAATTATATATTAGGGAAAATGTTAAAATACTGTAAATAAATAAAAATATAAAATAAAAATATGAAATCTGTCTCTATTTACTGAGACAGAAACGTACTGCAACTCTGATTGTACAACCAACTACTCTACATTTTCCAGTGAAATCTTTCTTTTGGTACAACATATTTTACATTTAATATTTTTAACTTTAATAGTACCTTTAACAATCCTTGATCTTTAGTCCATAACAGATAAATGTCAAAATGATGTTTTGATGATGAATGTTCTTGTTTACACTATTAGAAAAGATTGCGAATAAACCCTGGTTGTTATTTTTAAGTGGAAAATTGGAGTTAAATGTATTATTTGTCTGAGTTACATTTATTTAAGTTAAATTATCTGGACCAGGGTGACCTGTGATGAATCAGTTTTGGTTGTCCTCGGTTTGAGGGTTTATTTTGATCTTGTAGATTATCTCCGTTTTCCTTAATCACTTGGATTTGTCCTTACTAGTTTTCCTCTTACTTTAAATATAGATGTAAAAAGTCCCACAGGGATCAGTCCTTGGTCCTTTTCTTCATTTAAAATATTATAATTACAATTACAGTGCCATGCTCCTTGTATAACATAATATTACTTACCATTTCTATTCTAGCATCTCAATAATGTAAATTTATGACAGTGCTAATAATTTATGGTTTTAAAAGATTACAATCTTGCTCAGAAGCCTGGTTGAGGGATGGGTGGTGCTCCTCTCCGAGTGTGTGGTGGTAAGTAGATTTGTAGCCTGCCCAGTCATAACTTCAAAAAGTGACACAGAATCTTTTCCTTGTGGACTCACTGCCTGCAAACTGAAAAACTGGGGTTGGGGTTAGTGTGTGATGGGAAAGACATTGGGTCAAAGCATATTTAGGCACTGGACTAACCATTGGCTCTAAAACTTGGACTCCTCACAGAGATCTCTTTTAATAAGGAGTGGGAGTAAAGCTGATGGATAAGAGCCTTGATACAACCAAAGACAAAAAGATGTTACTAAGCTAATCTTAATGTTACAGACAGACCTGAGGCCAGACATCTCTAAACGACCATTTCTGGATACATAATCACTTAATTGAGTAGCTGCTATTTTCTTTTTCGGGACTTTCAAAGGGGAGATTTGAAATTGGCCTGCAATTATGAAACCCATCAGAATTACTGAGTGATACTTTTGCAGGTGTTTAATTACCACTCCTTTAAAGGCAGAGGGCAGAGCAGAGAAGGGCACTAATGAGAGTGGAGTGGGTCCTAATATCAAGCAGAAAGATTTTTAGCAGGAAGATGGTTAAATAGGCAATGTGTTTTTTAGTAATGTGTGCTAATTTTCTGTCAGTGTGCGAAGCTGAGAGAGTATGTTGATGGACTCGAGGCACTGGATGTGCAGATGAAGTCAATTTGGGGATTAAAGTTTGTTTGTGGTACACAGAGCTGAGCACAGAGAACAGTCCCCAAGGCATAAACTTGAACAGTGGCATTTATGATTACAAAACTTTTCTTCTGAGAGATTGGTATTAAAAGTCACATGATAGAGGAATGGCGTGCTAGTCTTTCTCGCACCACTCAGTCTTCTGAAAATATGTCCTAAAGCCTCAAAATGTTGATTTATGTCCACAAGAGGACTGGCAATGGGTGTCTAAAGTATAACTGTCTGCATGTCTACAACTGGTGGTCACTGATGA
The DNA here is from genome assembly GCF_000972845.2 of Larimichthys crocea. Classification (NCBI taxonomy): domain Eukaryota; kingdom Metazoa; phylum Chordata; class Actinopteri; family Sciaenidae; genus Larimichthys; species Larimichthys crocea. Next base: position 19,651,359 of record NC_040032.1, read on the forward strand.
GAAACCAGATCCAAGACAAAAGACGACCAAAAGCGGCATGCGCCAATCAACCTACTCATGGCAAATGAGGAGAGTCCTGGCTGGGCCCAGCAACTCCTTCTCAAGGTGGCCAACTCATTTGAATGGAGGTTTGATGAACGTGGCAACTCAATGAAACATTTTTTATATCAAAGCACCGCTGTCAGAAAAGTTTTGAAAGAATTAACTAAAGAAGTAAACTATCTACAAACAAAGTTAACTAACCTGGAAGCCCATAGTAAGAGGAACAACCTAATCTTTTTAGGCCTGGAGACAGGCAGACCAGATAAGCTGATGAGTGAAGTACTGCGTTATATCCTGGACCTTAAGGGCAGTGACCCAACACCAGAGGTTGAAAGGCAGCACCGCAGTCTATCAACCTTGCCCTGCTTCAACAGACGGAGAGGGGGAATGCTATGGGTCTATCAGGATCTTCCAACAGAGATCAGAAGAAAACATGCGGAATACGATGACCTCAGAGGGAAACTGCGCTATGGACTGCTGTATCCCTCCTGACTTATAGTCACCATTGGTGACGTAAAATACTTCTATAACAATGCATCGGATGCAGCTGAAAAACCTGAAGATGAAATTGCCTAAGGTTTTTTGGCTAACATGAACAAATGACAAGAGGCTTAAATGCACCAGCACTACTGTAAGACTCGCCTCACTTTTTTTTCTATTTTTTCTTTGTTCACGCACTCTCTCTCTACGCAGGCCTACATAAACATATGTATGAGTGCATGTAGGCCTACATCAGTTTAAAAAGCTATTTTAGTGGAACTAGAAATATAGAGGCAGGCATAGAGGCTACACTGTGTGTAACTCATATTCCCAATTTATTTTTATTTTTGTACTGTTATTGCTAGTGCACACAAGCAGGACATCTCGCAAGTTGAGAAAAGGACAAGGAGTAGATCTATGATCTGCACAGACGTGCCCTTCTTTTTTTTTCACAGACAAGGGCTGGACATTCTGTCTATCACTGTTTTTCCTATTCTCTTTATGCCTTCTGGTATTATTATTACTATTATTTATTTATTTTTTGGCCAGTCTGTGTATTGTCCCTTCCTCCCCACACACCTCTATGTTGGTACTGAACGTACAAAGAAGAATGCCTCATGAGATCAAACAATATAAATCTGAGTTGGAATGTAAAAGGGATTTCAAATAAAACAAAAAGATATAAAATTATGAATTATTTGAAATCCCTATAATGTGACTTGGTGATGCTCCAAGAGACCCATATTTATGAAGCAGAATCACTCAAATTGCAACAAAGTTTTTTCACCACCAGGTAGTGGAGCATCGAGAGGCGTCAGTATCCTGATAGCGAAGAGAATATCATTTAGGCTGTTAAAAAGGTTGACAAAGATGGTAGATATATTATCTTATCAGGCTTCTGACAAAGTGAAAAATGTACTTTAGTTCATGTTAATGCTCCTAATATTGGACAAAATACCTTTTTATCTAAATTGAACTTGGTGCTGTCAGAATTTGCAAGTGACCCCATTCTATTGGGCCTATCTTAACCTGGTCGGTAATGCTTTGTTGGACAGGTCCGGACGTCTGCTCCCATCAGATGGAGCACTTTTCTTTTGTCACTCATTAGGATATGTTTGCAACTGTATCATCTGTAGACCAAGGTGTTGTTTTATTCAGTTTACAATAAATGACAGGTCTCTGATGTGAGATTTAATGGAGTGCAAATGAAGCTATTAGGGCACTCAGGGGTGAGGAAAGGAGTAAGAGCTTCAGGCTTCAGGCAATAGAGCTAACTAAACATCGATACAGCTGGTTCTGTTGGTTTGCTGACGAGGAAAATAATCATCAGATGAAGCTGGAGTTATAAATATTATAGTAAATTAGAAACCGTAATATGACCAATTTGCAGATTTGGCATTGCAGTGGGTCATTTGGTGTGCAAGCAAATTTAAATGTGGTGATAAATTACAACTTCAAATAAATATTCATACTGCATTGGAAACAAATGTTTTTTTGCAGTCAAACTTGACTTGAAAGGTGGCTCTGGAAAGTTTCTAGTTTTCTTTTTGGCAGAGAAAGATAGCTGCAGTAAACTTAGATTCCCAATAGTTGCAATGGATGTTAATGACAACCGAGTTTTGTTGAGAAAAACGTATCAAAACATCCACTGAAACTACCTTTGTAGCAGAAAATATATAAAAAATATAACAAAATGCACAGTTTCCATTTATCCCCAGCACACTTAGCCGTCTATGTCTGCTGCCCCCAACTAATGTTGGCAAGTGTAGTTACCCTGCAATAATCCAGTTTGTTCTCTGCACATCCATCACTGTCTGGTTTGGGTCGGCCACCAAACACAACAAGGATAGACTACAATGGACTGTCTGGACTGCAGAAAAAAAAAATCATTGGTGCCAAACTGCCCACCATTCAGGACTTTTACATTTTACATTTTCCTGAGTCAGGACACAGGCAGGAAACATCAATACAGGCTTATCACACCCTGAAAACAAACTACTCAACCAGACACAACAAGAATTTCTTCACAGGACATCACTCTGATGAACTGTTACATCACCCTGGGTGACTACTCTGCCGACAAGTTTTGTCTGAGCAGGTATAAATACAAGTGAACATAATGCATTGACGATGAGGATCATGCTTTTGCATGTTTTTCTTTCATTTATTTACCTGAGCTGTTGGGTGCCTCTACAGTGGAAGTGCACTAGCATTTGCCCAGCAAGCCATTTCATTTTGTGTAGAGGCATAGGCCTTACATTCACAAGTCAAGTGCACTAATGAGCTTAGAAAGTTCAGGAAAATTATGGTTTTGTAAAACTATAAACCAATACAGAACTTTGACGTGGTTTTATATTACAATTTTAAACATAATCTAAAATGTATTCTTAAATTAAAGATAGGATCAATCAAACAACCCCCGGTTTGCAATAAATATTCTCATTCCAAACTCTGAATGATTCTGTGAAGGGTATAAGTACAAGAGCACACACATACAAACACACACATACACACACACACACAGAACCAAACACTATGTACTTCAGACTGCCTCTCCCCACCAGCCCCCCACAGTTTTCATACTTGGCATAGAGACAAGCTCACTACCCGTATTCATTTTATAAAGATGAAAACACAATCAATACAGTGAGCCGGGAATTGGAAGTCATTTTCATTAGAGCTGTTGAGAGTTGTGCAGTCATTACCAGCAGATAGCACAGGGGGCCGTGGCTGCAGGCGGCCATTTGTATTCAACACGCCTGCCCTTCCTCTCTCCTTGCAGTCCCATCTTACCTCTTTCGTCTATCTCTGTCTATCTTTCTTCTCCGGATGCACTTTTTCCCCTCTCACAACATCCAATCCACCTATAGAAACCAAACTTTCTAGGTCATGTCTCTCCCTCCATGTTAGGAAAAGATTCATATTTATTATTTATTTGAATTTCCAAAGCGTTCTTTGGATAGAATAGTAATCACACTCTCTGTTTCAAGCTGTCCACCACAGCCATTAAAAGCATGGCTCGTTTGTTTGTTTTTTTTCTATTGAGCTCCAACTGCTATTTCATATTTTCTTTTCCCGTATTTTTCGCCTCTTCTTTTCCCCCCTCCCTCTTCCATTTGCTTGCTCCCTCCACACCAGATGTTTTCAAATGGAGGGAAACAAGTTAAAACACCACAACAAAATGCAACAAGAGAGACCATCAGCACAGCTCAGGGGAAATACAGTAGCTGGCAGTGGCCATTGGAAGTTGCAGCAGCAAAATAGAGGTGTTTTGTCTTTTTCTTTTCTCTTCACCCTAGGTGGCTCTGAACACTCTGAGCTCATTGTCATAAAAATGGAATCTGTCACCCCACTATAAACCTCAGTCAAGGTAGAAAGGAGAACAAATACAGACACTTGGTAGGCTCCCACCTACACAGCTCATAAGTATACAAGTGTGGAAAGCCTGCAATTTGAAGACAAAGCAGCTCCACAGTTATTGTTTGCTTTTAGCTGAACACAAAGGGAGGAATGTCATTTTAATATGTCTTGTTTTTTATGCCCTAGCACTCTTTGATTACCCTTTTTTCTAGTAAACAGTTGCGAGACAATGTATTTCTTAAAACAAGAAGAGAAGAGATAAATTTGTTCATTTTAAGGTCAGACCAATCTTTGGAGAAGTGTTAAAAAATATGGGTGTGGACTAAATGTGTACTATATTAGGAGAATAAGGCATTACAGGCATTTTTTTTAAATAGTCCTTAAGAACTCTTCATGGTACTTTAAGGATGCTCTGACATCCCAAGATTTTAGTCCGACCATGCATTCATTTTTCATAACTGCTTATCCTTATCTTGGTGGCTGGGGGCCGGAGCCAATCACAGCTGACTCTGGACAAAAAGCGGGGTACACCCTGGACAAGTCGCCAGGTCATCACAGGGTCGACACATGGAGACAAACAACCATTCACACATTCACACCTATGGGCAAGTTAGAGTTACTAATTAACCTGCATTTCCTGAGATTAAGACTTGAGTCTTATTCCAAGAAACATTGCACTAACTTGTGAGCAATGGACGATCCTCTACCTCAACTCTGAGCCAGCCAACTAAAGGAAAGTTTAAATATGACAAAGCTGTACGGCTGTGCAGAAGAGCTTTATGTTATTTTCATATCAAAACTTTGTCAGTTGGGGAAAATTTGCTCTAGTTTTTTATTTTGTAATGAACACTGCAGCTCTCAAGGCCCACTAACAGCACTTTAGATTTTTTATTTTGTTTACTAAAGGGTCACATCATCAAACACTTCCTCTTCCACTCTCAGTTTGTTTATCTTATCCATTAAATCTTATTCTGATGTTCTGGTGTCTTCATTTCAGGCCACAGCGGGTGAATTGGGTGAAGGTGGATGATGACGTACCATCCCACGCTGTCATCACCGGCAGTGATCTTTACATCGAAAACCTAAACAAGTCCTACAATGGAACCTACCGCTGTATGGCCTCCAACTCAGTGGGGGAGTCTTTCGATGACTACATCCTCTACGTTTATGGTACGCAAGGTCTAACACTGACCCTCCAGCACTTCACTATTTCTCTTTCTAACTGTTCTCTGTATCTGCTTTTCTCTCTTTTTTTGTTTTTTTCCTTCTACAATATTTTTTTTAGATTGGCATGAAATAATATCAGATACAAAACTCCTAATATTTAATCTTTTATATGTCTCAGATATTCCATGTTAAGTAGTGGACAGCAAACAGTAGCAGACTAACTAATAGCAAACACAAAGAATCAGTTTAAACTTTTTATTGAACTAGAGAAGATGGCAGGGTAGCCTTCCAGGGCGGTGCAAAGCTGGTGGTGGCAAAAGTCCAGGAGGCAGGTGCAGAGACATGACAGAGCTGGACGTAGCAGGGGAATGGTAGGCAGGATTTCTGGAGTACGGGGAGATCGAGGTTAATCAGAGATCACAGCAAAAAACAAATATGAGTGAATATGAGTCGGCCCTTTTGTACAGCATGGGTTGATTGGATGATGAGGATGAAAAGCAGAGGCCACGCCCAGCAACACACACAACAGGCACAGATGGACAAGACAGACAGAAGGGAAGAGGAAAATAATAGGAAATACTAGGAAGGGAGCAGCCAAAAAGCAGTAATATTGAGATATTCTTTAATCAGTCCCACTTCTTGACTCCGATCTAAAAATGATAGATCACAAGGGGGAGGGGGGCTATAGACAGACTGTTTTGGCCTCTGATCAGCCTGCAGACTCATTATTACTAATACTCACACTGGATTATATTTTATCTTCTCTTCAGTGCCTGTAGCAACACACCCACTCCAAAGTAGCTTCTTTAGATTTTTTTTTAAAATATATTTTTTCATTTTACTAATTTTTTATTTTAATGACCTTAAGAAGAGTTTATTACTTTCTGCAATTACAAACACATTTTACATATTGGATTTTGAAAGCTGGCAGTGACTTCTTTCAGGCCAAAATTATTAAATACAAATATAATAGATGAACTGAGTGTTTTTCCTAACAGTATGGAGAGAACCTTTAGACAGTCAGTATATCACATTTAAGAAAAATATAATTGAACAAAAAAAAATGTTGTGCAGCAAAAACATACAATACATGGTTAAGCTCTAAAAGTAAACCTAACTACACCAGCTCCATTGAGTGATTGAATATAAGTTAATATACCATATAGGCCACATAATAATGATTAATGTTAATGAAAGTCAAGGCATTTTATAGCACAAACCTACAAATGATGAATTTGCCTCAAAATACAATAGAACATGAGAGACCTTATATCTTTAGACCCCTAATTTGGGTAAGTAAAAAAATCACAAAAAAACATATTACCAACTACTGTCAATCAGCATAACCAGTTTTGTTTTTTATTATATTTTGCTTGGAGCACCACCGCCAAGACTTTGCAAGGGATCAATAGATGAGTGTGGTGTGTATGTTCAGTTGACTGCTTCCACCTACTCCTGCCAGATTTTTTTTTGTTTCTCTGGCTTCCTGTTGATGTACAATCCTCCCTTCTTCCTCTATGTTATTCGCCCATCCTCATAAGGATTATTTTAACATGCTTTCATACTACTGATACCAATAACATTTTCTCCCTGAGCATGGCATTACACTCTAATGTTCTCATTTTCCCTGGCCAAAATGACTTCACTATCACTTCTGGTAGACCCTGAGCCTGCAGAGAAATTATTTGGCTGCTATTGTCAGAGGGAATTAGCAGAGTGAAAAGGCTTTTTTTTTAATGCAGGGGCGGGGGGGGACTCTCAGTGCCTGACGGACACCAGCTGAATAGATGTTATTTACAGCAGAGAGAGCTGCTGTGCTAATGATGAGTGCAGTAAAACAACAGAGGTACTAGGGAAGATCAGGAAACAGCTTACTGCCACCTGCTATATTACAGCTGTTAGTCTATGCTAACAGTGCAGTTTCTCTGTGTGTGTATATTCCTGTGGTTTTATCTTTACAGGAATCAGTTAGAGACATAGATCCTTGCATTAAAAATATTTTCTGCTGCTGACTTCTTTAGGAGCTAATCTGCAATCCAGCGAAAAGAATTTGGGTTCAGGGTTAAGATCAGACTCAGGATCAGTACGCTAAGATAGAGAATAAACAAGATGTTTCAATTTGATCAAAGTTTAGGATTAATAGTGTAGTATTCAAATCAGAGGTGAGATTTAAGTTTGAAATTATTGAGAATTGTTGAGGGAACGATGATAAAATTTCCATGAAGCACAACTTTGCTGGATGTATAAGTTTTCTGGTAGTTGTAGCAGGCTTTTTGTACTCTCTCTCCCCTGGCCTAAACAACAAAACCCCATGGTGAGGTCTGCAAGTCGCCCCTCTCTCATCCACCCACACCATACATTCCCCCAACAGTGAGAGAAAGACAAGGATAAACACGGTAATGCAACATGCGGGCAACTAAAAGCCTTGCACCAAAAAAACAAAACAAAAACAAAAACAGCTGCCATTAAGACCACAGAAGGCCTTCATCCTTTTAGAGCTAGTCTTTTGATGATTTTGATGTGTCCGTGGCCCAGACACTGCTAATGTCTACTGTAATTCAACAGCAAATCATGCCGAACCTTCGCCTGGCTAATGGGAAGACAGGATGTTGCGGCTGAGTTGTTAGAAACTGATTCTCTCACTATGTTCCAGACCCCCTTCCACCACCACACACACTCTCTCACACACGCACACACCATCCTACTTCCACACTACCACCACCATGGATGCACCCCTGTAGTCATCCATTTACTAAATAAAAGCTGGAATGACTCCATGTGTATAGACACACACTCACTCCCTAGAAAGAAATCAGACAAGCAGCATGGCTTCAGCTGGTTATATAAAGCGTCTGAATCTGGCTACAGCATATTAAACCGGTCTGTTGAGTTAGAGCCTTAGTTTTGCTCATGGGGCGCTTTCACAACTAACGTCTTTGGTTTGGCTGAAACAAACCTGTTTGCCCATTTAGTGTAAAAGCTGTTGATTGAACTTGATTAGTGCGGACCAGACAATTGTTCATTTGAGGTGTAATAGCAAAACGCAACAACAACAGGATTATAAATGAAAATATCTTATTAAATTAAATAAATGTTGATTGCACAATATGATGGCAATAGAATAATCACATCATCTATGTCTAGACTGGTTCTCTATGAGCCTAGCTTTCCAATGTCCAATTCTGTTACCGGGCATGTTTCCAGGGAAAATTAAGGTTCAATTTATGAGACTAAATTAATGAAAAAAACAGTTTACCTCTTCAGTGAACGTGCTTTTCTCCCTCTCTCTTATTGATTATTGGCCATGTTGATCATTTCTTCACAAGACTAGATTCTGAGAAAAATGGAAAGTAATTTGGTCATTGAGACAGTAGCACAAACAATACCACTAGAAATAGCAGGGGGAAAGTTGAACTGTATCTTAATTAAATCCACCAACTGATCAACAACTGATAAGAAAATGTTCTCCAGATTTGTACAAGCAATGTATAGTCTACATTTATACGAGACAATGGGTGTTCATGGTAGCCTGTACATAAACAAACATAAACAACACTGTCCAATAAATGAATTACCTGTCAGTCCATATGACCTCATGATGCATCTATTGGTTTGTGTGTAGCAAGTCAATGTGTGAACTCTTACCAGACCAAAACTACAAAACAATCATTCCTTCAGTCCAGACCAAATTAATCAAACTACATGCATCCTTAGACTGAAGTGAATTCAACACAGACTCATTTTAGTCTTTAAATAGTGAACCCCAACAACGAAGAAGAAGGAGCAGACTCTAACAATAATAAATAAGTTCATCCAATAGTCTGACAACATCTACCATGTTTGAGATTGAAGTGACCAGTGTGTAGGATTTAGTGGCATCTAGAGGTGTAGTTGCTCAGGGAAACCCCCAGCTTCACTCTCTCCTTTATAGCGTGAAGGGGAAAGTTTGGTGGCTGTACAATGTGAAAAATGTGGAAAGCACTATGTTTTGTTTGTCCATTCTGGGCTACTGCAGAAACACAGCAGTTCAACATGGAAGACTCCACGGTGTCTATAGATATAAAAGGGTTATTATACTGTATTCCATTTCTTTCAATAATACCCTCTTAAGTTATACATAATGCATAAAATACAGGATTTCCACACCCCTTACATTAAATTTCATTTTTTTTAAATCAAAAGTTAAAAACCAGCCACAATATCAGCACAAGATCCCAAAGAGTGCATTAGAGCTTTGTAATCAAATGATAAAGTCCGCATAGCACCTCCACCCACAACACTCCCACTGCTTGACAGCCAGAACAAATGCAGCCATGGCCAACATCTCCTCTAATACATCTGATTCCAGAGTATTGTGACCCTAAGTGATGGAGAGCACTGTGAGACTGGCTGACACTAACAATGTTAACAGCGAAAAAAATGCAGTCTGTACTGCTCTAAGTCTCACCCCCCGCTTTTACTTCACTAGGTAAGAAAACACAACCATCAGAGTTTTCTTCTCGCAGTCGAGTAAGACCCAGCACCAAGGGGTTTTGTTTATAGGCTGCTGCTTCAATAAGTGAGGTATCTTTCTCCCTCCTACTTTACCAGTACTGGCCTTTATTGCACACAAGCACAATGTTTAGTGACCCTGTTGCTTTCAGTCATCTTTCCCACTTACTTTGCACTTCTTCTCCATTTAAGCACATGGGAGTTTCTCCACAAGTCACAGTTAGTCACTCTTTAAGTGGCATCCAATATTTCTTCCAGAGGTGCAAAGTGTACCAAAACATCCTATCCAAGCTCCAAGCGCTCTTAGTTTGCGGAAATTGCACTTGAGTGGATGTGAAATCGCTGGAGTAAAATGTTAAAAGGAGGAAGTGTAATTCCATCACTTCCAAAATAAATTAGCATTGAGGTTTGAATCCTGTCTGTCTTTCATGAAGATATTTTTCAAAAACTGGGACTATTAAGCTCCACTATGTATTATTTATGACTTTATAGAGGTAATTTTGGGCAATTTCTATAACGTAAGATCCCATTTTCACCCTTTCTTTGATTTTTTTAATTTGAAATAATTTATACCAAAATATATTAACCATATTTTTGATATATAAAACAGTCTTTTGTATATTATTTGACAAATTACTGTAAATGGCTCCAGAGTTGAAAGCCTATTACTTTATCTTTTACTTCAATCAAGCCTCAAAGGGTGTTAAAAATTCTGATATGTACTACATGAGGCCCAACCTCAACTTACTTTGAAAGAAAAACAAATCAAAACAGTAGATTGACTTTTATTTAGACTGTGTGGCCACTGAAAAATGGCAGAATTAGAGTATTTAAAAGATGTGTTCAATTGTTAGGTTATTTCTTTTAGGTATTTTGATAAAGTCAAAGGAAGAGTTCAAAGACTCACAACATACCAATATTTTATGCTCTTTCACAATATTGGCATCCACAAATGTCACTTCAAGTCAATGTCAAGTGTGTATGTAGAGCCATTAATCAAAGCAAGAGTGTCAGCGCTTGAAGGGTTCGGATTATACAGGGAACAAGGACATCTCCTGAAGAGGCAAGCAGGCAAAACTTAGACACAAAAGAAAGAAATGCAAGAAAATAGAAGACCTTGTGAAGGATAAAATATAGGTAAGTCTTAGTCTAAACATAAAACATAAAAGCAAAACAGGTGAGGGGGGGTTAAGGGGTCCCAATAATACAGAACGCAGTGTAATTTTAGTAAATTATATAAAATGTCAGTTTCTGCTAATTTAAAACGACGTGTGTGATGTGTAGCATGTGAAAATGTCTAATTTTTATTGTGCCGCCCAGCGGTAGCATCACACAAAACCTTATGACAGCTGCTCCACCTCCCGAGCTTCAAGCAATACCTAAAACTTAATTTTGTCACTAAAATGTGCAATATGTTAGCTCATCTACGTCTTTGGCTTGTTATTACCTCTCACATTTATCCTGAAATACCTAATTTACAAGGTTAAACTCACAATTTCACAACTCAAAAAAAAATAAACAGATTGTTTCCACTTAAAACAAAAATCTGACATCTTTTTGACATTACCATAGGCTCACTGATGGATACTATTGGCACTAACAGTGTGTTGTTATAATACTTATCCTATATTTGCTGTTAGTTCAACAAGCAACTTGAAGCCATGTTACTATTTAAACGTTTACCTCAAGAGTTTATGCCACAGAATCACTACAGCTTAGCATTTTAGCATTAGCATTTAACCTTTTTGCCACCTTTGACATTGCATTGCAGAACTGGGCAAAGCTGGAAAAGATTGAACTATGATATAATATACTATAGTAAAGCTATATACTTTATATTTTATATACAGTCGTCCCTCGCTATAACGCGGTTCACTTTTCGCGGACTCGCTGTTTCGTGATTTTTTTCAGTGTAATTTTGCATGCTTTTTTTACAGCGTACTGTACAGTATGAACGCGCATTGTGTTCTGCGTCCTGTTTAAGGGAGTACTGTACAAAATGCGTGTAAAAAGTGTGATTAGGGGTTTTACGGCCTTAAAACATGTATAATAACTGTAAAACTTACTTTGCGGATTTCATTTATTGCGGGTTATTTTTAGAACGTATCCCCCGCGATAAACGAGGGACCACTGTACTATACTAAATTTCATTTGACTATACACTATAATATACTATACTGAACTCAACTAAACTATTCTATATTATACTATACTATATTACATTTTATGATACTTGACTAGATAATACTAGAATACTATTCAGATTAAATACGGAATTAAATATGCAGTATAGCATTAGCATTTAGCATCTTTGCTCATCTTAGGTATTTCTGACATAGCATATTCAAAAGTTACTTTACTATAGTGCTGACACCAGAATGCTATCTCGCTCTCTCTGTCTCTCTTTCTCCTCCTCCTAAGGCTGTTGTTGGCACTGACACATTTAACATGACAGTTGTAAAATCACAAAAACAAAGCGCTAACAAACGAGTCAGCTTACTTGTGAAGTATAATTGCCTGACTTTATCAATTTAGCTTTCTGTTTTTACATCTTCTGAATGCGTGTGTATGTTAAAGTCTCTCTTCAGTCAAAAAAAAAAGTGTTTTTCTTATTGTTACCTCTCTCTCGGATGTTGTTCACATCACTTTGCAGAATGATTTATGCGCAAAGTTTGTTTTCACATTCATCTGCTGAAGGGGGACAAGTAGTCTGTGCTTACCTAAAAATCAAAGTGTGGTGTGAAAACTTCAAGCCTTGCAGATATACACCATGAATGTGCTGTTAGGTGAAGAAGGAGACATCTTTTGTACAATATATTTCCATATTCATAGAGTATGGATTTCTGAATGAGGGATAACAATGCAAAAGAACCTTTTAAAGTAGACTCAGTCTGGTTTGAATGTCACAAACACCCACGGCACTGGTCCATGAGACCACTTTGCTAGCTTGCCAGTCTATAAATTATATTATATTATGCTATTTTGTATACTACAGTACCCTTTGTCCACAGCTTGGCCATTAGTTTTCACTTAATAAGAATTAGGTATTGTTGGTTTATGGGTAGATGTAGTGTAGTGTTTCTCTCATCCGCTGCTCACATGGACTTCTTCAACTCACCGGAATCATTCCTGTCAGACTGTGTCTCACAGCTTCCTGTGATCCTGCTCCATGCGTTCAGACCAGAAACACTGATTCATAAGCCTCATCAGTAAACAAGGCCCGATGACTCAGCGGGAGGAAAAACACATTCTGCCTGTCACATTTGAAAGTCAATGAGCTCCAGTGTTCTTTGATACATTGCACCAACTAGCCACAAAAAAAGGGAAATGTAGTGTACATTCGGACAATCACAGTAGTCTTTCTTTAAATCTTTATTTGCGAGTTGTTTTTAATGCTAACCTTTTAATGAGTTGTCCACACTGATGATCCCAAACATCTGCTGGACCATTGCAGTTCATAATGGGATAAAACCAATTAGACAGCACCACCCCCAAGCTGGAGTTTGGTGGCTTCTACTGTATGTGAAACTCATCAACGCAAGCTTCATCTGCCAGTCGACTTCCCAATAGATCATTCCTCGCCGCCTTTGTCTGCACATTGGTCTGCACAGCCTATTGTATCGTCAAGGTTGTCTTTAAAAGAACTAAATTCTCGATAGATTAAAAACATAAGGTATATCAGCATAGTTTGAATACTGATCTAGATCACCTTAAGGTCTTAATTTGCATTTTTAAATCTGCCTCAGGCAGAGTTCTGAGGGGCTATTTGGGCCTTTCTGCCTTGTACTTTAATTATTTGATATAGTTTTTCTTCAGGAACAAAAAATAGATGATTTTCTAAACTAACAACCGTAAACACATTTGTGCAGTAACAATGAACACCTTCTACCCTCAGGGAAGACTATGTTTATATGATACAACAACTTCTGTACACTGAGGGAAGACATTACAAACAGCAAGATAACTTTTATGATCTATCATTAAATTTTAATTTTGCTCTGATTTCATAGTAAAAATCCCTTCACTGTATCTTACCAATTCTCTTACCTCTGCTTGTTCAGAACTGCCAAACCTTGAAACCAGCTCTTTTCTAAGTAATAAAACCCATAAAAAGTAACTCACAATCAAGAATAAGATAGATTTTATATATTTATATAGAATCAACTTTTGTTCCATTTTACCAATTTGGTTTCATGTGTTATCTTCACTACTGGTATTTAATTTCAGTAATAAAGGCAGTGTTCTTTCTAATGGTGACTGGCCATTGTTCCAACATCCCATTATTTCAAAACCCCAATAGTCAGAAAATGTCCTATTGGACCGAAACCCCATTCGTCTGACAGCCTGTTATCCCGAAAACAAAAGCACACTGCTGTGAAAATATGCAATCTCCCTTGAGTTTTGGTTGCGGTTTGGTTAGGCACCAAAAATAACTTGGTTAGGTTCATGGTTTTTCACACATTTTGTACTTCTTAGTTCTGTCAGTTTAGTTACATACCTATGTTTGTGAGTGTGTATCTTCAGAATGACAGGCCTTCAGAGCAATGGGCGTTTGTTTTAGAACTAGGATGTAGGAAAACAGTACTACTGAACTGAAAGCCCATTTGTCTGACTATGAGGGTTTTGGAATAATGGGTAGTCGGAACAATGGCATGGCATCTTTCCAACTTCTCTACTCTGTCTCTATGCTGCTGCTGTGGCTCAAAGCGGCAAGCATTTTTATTCCCACTGAAGATGTAAATCTTTAAAAACAGAACACAAATATATAGTTTACTCTCTAAAAAGGCTCAACAATTTCCTAAAACAGCTGGTCACTGCAGTTTTTACTCATACAGGAGTAAAATGTATACTTGTATACTTGTATACTTTTAGTTTTTTTATATAGGTTTTGTTGACAATTACAAATCAGCAGCACCATTTTTTCAGTTTTGTAGTTGCTACAGTATGCTGAATTAGTTAGAAATTCATTATGCAGATAAATTCATTTAATTCCATGTGACATGCTGGAAAGAATTTATTTTTACATATTTGTTGTAACTTACAGGTCTTTGTATTGTGAATCAAAACTGAGGCAATAAAAGTATAGCAGCAGTTTAAAACTGCAAATGTTGTCATGGCGATGTACGTTGTCTAGGGGCAAAGGAAGTAATAGTGAAATTAGTAAAAGAAATGATGGCAGCTGCAGCTTGTTCTGTTTTATAGCCAATGTGTACACTCACTTAACCCACAATATAGCTGATACAAAGTCCTACCATGCACCATTACATAAGGTAAGCACTAAAAAGCACCCTGTCTGTCTCCATGACCCTTCTCCTCCATCTTCCATGTCAATACATATTTCCTTTCCTCCACTTTATTTCATTAAGTGTAGACTGGTCTTCCTCCTTATCAACAGCTACAAATTAATTTTCTCAGCCTTTTATTAACCTTTTAATAACCCCAACAAGTTTTCCAGTCCATTCACAGGCAATCAGCAACATGGGAGGTCTCTAAACAAGCAGCACTGTCATTGGCCTCATATCAGTGCAGTCCTGCCACTTCAACAAGGAAAATGTCACTTTTGATATCTCCCCTTGGTCACTGTAGGGAGTCTAACCTGGCTAATGAAGTAAAAATGGAAATGCTGTGGGAGGAAAAATGGTCTGTGTACTCAACATCCCTGATTCACGCTGTTCATTTCTTTTTATTTTATCTTGTGTGTGTGTATATTATTTCCCCACTTCTGTTTTTGTGCATTGCCATTTACTGTGTCATTATCTTTGAGTTAATACATAATATTTTGTTTTGTTTTTTTGTTGCCAGTAGCCTCACAAACTTTGTACTATCCCTGGGGATTTTAAGAATGCAGAGACACGTTTGTTTGTCAAGCTAGCTCACTGCATAACAATGCCAGCATAAGTACAGCAGCAGCATGTGTTACTCATTAGACATTTAATCACTTCTAACAACCATGTGCTCGTTAGCATTGTCAGTATTTCATGTCATGGTGTGAAGCCCATAAGTAGACATTAAAGAGAAGAGTTCCAACAAGATCTTTGATCAGCTTAGTCGGTGTGAGACTAGTGTATCTGTTGCACTGTCACTGTTGTGTGTACAGTATTTCATGCATTACCATTGCCGATTCATCAGAAAGTCTACAGCAGACTCACACACACATGATGACACACACCAAGCTGTTGGCCATATATCAAACAGTGATACCATCGCTTCACAGCGACTTTACTTTATCCTCATGGCTTTTATACTCATTTGTTTCCCCCCCTGTGTTTGTCATGTATTTGTCCTCTCATCCAGATGCTCCTACCACTACCCCTATACCCACCACAGCCACTACCACCACCACCACAATCACCACCACCCTCTCCTATCCTGAAGGCAATCCAGGTACAGTATCACCCTCACACGGCCTCTTTAACTGTGTATGTGTGTGTGTGTGCATGTCTGTGTGTGTGCTCTCCCTTATACCTCTCACAGCCTTGAATCACTCCATATATCTCCACCATATTGCCACAGTTGCGGCCATATTGGTATGCTTGTTATTTTACCAGTGGGTTAAGGTCACCCAGTTCCTGTCATCGTTCATCAAAAAAAAAATTGACAGGTAATTCCAAATGCTTTCTGTCATTTAACCGGCAAAACTGAATGGCTAAGGCCACACACCTGTTAGCCCAGAACAGTTCACAAATTCACAAATTAGTCTGGAACCTCTCAGTTAATTTATGATTTCCAAGGGGCATCAGTGGCCTGGTGCACAAATACATATTGGGAAAAGATTTGGTTTTCCCCACTAAACAGCTGCTCCATCACACAGGAAATGCATTCAGTACAAACAGAAGCATGGCAATGCAGTGTGATATCACCTGAACCGGCATGATGGGAAAAGCTAAAGCAAAGACATTGCTAGGAAGGCTGTAAATGATGAAATATGGATACTGGATTCACAATGATAACTGTATCATTTTGATAATTGTCCTATAACATTTACCTACTGCTGGCTCAAGAATAGGCTTTTATATGAAACACATCTCTTATTCATAAAGTCAGTTAAAGATCATACTCTAGGAGTGCTGTGGGAAGAGGGTAGCGGTGGGGATGAACAATAACTGAACATGAGCACTTGAAAATTAGGCCCTTTTGAAATAAGCAAATTTTATCTCACTCTTTCAGAAACAGAACTGTGGGCTATTGTATGTATAAATCTCCAAAGGGTACAGATAGAAAACATCACTTCATGCCTCAACTCAAAAATCATCCTGAGCTCCAAATGCAATCAAAGCCTCTCTGACAGACCGCTCAATTGGAACAAATCTCACAAGGCTGGCTGAAATCACAGGCATTGTGCTTGATTATGCCATCTGATTGGATTAAAGAGAATACCTATCTATGCAGACTGATTGATAGCTCCTTTGCCTCAGAGTCTGGAGGCCTGTTCTGATTATAGCTGTCCTGACAGATTCACACGCAGACGCTGATTATTTTTTAAAGGTACTTTTTAGGTAAATAATAATACTAAAGACATATATTTTATAATGATTACCTGAACAAAATTTGCAAATTAGTCAGTGAATAATCAGGTACCATTTAAGTTGCAACCTAAAAGAAGAAATAACACAGTTACAGAAGTAAAGTTTTTTTTCTAAATGCACTTTCGCTCAACACAGCTAACTCATGGATTTTGCTGGTACAATCTTATTATGTCTGTAATGCAATTTAGTGTCAGCCAATCAGCTACATTTACTGAATGGCATATCTTTACGGTCTAAAATGTTGGTTAATGGCAAAAATGTAACAATCCACTCAGTATGTTTTCAATCAGGCCACCTAAAATGAAGGTGTCTTTAAAGCACCTGGCTTACAAGAACCTTAGGAATTGAAAGCACAGTGTACCATTATCCCGTAATCCTGGCTACTGTTCAGAAACCATTTCCAATTTCAAAAAACTTGGGAGTCATTTTTGTAGTTTTGACCATTATTTCCATCAGTAGCATTGTACTGACAAAATTTCTGGCTACTGGATACTGGGAATCATCACTAAGAAGATTCCTAACAGGGCAATGAAGGGGAGCAGTCAGTCTTCCTGTGCAATGGTCATTACAGACATTTCAGGTGTAGTTTGATTCAGTTTTAAAAATAAATTAAGCAAAACTAAATTTTGATATCCGAATAATAATATCAGAATACATACATAAATAAAGAAAACCTCACTTCTGCCATGCCAATATTTTCAGGTTAAACACTTACAGTTTCTGCCAGATGTCCTTTCTTTGCTTTCAACTATCGGGCATTTCATTATTACTGAGTATATAGATTGAAGGCAGCAGACTCATATGGCCATAACCCACCCAGTTGATTTCATTTACCCACAGCATGCTGCACAGATCAGAAACCCACTGCCAAATGAATCCATCAGAGTGGGATTGGGTTTTGTTTTTTTTTTATCAGTTACCCATTATGGGGACAGAATAGAGCACTTTAAAAAATCTATTAGAGCCCCAACACATGGCTCTTAAGTGCTTGGCAGGATTTAGAAAGTGACATGGGGGAAATGATTACATTTCTGTTTCACTACTAAATAAATTTCTAAGTGGAGATATCCTGCAATTAGGGCATATTATTGTGTCAATTTTAATGTTACTACAAACATCTTTCAGGAACTGAATTTCTTGGTTTCTCCTTCTTTAGCATCTTCTGTTTCCTTAACCATATTGCTTGGCTGTCTGTATTTTTTTTTCCTGCCATTTCTATGTCTGTGTGGAAGAAAGATTTTCCATGAAAAGCATCATTTTGTGCTGCACTCTCCTCAGGGGCAGCAGTGTATTATCTTTTAGTGGTAGTCGGGGCAAACAGGAGGTCTTTTGTGAGACACGAGCCAACGTCAAAAGTGCAGATGCACCGCTGTTTTTGTAGAGATTCAACATTCATCCTCCCACAAATTCTGTCTCTCTCATTACACCTCTCTCTCCCCCGTCATCACAATATGACTAATCATTTCCTAATTCAACACACTGCTGAATGAACAATACTGCTTAATCCCTGAATGAAGAAAATAGATAATAAATGTGCACCATGTGCAAATACAACAATCAGGTGACAGGCTAGCATTACTTTTAATTGATGAAAGACCATAAACAGTGCTGACAACCAATTCATTTAACCCACACAACAGACAGAACCACAAAACAGGCAAGGGAAGAGGAGAGAAACAAATATCCATTACATTTGTCAAGGTCTTAAATTACATAAACACCATCTGGAGCAGTGACTTAAGAATTGTATTAATTTAGATGTGTCTCCACCTCACATTCTCCCGGCTAACACATGCGGTGTGCCAGATAATGTGCGATATTGTTCCCACTTTGTTCAGTTTGATTCTTTGTCCATTTTAAAATTGGAGCAGCGAGGTACCACTAATTTGATTTAGGGTGATAGCAGCACAATAACTGCCGTCATGTGACATACAGCCCTAAGAGAGCATCGATGATATTATAACACTCAGGATCATGGAAAACACTGGACTGGAGCCCAACACATCCTTTTAATGTGGACATGCATTTTCTGCTTGATGTAAAACTGCGCTCCACAATGACCAAAAGGAGATGAAACTCATAAAGAATTGCCCGTAGAAGTAGCACTGGTAAAGACAGATTTGCTGCAGCTCAACTCCTTGTTTACACACATATATTCATATTTAGACTATATTACACAAAATGTGGTCAAATAACTGCTAAATTGTGCAGATATATCCTGAATTTGACACTCGCTAATATTGTAATAACACTTTGCAGTCATAGGTGCACATCTGTAAGGACAAACCCAAAGGATAGAGAATATAGAAGATACAGACCACTCTATTATCTGATGTATCTGTACAGTATATGTATATTCAGTGTGGATTTGTTTTTAGGCATTAAACACAAGAAGATGGCTACAGCTGATCATAAACCCACATATTGGATAAATGAAAAAGATCAGAGGACTACCAACTTTTTCATTTAGGAATTATTTACTACTAAATTTGTCCTTGCAGACCAATAAAGAACAACAGTGTCAGCTTCAGCGGCTAGAGATCAACCCTAAGAGACAGACTTGGTGATCTTGCATTGAAGAGACATTTTGTTCTTTGGTTATGGAGTTTACTCCAGTTAAAGTGTCAAAAAACAAGAGATCAACAACTACAACAGTATGCTGTTAGTTCCTCAGGTCTCAGAATAGAGTTCCTCCTAGATTACTGTTTTTTCCACCAACACAACAGTTCGTAGCGACAGAAATCTATTGTTGAAAAGAGAGACCAGTTCCTCTACAATAGAGCTCTGTGGGTGGTGGCAAAATTCGGAAAATACAGGAAATCATAGACTAAAGCCGAGGCAGAGAAGTAGGTCAGAGAAAGTGGATCCAACAAAAAAAGTAATCTAACAGCCAGCAGGGACACCCAGCAGCCAGTTGGCATTTTTAGTTCCACGGGGTTCCACCTAATGCATTTCTGCCAATATAATTATGATTGGCATGCAGTTATCTCTGCATGTTGAGCTAGATGTCATGTCACTGTGAGTCACCAAAGGCTCATGGGAAGTGTAGCTAACAGTCATGGAGCTGATGGGTGTGCATCGTGTCGTGAATGTCAGCAAGGATGCTCCCATGTCCCGTTTGACCTGTGAAGCTGAGAGATGGTGGACGAGGAGGAGGCTGCTCAAAAATGGACAGGCAATCACTCAGCAGCAGACAATTGAATGGTCCCACATGCTGCCACCCACCATGTAATGAGGGTTACCAGGCCATGCTGCCTTTCAGTTGACTGGGTCTTGTAGAGAGAGAGAGAGGCTTCATTTTACATTCTGATGCCAATGAACACTAATTTATGGCAGAGACAAAAAGAGGACCCCTTTATCTTGAAAGCACTTTACTTGTTATACTACTACTCTACTACTACTACTACTATACACTATTACTATTGAAGAATGTTATATGTGATAAAATAATAAAACCTTTCCTTTCTCAAGCAGGACTTTTTCAATCTACATCATGTGGAGAGGTAGAGTAGGAAGGCAGCATCCATGGTCATCAGCAGGGAGAACAGTCTTCTCCAAGCAAGGCCTTTGGTAGTTTGCCAGGTTTTTAATCATAACCTATAGAATTCCACCACATCAGTCAAGATCTGATGTGTTCACACAGAAAGTGAATCCAGATTCAGCTCTGATCTGGATTTTTTTTACTTGGAAGGAGAGCTCAGAATTTATTTTCTTAACTTTTGACATCAAAAGTGACGTTTTAGTAGCAACACACCATAAGATTTGTTGTTTTGTATTTTTGGCTACATTTTATTATTAAATCTAAATTTAGTTAATAAAAACTTAATTAATAATGACTATGATAAAACTAAGTCCCAAGCAACATCCTTCCATCAGTAAATACACTAAATATGAATATACTAAATATAATACATCATGCAGTGTTGTATGACATCAAATCCAATCTAGTCAAGTCAATAAAAAAAAAGAAGAGACAAAAGTCTCAATTAGTCAAAGGAAGTTTTCAGTGTCATCATACATTACAATAGATCAAAGATGCTCAACCCCATAAATAGAGTAATTGCCAATTCATTGAATTTCTACAGTAACGTCCATACAGTTGAAACGGACATATTTTTAAGGATGTACAATAGAGCAGGCTCATTCAGTGTCAACAAACACTGTAAGGGATATACAAAGTGAATATAGACATACTAATCAAGGCTTTGCAGAACAAGGCAGACCATTAATACCTAAGTATGCCTCTCATCTTTTTAAGGATAAGCTATGATCTCCATCTCTACATGGCATTGAAAACATTTGATCCCACAGGCTATGTCATATTTGATCTTTTATCTCATTACAATGGGCCTCTTCTTCTCTTATGCTCTCATCTTTTGTTATCCCTTGGTAGTTTTACCTATATAAGCAAGATCACATGGGCAACATATCATGTATATGAAATGAGTGGACATGTATATACATTACATTGATAATATCTTCCGCATAACTGTGGAACTTTTAAATAATAAAATCACTCCTTGTGCCTCAGGGATGTAGAACTTCTGGTTACAGTGAACTAATACTAATCAAAAATCCTGTTGTGCCTGGATGAATGTCAGTACAATTATTATGCAACTGCAAATATCACACATTATTGATAACCGATCAGCTGGCTTCCTGCTTGTTATATTGAAGCCACACCGAGTAAATTGCTGTGCTGCAAACATTTCTTCCATCTCTTTACAGTGTGATCTTTATTACTTGTCACACGAACATAGTACTTGTGTCTATGGCAAGACCTTTTTTTTTATTGATTCTCTGAACTGGACTTGCTCCAAGAGCAGAATTCCCTTGTGTCAGAGGTTCCTCAAGCCTACCTGATCTACCCTGGTTTAAAATGAGCTAGCTGTGTGATACCATAAAGCCTGGGTTAAGGCCAAACTCAACTGGCTTAACTTATTTAAGTACACGTGCAAATAATGATAAAACCATGCCATAATAAGGGAAAACCACTTATGTAGATCATGCTGAGGCACTAATAGTATTTTTACTGAGGTGCTAAGAAATTGTCAGGGTAAAGACTGGCCTGTGGCACTATTTAGCACCAACATGTCTCAACTACTCAAGGACCTTGTGGAGAAATGGGTCGTCAGTAATTCTGAGATGGACTAGATACAGTCTCACCTTGTGAAATTGTTTCAGAGTATCCAGAGCCTCTGGCAGCACAGCTAAGATGCGGCATTGGCCTACTGCTCCCTGAACACTTATACATTAGTGCTGAGCACCATTCCCTCTCTTAAACAAACATCTGTCTGTGTCTTGATAGCTTACAGGCAGTTTCTCATGTCTCTGGTGAAACCAAACGCCAAAGAAACTTACGGCACACCGCTGTACAGTTTCGCCTCCTGAAATGTCATTGCAGCCGTTTGAACTGTCTTGACGTGATCTGTTTTTCCTGCTCATATTCCAGAGATGACCAAATGTTGCTTCCATCATTTTAGATTAATATCAGCATTTTAACTGAGTTTAAAGGTTGACACTTCAATGCAGATACACTTTGACAAACACTTAGAAAGCAATATTTTTTAGACAAGCCCCATTTGTCAGCGGACAAGCATATCCCTCAGAAGTGTTTTTAAAAGCATATGTTTCCTCCAGCACAGCATTTCATTTCCAGCAAGGTGTTTCTGTTTCCCTCAGCTATAATACACTGGACTGCACTCAACTGCAGTCTCATTTCTAAGTGTTATAATACATCATACACCTGGTCTGATTTGTTTCTGTTATGTACCTTGGTTAGATCTGATATAATCAACCTAATCAATGCAGCCAGTCTCACTGGTTGTATTTGCAACAAGCTGATGGGTCTCAGACAGAGGCAGAGCTACAATGGAATGCTACTGTATCGGAGAAAATGACTTCAGACAATCATTGCATAATTATGAATCTGGAGCGCTGCTTGGAACCTAATAAACTATATAAAATGTCTGAATCTGCCAAATGCAGCAAATAAATATCTTTAAATAACTTTGTGATCAATGCTTGTACAACTTCTATTATTATTACTGTTACCACTGAGCAAAAAACAAAACACAACCCTCATATACATTTTTTACATTCAAAGATAACATCCCCAAAATTCAGTTAAATTGTTGTTGTCTTACTTTCTTACTGACCAGCTGTGTTGCTGACAGAACTGGTGAAGCACTTTGAAGATGCAGCACAGATGTAACATCTGTGGAGACATGTAGGTTTCAGACAGAGTGGAAGTATGCTTCACAACAAGTGCTTGTCAAATCTCATCCAACAACAGCATCTGATACCCACCTTTCAGATGGTGAAATCAGTAGGAAAGCTTTGCTTGAACGTTTTTGTACATTTTTGAAACATGCTATCCAGCACTCTACTTTTCTAAAACACTTGCGTGCCTGGTGGACATCAGCTCACTTACTGAACTTGCACCTGATCTCCTCTGGCAGCTG
The DNA here is from genome assembly GCF_000972845.2 of Larimichthys crocea. Taxonomy (NCBI): domain Eukaryota; kingdom Metazoa; phylum Chordata; class Actinopteri; family Sciaenidae; genus Larimichthys; species Larimichthys crocea. The sequence continues at coordinate 19,674,889 of NC_040032.1, forward strand.
CAGAAGACGACATCAGGGGTTGAAAGGCCACAATTAACACGAGGTGTGAAAAATTTGAGGTAAAAGTTGTCAGACTATGTTGGTGAATATCTCATCCATACCGACCCATTGCAACACTGAATACTGTTACCTAAAAACATTACTTGAGTCACTGCCATACAAAGTATTCCCTCTGTAAATGGATGGTGAAGCGTTTTCAAGTTATTCATTGTTACAAAGCACAATTATTTCCTCTTGATAGTCTTTTCTCCACAGCGAAAACTACCTACAGCACATGATAATAGTTTCTTCCATATCTCCTCAAGCAGTAGCCACGCTCCCCTCTGAGTGGAACGTCCAGTGTGTACAGTGGAAAGTGTGTGTATGTGTGTGTGCGTGTGTGTGTGCAAGCTTATGTTTATCTCTGCACTGCCTTTGGTTCATTTTGATTTCCCTTAAGCCTTATGTCTTTTGTCATGTTCTGGTCTTCTGAATGCTTGCTTATGGGTGTCATTTGTTTTCTCCCCCTGCCCCGCTCCCTCCCTGCCTCCTTCCCCATTTCTCCTTTATTTGCATGCTGTTCCTCCTGTTCCACACCTCCCTCCTCAACTGCCATGTCCTCTCCTTGTGTGCTCAGACACTACGCCCAGCACTGAACCTGCAGCTCATGGTTGGTATCTTTACTTTCCTCTTTATGTCTCTTTTTTTTTAACATGTATCCTGTCTCTGCAGCATGCCTACTTTTTACTGTTGCACAGTAGACATTATTGTGCCAGGCTGTCATTGACTGATTGAACCTACCGTCTTTTGAGGCCACAGAACACCTGCAGAGGAACAGTCAGGCTACATTATATTTTTACTGCATTAATTGTGGAAATATGTTGAGATTACTTACTGTCACTGCATAGAGCCAGACATACCGTAAACATCCCAAACATTTAGTTTCTTCACTTTGCTGGACCTACACTAGTGCAATGGTTGCACCAAGTAACCAATTACAGTTCCCTGAAGGTGCCACAGATGAATAAAACCCACTTTAAAGCCAGGACTGATTATATCACCAGCATGAGATGATTTTATGTGGAGGCAAAAATAGACCTAATTTGCTCGTTCTCAATAATCTGAATGAAGATGATATACATCATTTTCTCATTTTGCCTAATTTGCATCCCTTTTTTCGTTATTTTGTGGCCCCAGTATCATAATTTGTGTGAACAAATTCATAAGCATACAGTCACAAACTTTCTATGGACTCAAACTGTTCGATCGGTTGCTATAATAGTCGAATTATGGACCTGTGTAGCAAAAAATAGCCATAGTTCCCTATTAACCTCATGGTTTATGGTAATTACTGTTAAATAGATTTACCACAAACAAGTGACACTGACCCCTGAGGGTCTGGGGCCCAAGGGTAGAAAGGTAATCCAGCCTTGCTTGCCATAAATTATTCTATTGCCTTGATTCTTTTTGTTTCTTTTCACTGGATGGTCAGATTAGATCAAAATAAAAGATAGGGCCAGATGGACTTGATTCATGTTGATGTGCGTGTCAGGTGTAAACAATTCGGGTGTCTTCAAGAAAGCACACCAGAGACTACCATCTTGTCTTTTTCAATGATAAATTATGGGGATTCACAATTGCCGTAGGGAGCAATTTAGTGGTTAGACTGGTAGAGGCATTCAAAATGGGAAAATAATTATCTTCACATGCAGTTTGAGTTATTTTTACATAATGTAGCATGAGTCAGCGGGTAGTGTTTGAAGATTTTACAATTAAATCTGCAATTTAAACTTGAGTGCATTAGTTTGGGATCCATTTAATTTTACCAGCCAAAATATTAATAATATTAATAACATTCTTTGTTTTTGTTTTTATCAATATATACTCCGAAGCAAATGTAATCATGATTTGAAAAAGAAATCTGCAGAAATTTGTATTATATTGCTATTTTACTGTGTATGAAGTATTTTATTATGAAATGTTTTCTTCAGATACATCACAAGGTACATTTTAAGAATTGAATTGACTCGCCATGCTATTTCACCTTTGCATGGCTTATGCAAGTTTTATCAGTGTTAAATATGCTGGGACTGCAGGTTGGAAGCTGAAGAGCACTACTGTACAGTATGTGAATATGTAAGTCAGCCTCCATGGAAAATGTCAATGACAGATCCTCCTCTGAAAGTGCTTTCTGCCATACTTATTGTGGTTGTGGGTGTGCAGACAGCATCTTGGTTGGGTTCCCCATCACTGTTAATTCCAAATAATTATAAATTATATGTTATTAATTGTTTTGATTTGCTTTACATATAAAGTTGGCCGATTTTGATTGAATAATAATGTTACTCTGGAACTGCTTAAAAGTTGATATTATCTTAATATGTTTACAACTTGTTTTCCGTTGTTACAAAATGACCCAAAAAACAGTTATTGCAGGACTAAGTAAATAATTGAGTGCTGCTAAAGTGGTTTTAACCACCTGTCACTTTTTACATTTTGTTTAGATCTTCTGTTTTCAGTCAATTAAAAAGGAACAGGTATCATTTGTTTCAATTGAAGTGGAATATTTCATATTAAGTTACAGTATTTCCCTCTCATAAAATATTTGTAAAAGGCAAAAGAACCTAGGCTAAAACCAGATGAATGAATTTCTACAGAGGTTTGATGGAGATGGGATTTCATTAATATCTATACAATATTGGTTGAATGAGCATTAGTGGAGCGTTCGGGTGTTTTATCGAATATTTAAATAGAATTAACACTCATTTATTCCACTAGGCTTATGCTGATGTGAAATCAGGTTTCCAGTGGAAAAATTTGGCAGTTTATCAATAGATAATTTTAACGCCTGAACTGCCTGTTTTGTTTTTCTTAATGCAACAACCAGCCACACAACAGTGCCTTCAAACATTCTTTAATCCAGATATAACCTTAAATACAAGCCCGCAACATATTGATCACATTTTCTACATCAAAGTAATCCTGCTCATTTTCCTTGAAGGTTAAACCTGTTTTGTTCTGGAAATAGCACCGTGCCTTTTCTCCTCCTGAAGATAAAGTCTTAAATCCAGCTGCTTTATAGAGGTTATCGACAATGATCTTACTGTAAGAATGAGAATGGGATTTTAAAAAAACACCATTTACTTTAAATGTAAATAAGGTCAGCATTTCAAAATGAATTTAGTTCAAATGCAGGTGCTAGTGTTCATCGCCTTAATATCACGTGTTCATTCTAACACCCCAGAGGTGCAAACCAATTTTGAACCAATCTCTTCTTCTCTCTTTGCAAAATGAACCATATGACACGTTAAACTGTCTACTTGCTTTCCCCCTATAGCTTAAAGCATGTTCATACCACTGTTGAAAAACACAAGCTTGGTCCCATCTAATCTTTTTGTGAAAGAGGAAAAACCTTTTTAAAATGTCCAAGATTCGGTTGAAGGTTGAAGTTGTTTCACTTTAAAATATGGACGTTTTTATTGAACTGCAATAATAGTAACTCACCGAAGACAATCCACAAATATGTTAGTTTTTTGTGTGTTGTCTAAAGTCATATCCATGAAAATACAGAGCAATTTGCAAATATGCACTAAACACATATTTTAATTGTACACAAAAATGGCATAGGTCCACAACAAATACTGCACATGTAAAGTGATATTTATGCATTTGTAGATGCCATTGTACATACTGTACTTGTGAAAAAGTGGCAAAAATTGTTTATTGTGGGTTCAGTAGTTGTAAAACAAGCCTAAGTGTCACAGACATCAATCAAGCACAGTCTGTACACATACCCACACATACCCATGCAGTCCTGAGGAGAGGTCTGATCGGCTGGTGGACATGTGGGTGTCCAGCCTGAATACAATACAGATGATAGTTCAGTAAATAGTGAATCACTTTGTAATGACTTGGTTTTCAAGTTTAGATTCAGCAAGTATTGACAGTAATGATTCAGTAACTGGCAATAGGATGATAACAACATCAATAACATACAGTATGTCCCCAGAGGTGCAGAAGCACAGTAATCCGGCAAGATATGAAAATAATGAATTACAGTAAATAAACTGTGCAATACTTGTAAAGCACATATTTTATTAATATACATTAATAATAACATACGTTTGTACAGAACAAGTTCAATGGTTGCACTAAAAATAGTCAACGTCTCTCTGTGTGTGTATAGGTAAAAATGCAGCATTTTTCCATGATATATAGTATTATACTATGTTTACATTCAAACAAGAAACCACACTGCTGGGAGAAAGGCAGGGACATCAGTAAATGCATGTACATGCCCTACAGAAAGTTTGAGTATTCATGAAAATATTACTTATTTTGAAATTCCAACCTTGTCTGGGGCCCCCTGGTAAGCGCTTGTTCCCTTCTAGGGGGCTTTTATTTTGAAAATCTTATTTGTTCAGTCAAACTTTAGCTCTGTAAAAAATTTTTTTGCTGCAACACAATTCAACATAATTTGGCCTTGCTCTGTGCTGGCCAGTCAAATATGTGCAAGCACAAGCTCCTGTTAGTTTAATTTGAACAGTGTAATAATACTGTTCAACCATATTCTGATTAAATGATTGTTCGTAAATTACTTTCCAAGGTTGTACAATCATACTCTCTATCAATTATTCAAACCGGTCTTCCTGGGTTATATTTCATTATCTCACCTGTTCCAGACACATCATGGCCCTAAAAATCAACACAAGGTAATGTTTTCAGTCTGAATATCCAGGAACCCACCCAGGGAGTTTCTACACTCAATAACTCATAAATAAACTTAAGATTACTAAAAAGTAAACTTTATTTGTGAATTATTTATAGCTAAATCAATTCAGAAAGCTAAGTGCATATAATTTAGTGTTATGATTAAATTGATGTCTAATTTTCCATGCCCCCAGTGTGTGACATCAAGTCAGAGCCTGATAGAAAAGCATCTGCACTGACCGCCAGGCTCCCCATATCCTCTCTAGTGTTGTTGCCATGGTGATGCCCCGCTTGTCGTGACTAAAAGGGAGAGGAAGCTGAGACACTATTGAGCTCGAAGGCTCTTCCAGAGATTGTCCATTTCCCACCAAAATAGGCCAGGTACAGGGGAAGAGGCGTGGAGGGCAGGAGGGAACAAATTAAACATGCGCCAGAGAAAAGAAGAGGCTCTGAGATGAGCTGCCAGTAGACCAGAGAAGTGGGCGTTGAAATGTTTTGTTCTTATAAATTAAGCTTTAGCGCTGATGCTGAAATGAGAGAGACCCAGAAACTGGAGATAAAAAATAACTCATAATGACTGATTTTACTCTACACGCAGATAACACCACTGCTCTTCTAGCTTTTGGAAGCTCTTGACTCGAAAGTCATTTTCACTTCTGTGACCCACAGAGTTAAAGGCGCTCATTCTAAATCCAAACTATAGAAAAAGAGTTGCATAAATGCTCACAGAGTAAAATAGCAGAGTCAACTAAAGCTATACCAACTCATAAAATAAAGGAGGGAACAACCAAGTTGATCTGTGGCTGGAAATAAGATTGATGAGAGCAGTGTGACTGAACCAAAACAGTTTTGCGGGCCGTAAACTCTGAACATCTCCACCAGAATTATGTTCCTGACATTGTGGGGAATGCTTTAAAATCACATTTAGACTATTGTGGAGATAAAAATTTATAGGTGTAAAGTAGTTGCACACTTGTAGCACAATTCTTTAATTCTTTAAATAATTTACCAGTGTTTCAACATAACTGTCTTCTTCAGGGTATGGAGTATATCTCTATCATCATAATAGGTTTCCAGACTTCTTTTGGTGGCTACATATTGAAAGATTATTCCCTATTGAACAGACTTAATATTCCGGTTATGGCCCTGATTTCTATCATGAACTGGAAAGATATGATCATGGATCCCAATCAGAATGTGTTCCAGTATCATACTGTAAAGTCTACACTGTTTATCTCTGTTAAAGTGCACCATTTTGGCAGTAGCATAGTACAGTATGCCATTCTTGCACCAACAGAGATGAATCACTGTAACTTTGGAACAAAACAAGATAAAATTTCCAGAGGAGCCAGTAAAAATGGCTCAACACGACTTATTACTCTTTAGGTGTTTTTGAGCAGGAGTGACTGCGCCACCATGCACTGCCTTTCTCAGTTTTGTCCAGCTGCATTTTGGGACAGATTGTGCCCATCAACGCCACACTCAATAATCAGGCCTTTGCTTGGTGGAGGAGCTCATCTTGCTGTAATGTTACCTGCATGTGGTAAATCAACTCGCTGCAAGTAGTTTGTTACTAAAAATGGACGAGAGTAGTCGACAGTTCAGATGCACCTTTTTGGTGTTGTATGTTCAACTAGCATTTGCTCTTCTCATCTCAGTTCCTCTCGTCACTCTTAATGAAAGGGCATGTTGGTGGAAGATGTCAGTTGCTTTAGCTGATGGCTAGCTGCACTGACTAATTTCCCATCCGGAGAGGTGAGCGCATCTGGAAAGGACACACCTGCCAACACGGCTGTCAGCAAGCGTGTGAAAGTACTGGGATAATTGAGCCGCGTTCAGAGATCTAATAGTAGACAGGAATACAGCAGTATAATGGCCACTTTGCTCACAGCGAGATTGTGGCAGGTGAAGCACAGGACTTTTCCCTTTCATCCAAGGACTAAGCTGTCACATATGGATGTCATTAAAGAGACAAGGCATTCACTAAATGACAAGGCCACAATGTGCCAAATCACCAGGTATTGATGAGCAACAAAGTAGCAGTTTTTTCTTTAGACTCTTGATTACTGCTGTATGAGACAGCCAACATAGAAAACATGTTTATTTTTAGAAGGTTCTGTGTGTGTGATGTATGCACTCCATATCTGTAATGTGTATATTCATGTCTAGTTACTATGCTATACTATGCTGAATATGGATAGGATTTGGAAAGCCACATATTTTTAAAAAATTGGCCAAATTCCAAATTCTATCCTTTTGAAATTGGGTCCTTGTAGACCTCAGAGACAGCAGTGCACAGGTGATTTTGGGTCGTCTGACTATCAAAGGGACAGATGGCATCACCAACATCACTGACTACGTGACATATTGGTGGGTTAAAGGGACACAGTGGCAGGTTTTTGATAGCAGCAGCAGTATTTTGATAATTGTGTGCACACAAAAGAATTGGTTTGATTATCATGAGATGGTTTTGGCCTTGGTTGAACCTTGTATACTTCAACTAAGTGAACACAGCATTTAAAAACACCCCTGTAACTCAGTCACATTTGGAAATGTTGTTGTGTTGTTGTTTAAATTTATTTAAAATTACAACTGACATGTACTCAACCATGTACGTTACTGAGAAACATGACTGATTTATGGCATTTCCAATGAATTCATTCTGAATGCAACAATACATGACTTGCCATCCTAAGACATTAGAGACTATGCCATAAGCGTGTAAATAAAGAGTAAAAACAGAGCAAGTACAGATAAGAGTTACATCTTGCAGCATTTGCACATCAACTGTATTTACTGCGTCCCCAATGCTCAACAAATGTGGAATATCTGAAAGAAGTGATGTGTTTCTGAAAGATAAGGAGGACAGGGATGTCAAACAGAGTGGTACTCCTGGGTCACTGCAGGAATATTATAAGAGTTTCCAACTTTTTTCTGTATTCAGTGCTTCATGATTTTAATCAAGTGGAAACCAGTTTCACCCTTTTAGAAAAATAAAATATTGTTTGTAGCTCAGAAGTGCTCCAATTTAGTTCTGTTGTGGAATTTGCCACAGTGGGATTCCTTTATTCAAGATGTGTGTGTGTGTGAAGCTAGATGTGTATGCATTTTGAGGCTGATACTCACTGGCTGGAACCTGCATTTGTGGCCCGCTTCAAATGAGGCACATATGCTGCATTAATTAGTTTCAGACTCACAGCTGAGTATGACAGGGTGTCCCCCCTCCAAAACCTCTTTCTCCTCTCATAACTCACCTCCTGCTGAAAGTTAAGTGAACCTCTAAGGTTCCGTCTGGCTTTCACATGATGAAATAGACAGGAAAGTTATGAAATAGACTGGAAAGTATAATCATTTGTGATTTTTCTCCTCACCTGTGACATAAATCTGATGTTTATTAGTCCAAAGAGAAAAAGCTGCCTGGAGTTAAGATTTTTAAACAGGTCAACAGGTGTCAAATATATTTGCTGAACTGTGTTTTGTTGTAGAGTCATACTTTTGGCCATCATGCTATCCTTTAGAAACTCATTTAGAAAAATTGGTAATAGCACTGTGTATTTCTTTATCATTTTTAATGTACTTTCTTTTATCAAAACTGTTTGCATTAGCCACCAGATGCACACAGACCAGTAAAAATGTATAAAATTATAAATAACACATTAATTTAAACTGTCAATCATTCTCATCTGCCTCCCAGCTCTGCTACCTGCTGAACACCTGCTCCGTCAGAGCAGTCTCTCGCCAACTGTTGTCACATTATTGCTCACAAACCCTTTTTAAACCTCTGGCTAACAATTTAGCACATTACCTACAGTAATTATACATAAAATAACGATGAAAACATCTGAGCTATTACTGACAGTAATCTCCCCAGTTCTGCTAGATACACTAACAGAAATGAAGTTGTACAACTGTTGATTTTGTGTTTTAGGCCTGCTCAGAGCAGCATGTGTCCATGTGGAACTAAGATCAACACATATGATTAACATACAATCTATATTTAGATATAGGCTATATCTGGATGAGGTAAAAATCTATGTAATGCATGTGTAAAAGCAGCTTAGGTGTATGTAGTTTGTCTACAGTCTACAGCCATATTAGTGGCTCTATAAATGCTACTGTCACAATGACAATGCTGACTTGCTGCTGTTTAGCAGGTGTAATGCTTATCATGTTTACCATCTTAGTGTGGCATGTTGGCATGTTAGCATGCTTACATTTGCTAATCAGCACGAAAGAAAAAGTACAGCTGAGGCTGCTGAGAATGTCATTTGTCTTGCATATTTTTGGTAGTATTGGACCAATTAAATCTTTGATCTGATGATGGCACTAAAGAAAAAGTTAAGGGATCATCCAGTGGGGATCTTGAATCTCTATATCAAATTTGTTAGGAATCCATCTAATAGTTGTTAAGATATTTCAATTTGGATCAATCTGGACAGTCCATTAGTATCTAACCAATTTGATTACCTTCTTACAGTATACGTAAGTAACTTAGCCTTGTTAACAAGACAACTAAAAATAGCCTCCAGATGCTTTTGGCATCTTCCTTCTGTCACATGACTCTCCTTGCACACTCTTGTCTAATATTTGTATTGAGATCTGATAGAAATGTGGGCGAATTGATATAACAAGAATGCTTATGCAAATGCTTTACTCTAATAATTTGTTTATTATACCGTGGTGGCAGTAAATATATTTATTTGTATTTGGGGTGAAAATAGAGCGTATATTCTCTTTATTTTTAAATAATTTTCATAATGTGGCTGATACTCCAAGCGGGCAGACAAAACAGGTGGTGAGCTTGAGGCTGGCATTATTTCTCCTAAGGCGTATGACCTGAATGTTCCTTGCTTTTGAATGCTCCTGTTATAATTTGCATTTAGACCCAATGTTACCATGACAGCAAAACTAAGTCGTAACTTTCATCGGAGACAGTTGTACTTTTTTGTGAGCTTCACTGGACCAGTGCTGGCATTGAGGACAAAAAGGCAGAGAAATAAAAACTCAGCACTCAATACTGACTGAAAGTTTATAAGGAAATACCCTTTTCAGCAATATGAGATGTGGATCAAAAATAAATATGATCAGACATCAGTTGAAATAGATTATTAATATTCATGCAAATGTCTTCTTCCCTCATTTAAAATGCTTTCTTTCAAGGCTTTGGTCACTTTCTTAAGCCATTTTCTTTCTTTGGTCTGAGTGTTGGCAGACAAACTTAAAGTAAATTTCCAATTTGAATCAATCAAGCTACAACTAGGGATTTGTCACTGCGAAGATATTCATTTAAAAAATCTATCAATAATCAATGCCTTCAGTATTATGTGGAAATAAGACAAGGCCAGCACTGGAGATCATCCTTTATCAGTGGCCTCACTCACTTTTAGCAGCACTGAGATGACTTCTGGCTATAATGTGAGCTGTATATGGAATACAGCAGATTTTCTTTTCCCTTTTTTCCCTGACACCATCCATGCATGTAAGCTGGTCTGAATTTCCTTTGAGGTGAGACTTGGATTAGAGGCCAACACCATGCACTCAGCCCAGCTAAAGGATTTTATTATCACTGCAGGTCTTTGTCAGCGTTGCTACACCAGGCAGAGATTGTGCCACAACACTGCTCCTAAAAGACGGCCAAAATAGCATGACAAAGCAGGCATACAGGGACCACGATAACGAAGAAACATTCTGCTAGGTCTCCATCTTTACATAATGGCTGAATTCTATTTTTTTTTCTCTTGACTCTGCAACATTTATTGCCGCTTAGGAGCCACGGGTCTGTGCAACAACGGTCAAATGTCCTTTGATGTACTTTTTAATAACCACTCTGTGCTGGTTCAGTGAAAATTAAGACCACGTCCACACTGATGTGAACACATTTGGAGCTATCACAGAAACTACACACATTTCAGTTACTCTTATTTAAGTAGCTGTGATTAAGCATATAGGAAATTTCAATTATAACCGTCCTTTTGAGATTTCCAGACACTGTTTACATACATCCGTATTTTCCCCAGTGGCAGGCCAGTCTTTATGTACAGCATGTGTGAAAGTATTCAGAAGTGTTGTCCACAGACTAGCACTAACTATAGAAAGTGCTGCACCACTTACTTAGTTTCTTTCTGGCACAGACATTCATGTCACCCTCAGGATGAATTGTAATAGCTTCAGTGATCTCTTAACTTTTCTTCTAGCACTATCACCATCTCAAAATTTCAAGCTGTGGACTTTAGGATCAATTAGGATTAATGTGGCTGTGGATCTTAGAGAATCTTGGTAGTCTTGGGAGTCTTGTTCCAACCTCAAAACAACTTAAGAGGACATGGTTTGAAAAGCACTCAAAACCTTTGTAGTACTTTAAAAAAGAGGACAGTTATGGTGCTCCAACACGTTCTCACTCTCAACTCATCAAAAACAGCAGCTTAGACAGATACTGCACATACAGTATACGTCACTTTCTAAAGTTACAGTGAAAAAATACAGAAAAAAAGAATTTGTTCATTTGTTGATTTATGGAAATCGGTAGAGTCATTGGGGTAAGCTATGAAAGTTTCGTGTAAACAATTCTCTGTGTATGACCTTGACCAAAGAATGTACTTCAATCTGTTTACTGCATGTATGTAAATGCAACCATTGTCAAGCTTCTTTTCCAGGATTAGTCCCTCATTTCCTTGGCACAGTCCCTTCACCCAGAGCTGTCTGCTGTGTACACAGATCTACACAAAGCCCCCGATGTCATTTCACTGATACTATTCTGTCTCACAACACCAGGATACACACAGTCTCCTCTGTTGTTATAATCAATGTACCAAGAGCAGAGGAGACACAGGACTTGACTTGAGGGAGTCAATTTAATCAACGCCTTACATTTCTGTGACTATGACCTTGACAAGATTTTTCTCTTTGAATCACTTTAACACAGTTTTACTTATTTACTTTGTGCTTTTTGATGATAAGTAATGTCATGTAATGCCATTTATTCCGTTATAGAGAACGTATCAGCAATTGTCAGTCTGTTATTTTCATCTTATCTCTGTTGAAGTCAAGAGATTACATTTTCTAACACAAGGGAATGCTCAGATGTCTGGTGTCAGGCTAAAAAAAAAAAGGACATTCAACACGAACACACACACACACACACACACACACACACACACACACACACTTACACACAAACCAGGCTTCTGGCCACCTTTCACAACCACATGCATAAATCCTGGGGAGTTTTTCAGCTGGTGTTGAAATGACCAAGGCTGGAGGCAGCTCAGTGACAGCGGGTTGGGAGGAGAGTGTTGGTGGGGGTGATGGGGGGGGGTTGATAATCACGCATGAGAGAAGAAAGGGCAGTCTGGTGGATGGAGAGAAGCTCCACTGGGCTTCTTTTTTTTTCCAAACAGTGTCCCCATTAACAGGACTGATGTGCATCTCTGCAACAAGCTGCAAACTCATTTGGCCTTGGGGGCCATAGAGAGTCCTCAATGTGTTAGGATAAGTCACTCCTGAGACCACTAAAAGCCATTATTAGAAGGTGTTTATCGAGCTAGCCGTGGCCTAGATACAGCGTAATATCCTGAGAACAGTTATAGCCCATAATTATATTACATTTTGGATGAAGACCGGCTGTGATTAGATAAATGATGAATAGCTCCAACAGCAAAAAAAACAGGAGATAGGAGAGATAATGTAGTATTGGCTCACTTAAGGAGCTGAAATCTCATGACTAAATTGTTTGGCTTAAAAAATAAAATTCATTACTTGTACAAAGGTATATATTACACAAGGAATACCACAAAAACTGCTTTTTTGTTTGGCATCATCCTCCGATGCTCCTGTCTCCTGTCAATAAGAAAATATATTCATCTAATTTTCGACATTACATTAACTTTCATTTTTATGAGAGTTTCTATTAGAAGTTTGTGGAAGTGAGCTGAAATTGAATACAAGTGATGTGTTATTTCCAGAAGACAGTCCCTCAGTATAAAGAAAATAATAAATTAAAGAGTGAACAAGATATACATTTATAATGACATAAAGTTTTATTGTCCTCTTGTCTAATTGAATTACAGTAAAATTATGTTAAAGCCTGCCTCAAACTGCTTCACATTTAAAGAAATGAGTGGCTCATTGTTTTTTCCACTTTAAGACTCCCACTACATAACTAATTGAGGAAATTGTCATCCTCTATATGGCAAAGGCAGATGACTGCAAATTAATTCATATTTTGTTGGTTAAAATTAACCAAAGGTTGTCTGTATGTGGTGTGTTACATCTAACCTTGTTATACATTACAATCACTTCCTTCCCTGAATCAAATCTTTATCTTTAATAATAAAAATAATCAAATCAAAAATTATCAGTTTTCTAAACTTGGAGTGGACTGTAAAGAAAGAAGCTGTTGGCTGTATTGTGGGAAATTTAGGTTGTATAATTTTTTGGGCTCGACCCACACTGAGGACTAACTCAGCAGCCCTAAATTCAGAGTATCTCAGGCTGTGCTGCCTCGATTTAGTCCATTCTTTCTTTATATACCTGACTTTTGAGAGCCCTCCAATTTTCTGCAAGTGCAATTCTGAATCACTGGAGTACTCTTTAAACACTTTTATTACATGTTATCTGGTTGAGATCCTCAAGCAAGGTGGTTTTGGTTTTTCCAGTTTCCGTAATAGATATCAAGTAATGAGGTCTTTAAATCACATACAACACATTTCAGGTTCAGTGATCTAAGACAGAGCTGTCTCTTACGTCATTGCTAAAGAATTTTATGACACTGGTATTTAATCATTTTCAACTTATTGACCTTTTCTGGTGCTGTATTTTTAATGGCGTTGCTGTCTTCGTAAATTGAAACACTTTCTGACGTTTTAAAAAGGCTCAATAAATGTTATGCCAAGTCACTCTGTATGTAAGCCGTGTAGTGTGCTAACCGAGAGGCAAAAGATTTAACTGACATTTTTAAATAGGTTCAATGAATAGGTTCATTGGGACTTTAATTACACTCACTCTTTAACCGAGAGTGTTGTGGGCAATGGAAGTGGATCTTGACAAGCCAATGTGCTCTTATGACACCCCACCCACATAGCTGTTGTATTCCTGATTGTCCCTCTATCTGCAGGCAGCACGGGCACACCAGTGAAATCACTAATGCTTAATTAGCAGATTAGAAGATCCAATTAGGAGATCTCCTCTGTCTCAAACCAAGCTTCTGTCAACATGTCCTATGAAAATGAGATATTCCACATTCCTACGTTAGGTGGGCATCGCTCCCCCTGCCAAAATGACCACTCATGATTGACTGTTGCATGCTTTGTTTAGCCCCGTGGACACTTTGTTTGAAGCCCATTTGTGATTAATCATTTATATTTCAGGCACATTTCAAAGGGATGCCGAGCTGGGTGTCAGTGTTCAGATAAGTCCATACAGAATGGAAAACAAAGAGCTTGACTCTGCAACTGTTTTTATGCTATTCCTTGCTTTAAAACTGACAGCTTGTCTTTCAGTTTGATTTGGTAAGGCCTTTTAATTTCGGAACATAAAGAATTACTATTGTTTTCTGATATAGAGTACATTAATAATAACCACCACCATTATGGGTATTATCTATCTTTTGGACATTTTGCTTCTTCCTTATGCGGTTTCCAACAATAAAAAATATTTAGCCTCATTGAGACATTAGACAGGTTCACAATGCCTGGGCAAAAATTCAGAAAGTGCATTATTTTAGAGGCACTACTCTACGATCTGCCCTGGGCATCTCTTCCAACTATTGTTCTTCAGCTGTTCAGTGCTCAACTTTCTTGTCCTAGTTTAACTTTGTCTCTTGTTTGGTCCTGGACAGGTGGCATATGGTAGATTTATCACAGTTGTTGTTTGCTGATCACAGCTGTCTGTTGCTGGTAGAAACAGAGTTGGTGCTAAGCTAAGCGTAGGACTGTAGTGTGCTGTAAAACAATAAGCTAAAATACACTAAATATCTTGAGGGGCCTGCATCATTGATTTGATGATGTTGATTTGACACAATGAGCATCAAGAAATTGGAGGAACCACTCCTTAGAGTCGTGTTCACTAAATTAATGGCCACAGGGATCTTTCAAATAGCTGTTTTAATGGCACCAAACTATTTGGGATATTGATTGCAGTTAGGTCCCACACATGTGCATAAGCATTTTGTGTTTTCTGGTTTGATGTGGAAGTTGGGTGATTTTCATCCGTGACAGATGTGACTTTAAGGAAAGACAATAACTAAAATTGCTTTTAATGTGCACTTCTTTGATTGCTACAACAATGACCCGTGCAATTTGCAAGCTTGACTCTATATGTGAGATAATAACACAAATATACCTTATTTCAGTGACAGTAATGGCTCATAAGTGATACTCACTGATATGACATGCAAATTGCTTTATATGTTATCATTGCAACTGAGTGCTTCTCGAAACTGACAGCAGATGCTCTGCAGCTGTCACCCAAACAGTTCCTTGGCCCTTACAAACAGGACTCTTTCAATATGTAACCCAGACAACCCTTTTTTATTTGGTTTTATTATGAAATAAATTGTTGGATTCATCATTCCAGACATAACTGACCAGAAAAGTTCAAGATCCAGCTAACAATTTGAGCTTTGATTTTCAGTGAACTTGTGTGGGTGTAATGATTGATTTTTTTTTTTTAATCTAAATCAAATCCACCTTTCTGAAGACTGTTGCAAAATTAAACTAGGAAAAGAAAAGAGGTTGTCAGGAAAGCAATGCTTTCAGTAATGAAAACACACCGGCAGAGCTAAATCTACTTTAGTTAACAGCCACACACTACATAAAAAATCACACTCCAAAATCTTCCTGTGACAACAATGAATATGGATTCTTTTTGCACTTAAGGTGCTGTTAAAATTTCAGGAGGTGTTTGAGTGAGAACAAAGAAATTGCTTTCTGTTTTCACTATTTCCTATCATGGAGAACAAGGTATTCGTTTTCAACACGTCATATCACAGGTTCCCGAGATATAGATTATTAATAAATGATTTCTTATTAGGTTTCAACTAAGTGGCAAAAGCATACAAATTAACAAACTGTCAGCTTTAATAGAGAGAAGATAAGAAATTAAACTATATTGAAATCTCACCTATAAAATTTGCAAAGATTATATTAGAAGACAGGAAGAAAGGCAACTGGACAGCATAAATAGAAATAACACCTGACGGGGAAGCTGAAGAAGCTCAGCAATTAATTTAACTTAAATTAGTGAGTACTATGTTGTTATTAGTGATGGGGAAGATTAACCGTGACTGTGGCAGATGGTATTTTACACAGGAAAAATATGGGAATTCATCACTGGAAATTGGTGATTGGATGAACCATCTGTCTGTCATGGGTAAACTCCCTATCAGATCAATGACCTATATAGCATTGTCAAACTCTTTCCAAAGCCCATCAGAAGAAGATCAAAAACATCTTTTCAAGAAAAGCCTTCAGTGTCATTCTTCTGTCTTTTCAATGAATAAATACTACCCATGTTAGCATTACCTAGCGTTAAAAACACACCTATAGATCATTCCAGAACTGCCAATAGCTCTTCATAGGATGAGGATTGGTCAATACCCATTGTGTTAAGAGACAAACATGAAGCCTAGCACGATGAATTAATTTGTGATCCAGCTGCCTCACAAGGTTAGGGATCAATTGGCTGAAGCCACAAAAATAAGACTCAAGTAGTTTTAAACCAGAATTGTCTTTTAAATTACAGTTTCCATTGGCTACTTCTACACTCACTTTGTGATCAATCATTTAGTTCCTACTGGCCACCAAATGCCCTTAACCATGAAATATTTGCTATCCATGGTTTCTAAGATGCTTCCTGTAGATTTTATTGACTTTTTTCTTGGATTTCTTTGTCTCTCTCCACTCTAACGTTAAACCTCCTCCTGAAAACATGGCATCTTGTCAGGCATTTTTAAGAATCAACCTCTTTATTTTAAATTCAAGTGGAGCTTACAAAGTTCCCAAAGATATCAAAAATGTCAGGCTGAATTTTGGTGAAATGTTAAAAATGAAGCATTAGACATGTAGAGTATTTCTTTTTCATGAAATGGTCATAAAAAGACATAACTCTTGGGTATAAACACTTCTTTTAGTGTAAGCATCATATAACTTCAATCCTGAAACAAGCTGTCAACGAATTTCTAACATTAAAGCAGCCTCGGTGGGTGGGGGTGGGGGGTTTTCGTCCATTTTACCCCAGAACTTTGCCTTTAGCACCACCAACAGGCCATACTTTACATTCATAGCCAGTAGTGGTGAGGCTCTAAATGGCTAGTCTGTTTACTCAGGTTAATCCACAAGGCAGAGCTTATTATGGAAGGAAGCAAAATATTATATCGTGAAGACTTGTGTGTTGTGGTCGTATTTTGTGGACTTTGACGTTCTCATCCCCCTCTTTAATTAATTTGAACCACGAAGGTTTGATACAGACAACCAAGAATGATTCTCTGCAAACATCTAAGCCACACCCATCACCCTGACAACACACACCAAGCACACGCTCCTCTGCTTCCCCCCTAAGCCAAAGTCCACATTAACATTGTAATAGGAAAGTGTGTTAAAGCACAGCTTTAGCAGCCTGACAAGAGCGAATTGGATGTCAGAAGGATTCCTGCTCAGTTTAATTGAATCTGCCCAGCACTAAAAAAGAAAATCTGAAGTCAAAATAACCTATTAGATCTATCAGGTAGTGTTTTGTTGAGTTTGACAGATAGCACTGCTATGCCCCCCCCACTTCTTTTATTCCTGCAGGTGGGGGTAATGCGGGAGCGTAGGGGTGGGCGGCAACTGATGTTAGCCATGATGTTTCTCTCTCTGTTTCTGTTATTCGTTAATATATTGTGGCCTGCTCTTTCTATTTCCTGAAGCTCATTCAGCAAATCCCTTGAGTGTAGAACAAGGCTGGAGAAGCGTTTGGAGGGGTTTTAGTTACTACAGTTAATGGATGATGGGGGGCTACGACACGTGATCTGATTGCTAAGATCCGGATGTTTGTTCAGTCTCCTCTTCTGACTTTACCTTTTTCTGCCATTCCCTGTTTTCTATAAGATAGGTGTTTAAAAAAGACGTTACCTAGGAAGTGAAGGTTAAGTGTGTGATGAAATGGTTTCTTAACAAGCTAAAAGCAGGAAACTACATTAGTAATGTATACATTACATCGCAGAATTTATTCCAGGTCACATGTCAATGCAACAGCATGAATCAATAACTTGAATCATTTTCTCCTCACCCATCCCACTCACTTAGTGTGGTGCTATATATGTGCTTCTTCTTTGTGCTGTGATTGGCCAATCACACCCACAAACAGACATTAACTTTGGTTGTCATGGATCCCTACACCTGATCAATAGTTTTCACATAGCATTAAAGCCAGGAGCTTCAGGGGCTTCCAGTACTAAGCATTTTTACTTAACATCTTCTTTGAATGTTAAAAAAAATAAAAATAACTATTTCAACTCCTTCAGTCAATTGTGAATGTTTTGTTTTGTGCACTGTGCACAGGAGTTTTTCCAGGGGTGATGCAATGAACTTGTCAAATAGATTCTGCCCAAAAACATGTTGTATTTTTTGTAGTTTGCGTGTCTTTTGTGTCTGCGATGGGTACCTCTCTCCTCATTGCATATGTATTTAAGGGAGTATCGAGCAAATAATAGCAGATGTGTTAACACAGCTCGATTATGTATTCCGCTGGATAGACTGAGGTCAAACTATTTGCCACTGTCAGTTTTACAAGGAAAATTCTCCATGTCTCAAAAAGAGGCGTAGATCTAGCAGTGATGGGATTTATAAGAGCCACGAGGAAATCTCATAGAAAGCTCTCCTTTACTGGCAAAGACCGTCTGGAGGTTCAGTACCAGGACCTGACTGCTTAATGAGCTGCTTCCTTAGTAAATCAGGCACTGCATACACACAGATTGTAGCCTCAAACTCAATAAAAACTGCATCGTACATTTACGCGACACCATTTTCTTAGTAAATCTGTCCCTGAATGATTTCTCACAGTCCAGCGGGAATATGGTAATTCCTTCCCTGCTCAGTTTAATCAAATTCCTGATTGCAATCTAAACTGTTATTGTTGTGGCAATTTTGTAGAGTGGTTATTAAAATGTCAACCAGATAAAAAGGAGCCAAACTGGTCCCGAGAGATGAACTTCTTGTTACCTTTTGTTAGTTGGATACAAACAATATGAAAAGAACACACATTGCGAAGCATAATACGTGTATTATTTTCAATGTGAAGCTACAACACAAAATAACTTACTAATAAAGTTAGTATAGGTTCATGTGTAACACTGAGTTATGTTATCTATCCACTCTGAGTTTAAAATCCTTTGCTTTCAGATTCACGAGCTGGAGAAGGAACACCCAGAACAGTGGACCACGCAGTAATTGGAGGAGTGGTGGCCGTGGTCGTCTTTGCCATGCTCTGTCTACTCATCGTCTTGGGGCGCTACTTTGCAAGACACAAAGGTAGTGGACATCTTTATAACACACTATTTTTATATTTACTAACTCAAGCTGTGTTGGGCAGGATTACTATAAACAGTATGCATAAAGAGAAGTGCATC
Organism: Larimichthys crocea; assembly: GCF_000972845.2. Lineage (NCBI taxonomy): Eukaryota > Metazoa > Chordata > Actinopteri > Sciaenidae > Larimichthys > Larimichthys crocea. Next base: position 19,694,180 of record NC_040032.1, read on the forward strand.
CAATCACTAACCACCTAAATGAAACTACAGACAGTAGCTGAAAATATTCACCATCCACAGAAATTGATAAAGTAAAACAGTAGTGAGAAAACACTGGACTCACCAACATGATTGACAGCAATAAACTGATGCAATCAGCCAATAACACACCAGGCTATTGCTGTGCATAACCACCATTTCACTGTAGTAGTAGTAGTCGTAGTAGTGAGGTGGATGCGTTTTGAAGATGTATGTTATGAAGAAGTGTACAAAGTACCAAGTTAGACTTACAGTTACAGCCACGTGGCTCCTTTATTTGGAGAACATGAGACAGGATGTATAAACTGAGTTGGGACAATAAATATATAAAAGCCTGGAGGATGCATTACTACTTTGAAAATCAAGCTGTGCTTATTTACACAGATTAAATGAAGTAACACAAAATAGGACAGGATCTGCTGCTTAAATCAAGTCACTTACTGATTCTGGGTCAATGTTGGATGAATGATCGTAGAGTGCAGCAGAGAGAGTAGGTGTTGTAGTATTTAGAGCCATAAGCCAGGCCAAACGAAAGAAAACAGGATTTCTCTGAAAGTTTAAATAATTAATAAAAAAATATGGCCATAATCCATAAACCTGTAGTACCATTAAATCATCTGGGGAAACCTCTGTGTTTCTGTGTTCCTGGCACTGCAACTCTATAGACTTTATCCTCCACATCGTGGATAAATGTCTTTGGTTTACACAACATGAACAAAAAAACAAAACATTAAATTGAAGACTCATATCAACAAACAACATGACTTTAAAAATATAGATAAGTTTAAAAACATATTAAAAAAAATAATTAAAAAAATATATATTTAAAAATTAGAGTTACTTACGTGCAAAACACAGACAGACTACACTATACACTAGAAAATAATTTATAGGAATATTGTAGTATAGTATCTATGTTGTGGGATAGCGCTCTGCAATTATTTTTTCAAATAGGTTTTAGATATTTTTTTTTTCCTCACAACCATACTGCTTGCCTCTAAAACATAAACTGATGCAGCAGGCATTTTATCAGGTGTGTCCTCTTTTTCTTTTCTTTTTTGTTTCTATAAAAATGTCTTTTTACATCCTTGGATGGATGCTATCCAAATAATGGAAAGATTGCAATTAAGGCTACGGGTTACTGATGGTGAGTAAAATTACATTTTTCATGCAATCCTGCTGAATAACTATAATGCATCCCATCTGCTACCCCCATAACCAAGGAATAATTATAATCTATAGCAGATTTCACACTTTGGTATTTCTTGTGCAGGAGGAAATGGAGTTGGATATATTAACCACTTTAGAAAGGAAATACTTTAAATGGGGCAATTTAAAGGTGTAAAAGAGACGTTCCTCATGTTATGGTGATACTGAACTCACTGTTTCCACAAGCTGTATGTTAAGGTAAAAAAATATATGGTGATGGATCTCAGTGGTGATCTGCAAAGCAAACTGTGTAAACAGTAATAGGCTTCATGATATTTTTCTGCGTCCAGTTGACTGACTCCTACATGATTTATTAAAAGTGGCAGCCTAACACACTGCCATCTGGTGCACCCAGGAGTCAGTGGCAATCTGGGACTTAGCTTTGAAATCTTTGAACGAGTCTGGGGTCACATGTTGATCGATAAATATTGCTATATGAATAAGCACTATGTGAATAAACACTAATTATTATTGAGAGGTTATTATTTATAGTCCAAATTATTTCCTAGCATGCAGAGCAGCCCAGGGGGCACTGCATCAGGTTTTCTTGCACATTGGGCTACAGTAGAGGACACTTTATCATATTTTATCTACCATATGGGGGCATCCAAGCAGAGGTGGATGTAAGTCACACATGTCTCAAGTCTCAAGCAAGTACCAATTTACTGTTACAGTTACTATTTTATATTTTGTTGCAATTAAGAACAAGCCTCCAAGACAACAATGGAGAGAGTAGGATAACAAGAGTTGCACACAGGAGTGAGAATGTTTATTTGTGATGAACCCCCTCCATGATAGCTGCCTCATGCATCGACATCTGCCATGTTCTAGTAGGTTGTCATATTTGCGCACATTGCACTAGAAAAACAATTCTTATCTTCTCAATATCTAGAATCGCAATTGTTCAGTCAGGGATTTACTGATTGAACAAAAAGGCCACATATGAAGAGGTAATGATTTGCCACTTATGCCCACACTGCAATGTCAAGAAACATAAGCAGCCGAAGGACAGATCTGACAACCTTGACCTGCCATGCTTACTGTAGTTTTGCACAGTCCTGTGCGATATTAGGATAGCTTCACCTCCAAATCAAGTTGTTTAGGCTGCTGATTTATGGCCTATTTTTACATCTCTAACAATAGACCTAGCAATTACTTTGGTGAATCATTTATCATAACTGGAACTATCTTTGAAAGCTCATTTCTGATTCATTGCCACAATTCCATTTTTTCTGTTGGGCTATTTTTATTTTATTTTTTTCAGTATAAAACATCAATAAGATGCGAACAAACATATCAAATGGAGGCCACTCATGGGGACTAAGTTGTAAGCTGTCTAAAGTGCAGGAGATGTCTGATAAGAATATTCATGAAAGAGCGAAGAGACAGAAAGTTTCTCTTTGTTTTTTTTCTTCCTCTGGTGGCTACAACGTTGCAGAGAAATATTGAAATGTGAGACTGTGGGTGGAGAAGGTCACTCAGAAAAATAATTAATCTAGAATTTTAGGATTTTGAGGGCAATTTTTAACTGCCTCTGTCAGAAACTTTCCATAATAATTGCTCAACAAAAAACTTACCTAAAGCAACCCATAACCCTGACGTGAACATAGGAGCAGGGATGTATTAACTGGCTATATGTGGGCGGATTACAGCATAATTTTGATATGACTGTTCAAACTGAGGTTGAATTGCCAAAAGTCAAATAAATGAAGTGTCAGATATGGGATGATGGCTGCCCAAGTGAATGTAAAAATGTCAGATTCAATATTTTTTTTCTTACAACTGTCATAAAAACCTGAGGTTAAATAAGGAAAAAAATGAATTTGGCTTTTTCTTACATTTAATCCTAACATATCCAATGCCACCATCCTTGTGGTATAGCACCACTGAACAGCTTGTTTCTATCTAATAAAGTAGCATTTGTGCTTTGAGTTTTTCCATAACTGACAGTGCCCTTCCACATTCGATCCAGAATATTGCCTTCATTATCAACCTCTACTATGATATGATATGAATAAATCTTGCAAATTAAGTTTGAAGTGGCTTGCTAGGTCCTTTTTTTTTTGCTGAACTTGACAAGGTTAATTTGAAGGTGTGAGCCATGCTCTTCCCTGCACTCAAGATAATTTCAAAACCCTGATTTTCATGTGCCAATCTTGAATGAAAAAGAGGGAAAATTATGTATAATCTGGATATTACAGCTTGCTGGTGTAAGGTTTGTGTAAATGGCCACATGGAGAAGAATTTGCATAATTAGGTGCTGTGGGATATAGAGCCACATTTTAATCTTTTATATCATCTAAGCAGCAGGCTATTATCCAGTCCGTGACACTGTCCTTCATGCCTACCTCCTCAGGTACCTACTTCACACACGAAGCCAAAGGAGCAGACGATGCAGCGGACGCAGATACAGCAATCATCAACGCAGAGGGTGGTCACACCAACTCGGACGAAAAGAAAGAGTACTACATCTAATCAAAACAGGACCCCTCACTCTAGTGTCCTCTTTTGGACACTGGGCTGTTTTTGAGGCTGGGGCATGGGTAGAGAGGGGGGGGCATTCGATGAAGGGATTTCAGATGGTTCATGATCACTTTTAGTGAGAGTAGAGGGGTTGAGAAGTAGAGGAGAGATGGGGTTTTAAAGAAAGGCCTGGTTTTAAGCCGTTGTTTAGTCTAGTCTGCAGATGTAGATGGAATGTTTTGTGTGTAAAAAAAAAAAAAATGGAAAAAAAAATATGAAAAAAGGATAAAAAAAATGGGAGGGATTGGGTTTTCGGTAAAGATGGGGATGGGGTTGGGGGTGGGATGATGCGCCAGATGTTGCCAGAAATCACTGTAGAGAGCTTCACCATTTGACACCTCCCTTACTGCTGGTACGAATTTTATTTAGTTCAGCCATTTGCAGAAAATTCTGTGCCTTGTTCTATCCATACTTTGGATTTGTGTTGATCCTCATTTGCATAACCTTGTTGTTCCCCTTTTCCTGTTTCATCTTTCCCACTCGTAATTATCAATGTGCTGTTGGCTTTTGTATGAGGGTAAAATTACACAGCCACTTTATTCATTTCCCTAAATGTTTCTGCACAGACGCATCCTCTCCTGCATAACAAAAACTCTTTCCAGTATACTGTGATTTGTCTCAAGCCATTACTTCTCTTTCTGTTTTTTTTCTCCTGAAGTTTTGACAGCCCCCAAAATGCATGGAATGCTTTACATATCATTGTACAAAGGACATAAATGAGAAACAGGTTTGATGTACTGTATATGCCTTCCTTGCCCCCTCCCAAACATAACCATATTCAAAACATAATCAAAAAGCAAGCAGCAAAGGATAATATGAAATGATTTTATTAGGCCAGTTCAGTTAATTTGTGTTTTGCAGCCTCAGTTTGTTCTTCAAAGTAGAAATACTACTGCCTCTTAAACAATTACCTTTCTTAGTAAAGAGAAGTAGTACATGACATTTCATTATTTGAGTATTTTCCTCTGTTCAAAACTATTTTTCTTTTATTTGGCTGAATAGAAGTTATGTTGTCCCATCAGTTTTTATTGAGTTGTAATGATGAGATTCAGTTGATTTCCATCTGCTCTCACTCTAGATTTTTTCGCTGATAAATGGGAACGAAAGAAAATGTAAATTGTTTTAAAAATGTTTTTGGCAGACTCTGAGTCAAGATGCTTCAGTAATAAAAAGGCTGTTGAAAAAACATTTGGTTTTAAAATTGGCCAACAAGCAGCCAAAAGATGCTGGTGGATACTGTACATAACATTTACAGAAAAAAACAGAAACAGCCTTAACCAAACTACAAACTCAAACACATTCAAATGTATTTTAGAAATACATAAGCTGCACAAAACATTTTAAAAAATGGCAATGGCAGCCCAGGTTTTCAAATCAGAGGGTTCATGTTATCTCATAGTGACACAATCCAATGTAAATCAAGCCAACGAAATCACAGCTGTATTGTACACTAATCCTTACTAAGAAATATTTTTTACAACTTACTAGAATTACAATGGAGTACCTTTGTGGATTATATTGTGTCACACTCATTGTGAGTTTTGTCAAAATGTAACACAAGCAAATGTTTGGGAAAGTAAATGTCAAACTGAAATGCTCTGAGAGACGGGCAAGTCTTTCCACTTCCATCACACCTTTTAAATCTATATTTTGCTTTGATGCAGCAGCTTGGGTGCTTAATCATTCAGTGGTTTTTTGCATGTGTGTGTGTACTTGCTAAAATCCATTCTTTTTGCTTTCCCTATCTTGCTTTATATATCGCCTGCCAAAACTCAGTGAGGATCTTTTTTTGCTGTGCCAGCTGGGGAGCACTGAGGAATGCCAAAAGTAATTAATTGTGTGCAACTGAACTTAATACACATGTTGTGCTCTGTGGTGGTAATCCCATGGGTTGCATTAATGCCCCGGCTTCTTAACATGGCAACGAGGGTCTATTCATTGCATTGTTTGTCATTATTATTACGTGTTCACATAGCAAGCAGCTTGCTTAATGAGTCCTTACTCTACATGACAGCTGTGGGTGGATAGAGGGGAGGTTTAGCTTGTAGTCTACACCTTGAAGTTCTGAAGTTGTGAAAAGCTGGAATCAATTGGACAAACATTAATCGAATTAGTAGAGTATGTCCAGTAATATCAGATGAAGAGCAATTTACAGATATTATTGCATTCCAAAATCAAAACCTTCAATGTTTTCTTTTTTTTTTTTTAATATATGAATCGCAATGTAACAACCTTTTTTTTTTTTAAGATTCAAATTTAGAAAATATTTTTTTCAATAAGTTTTATTAAAATTAAATGTTGCATATAAAAAATGGATAGCATCCAGAACACTAAATGGCACTTCTTCGCATTGCATATTAATAAGAAAATAGGTATAAGCAATTTTAGCTAAGTCGGACAAATTTTGTCCTTGTGATTATTTTTGTAATTGAATTTTAACTTTGGTGTAGAACAAGTAGAGGTACTTTCATAGAATGTACTTTTTCATTGTGACTGAGAGATCACTGCAGTACAAACAAATCAAGACATACATTCAGCAATTTCACAACATATACCCATGAACATGGCGTTAAAAAGTACACTGAAATACAGAAAACACAAGCAAATAAAGACACTCTACAAGTTAAAAAGGACACTAAAACCTGATAAACTTCAATGATGTTTTAAATTAAGTTCAACATGTTATAACGTGACAACATTCTAAATGTGCAACGCTAATATTATTAGCAATGTTGCTATACAGTTGACCCACTAGCATAAGCTACTACAAATACTGTTGTGTTCATCCATTTTAGACATCCCCCATTGGTTATCGTCTTGAAGCTTTGTTGCTCTGAACAGTTAGTAGTGTTTCTGTATTTGATTGTGTTTTTGGTATTTCCTGCGTGTGCTTTTTATGCCTTGTATGTGTTGTCAAATTGGCGAATGCGCTTAATTTGCCTGTGTTTCACTTTTTTTGAAGCGCTTCCTCTGTAAATGTGTTTTGATCACTCTATATGCTTGTGTTTTCTGAAGCTCTCTTCAGCACTGTACTTTTTGCTCTGACAGTAACCTCAGATTGCATTTGAGTCTTTTGGTTTTATATTATACTTGAAGTGTAATTTTTTTCAATGTATTTCTCTAGAAATACCTTTATGATATCAATATCAATCATATCCCATGATTAAACTCACTTTTTATGAAAACGTCACTAGCTGCCACTAGACTTTTACACTGAACACCACAGAATGAATGGATTGTTAAGGACTTAATGCTCTTGCTTGCTGTGTGGACACCCAAGATTCAATACTTTATGGCCGTACATTTGATTGGAGTTTGTCAATGTGCAGCTCGGATTGCCACACATTAACAATGTGATAGCTTTAATATATCATAGTCATGCATGAAGACAGCATTCAGTCTTTCCATATTGAGATTGTAGTTTTGGGGTTGTTCAATGGCATTTAAGAAGGTTCTTGTGAAATGCATTGTGCATATATCACTTTTCCTGAGCATAACGCTGTGCAATCTGTGCATTTTTAAAGTCATTAGGTTTTTTTTCAAAACGGGCTGGGTGGGAGCAGTGGACATATTTTTAGCTTTTCTGTTGGATGGGGCAGTTAGATGTGTGCTACAAGAGTGATATTGCAAACAATGATCAAAGACGATGTGTCCAACTCTCTCCAAGTGTTTATTCTTCTGTGAAAACTTGAGTTAATTTAAAAGTTCTGTACTCGCAAAGGAATTACCACTAAGTTAACACTGTATGCTGATGACACTGTTTTGTGTTTGTTACATGGATGGGTAGGGGTGGGGACGGGTTCTGATTAGGTTAGATGTTTTACGGTCTGGTGTCTGATAAAACTATTAACTGACTTGTTATCGTTGCTTTATGAATCACAGAGCAGATGTCACTTCATTTGTAAGACTGAGATTGTGTGATTTGTATTTTACAGTGAGCACTATTTCGCTTCAGTGACATGTGGCAGCTTCCATTTAAATCAGACTTCAAAATATGTACTTGCCAATAAAGGAATAGAACTGAATATTGTCTTCTCCCTTAAGGCTGATGCATTAATATTTTATTTGTGAATATTAAACCTTTTGTGGGGTGGAATGACAGGAGTGTTTCTCTAAATGTTTTATTTACAATAATGCTCTAACAAAGGAACATGAACAAAACAACATGAAAACAACATCTGAGTAGGTTTAAATATTCAGAAATGGTAAAGATTCAATTGACGTAAATAGCAGAATGATATTTTAGGTTATTGTATTATTTTATTTTCTATTAAATGCCCAGTAAATTAAAAAAAAAGACTTGCAGTGTAACTGATGTAGTTTTCTCCACATTAAATTCTTTTGATATTGTCCTGTCTCTGGCTCATACGTTGCTGACCGATGTGACCGCATCTCAGGTAGAATGCAAAGTTTAGGCCCCACCTATAAACGACATAAAAGCAAGTACAATGTATCCTCATCGAATCAAGTGCAACACATTATTTTAGATCCAAGAGGCAAAATTGTTGATATTTTGCATATATGTTGTACATGTTTTCTGTATTTTCCTTAATATTTGGTGCACTGTAAAAGATGTGTTGAGTATTGCTTTGTGTTGACATAGGTCATAAAGAGTACACTGTTTATTGGAATGACACAGGATCAGAAACTTGTTGTGGCTGTACTACTGTCACTTTCATCGCACCACTACCTTTGGAAGCTTGTTTGATTCCCGAAAAGTTTTGATTGTTTCACCAGTCATTGTTTTTAGATTGATTCTTTTTGTCTCTCTGCTGTTCTTGGGAAATGTTAATGTGTATTAATGGAGAAAAGGAGTTCCACATTCCCATACACATTTTGTATTGGTTCATAAATAGACATTTTTACGAAACAACGAAGAGTTCTTGTCTTAATAAAAAAGAAAAGATATTAATGTCCAAAATAATCAGTGTTGGTATTATTTTTCACTCTAAATGTTACTCTAAATATATTACCGTGATGCACTACAGGTAAATGGGTAAATGTGGAATAATTTGAAGCAACTCATATTTTTCATCTGACTAAGTGGTCATTCCAAGCTATTTAAAAACATTTTTTAAAGATTTTTTTTTTTTCTTTTTAACAATGGCCAATGCTGGACCAGATAGTCTCCAGAGTACAGTGAACCTCCTAGAATAGAGTACAAGATAAGAGATACAAAGATACCTCTTGGAGGTTTTACAGTTTTACTTGCCGATATATTTGTGATCATTCTAATCAGGGTTTCCTAGTTTGAGTAGATGTCTGCCACAAAATTAAACATTACATGTTCAGAGATGATATTAGAGATTATATTGATATGTTCAGGCTCTGATTTCATGGCTCCTTGCAAGGAAACACCAGGCTATGGGGAGTGATGATAATAGCTTCTCCATGTATGTAGACTCAGGTTGTACTGAAATGAACAGCAGCAAAAGAGCAGATCACTGACCAGTTAAGTACACGATCATAATTCATGGTGCATTGGATACAGGTTGCAGTAAGAAGAACACACAAGAGAATAGCACTGGATTTGTGTTGAATGCATGAAATAATTATTTGATTGTATAATGAATATTTCCACTTTATAGGACTTTACACTTAATTTATCTTTTAAACAGCTTACACCTTGAACCTTGCATTGCTGAATTAAGTGTATCTGAATTGCAACTGAAAGAGTAACCACTCCCACTTGTTTCCAATGGTGATGTTAAAAGCTCTTTTTATGTCTCTATGTTTTTGCGTTGTCCATTCATCCCATTCTCATGAACGCAATAGAATTGCCTTGAGAGAATTTCATTATATCTTGTACAAACTCAAAGAGGAATGGTTAGATTAGAATACAGGATACAAGTGCTACCATCTTGCATTTCTGATTTTTTTTGGAGTCAGTGTCTGCGCAGTAGTGATAATAGTGTGTAGGAGCCAGCCACTGAATCAATCACAAGCAACCATCTGTCAATCATGGCCATCTTTGGAAAAACATTTTGATATGTACTTTTTAGTTTGTGGATGGCTGTCCCATCAGCTTACATGGAAGGGATAGTGTTTATGATCCATACTGCAGCAAGCCAGCAGAGAAATGTTGAGATGTTTTGCCATCACTTTTGTGGCACTATCATGTTGCTCATCTTTATTTACCGTCAATGGTATGACATGACTACAACTTTTATCAAAAACGGCTTGAATGACCAATCATGGGAACACATGCTCAGTTTTCTCTCAATGAACTTCTATGCTACTACACATACAGCAGTATAAAATTCCTTCAAAATCTTCCCTATATGTGTCTAGGAGGACGTGGGTGTAAACAGCCACTGGACTGGTTGGCGGAGGCATATAACTGCAAGACGGTAAGTCTAGTTTGAGTCCGAAATGAACCTTGACAGGCAGAGATGTCATGAATTCTTTATTACATACATAAACCAGTGTGAACATGAAGTATAAAACAAGTGCTTCTAATTAACACAAATATAGGGTAATGTTTAAAGGAGCACCGTGAAAGCTTTAATAAATTTGACAAGATTTATACTCTGAAAATCAATTGCTGCTCGATGGGTGCAGCGAACCGTATTAACTAACATCTTAAATAAATGAAGACAGTGTTATTGATTCCAACACAGTGGATAGAATTGACGTGAGGCAAGCTATATGTCATAGAAATATGTATTTCTCCATTCATATTTAATGTTCATGATGTCAGGTTTTACTTTAGACATTAGCACACCTATAATATTCAGTATTCAGTGGATGAGTTGAGTAGAGGAAGATATTATCTTTTTAATTACATTTTCACTTCAGGCTCTCATTATACCTCAAGTGCTGTACATAATGAGCCAACATCTTAAATAAGTAAAGGTGATACTGCAATTGATTAGAACGTGAAGACCAGAGGCAAGCTATCAATCACAGAAAATTTACTTGTGGGTTCATGCTTAATGCGTGCATCAGTAGGTCTTTTACAGACTCATTACTCAATATCCTTGAATAAGTTGAAAAGAATGAAATTTTATTCATTACACTTGAACTGACTCTATGACAGCAAATGGCTGCACTTAATAAAAACAGAGTATAATCATTTTGTGTGTATATGTGCCCTTGGCGATGGTGTTTTGTAATGAAAATATCAGCAATGTAGTCTTCTCTTTATGTGTTAACCTTGTGGGTTTAAAAGGTTAAAGGTGTCAATACCCTGTAAAGAATAATATATTTTATATTAAGATTAGGAGGCCATGAAGAGACACTGCAAAGTAAACCTTTACAGCCTGACATCAACACGTGATCCAGAGGTGATTATGAATGATTTATTGATTGTGAGATTATGAGGGGCTGGAAAGAGTCAACCCATAAACTCTTGTGGTAATGGTGACCCTTAAGGGCACTCAGGAAATTAGGCCACCTGTAACAGTTCACACAATTAAGCTACTTGTCCTTGCTCCGCAATCAGACCAGGTCCCCATTATGCAAAGATTAGTACTCTTCAGTAGACTTTTTTCATACATTCGTTAAATACAGTAAGAATACAAGTAACTGATTAGGAATTATATGCATTTGCACTCAATCACATCGTCTAGAAATCACATTCAAACACTAATTTGTTTTGCCAAAGTGATTTGTGTTTTTGCAGGACATTGATAAACAAGACTTTTTCAATACTGAACCAAGACCATGATCTTTATCTAACCTTAACTAAATGCTGGTCTGCATAAATACAGTATAAGCACAAGTTATATTATGATACAGTTGTTTCAAGCAGATGTTCTAGGAAAACAAATACAATATTTTGTTTGCAAAGATTTTGCAGATACAGAACATTTTCTTTCTGTTGAACTGGTAGTATATGAAAGAAATTTCTGGGACAGATTGTTGCAGAATTTGGTGAATCAACTTGTCAAGAGAACAATGGACCAAGAGAGTACCATGTGCAGATACTGCAGAGTTTTACTGTCTTCACAATGAGTAATCTTTTGCAAAGCCAGGCTGTTAGCTTACCCTTGATGTCCTTCAAAAACTAAAAGCTGTGACTTTTCTTGTTGAATTTAAGGAACCACCAATTTATTTGGAAAATGGAAACAAAGCACAAAATCTAAATACAAATTAGAACATGCTGAGGCAGCTATGCAAGACACAAATTAGAACACAAATTCAGCACCACATGGAAAGCTATCACTTCAATATTTTTTTTATTTTACATCCACTGGTCTGAAGGTTTTCACCTTTGGTCACCATTAGTGGAAAAAAAAAACTTTAGCACTTTTGATATCAGACATTGTTTTTTAAAACATAACTTTCAGCGCCCCCCGTTTGAGTGGTTGCCATTAGTGAAATCATAGTTGTAGCCACTCACCAGTTAAAACAGCACCTAGACATTTGTTTGACTCCAGCAGGTAATTGCTCTGTGTTGTGCTGTGTTTTTATGTTTATATTATTGTACTTTGCAACAAGTACTGTCTGCTACTTTTTCACAACAAATCACCAAAGGGTTATACACTGACCAAAAACCATGAACGTCTGTGCCAATCCACCTAGAGAGAAGGATTTCACAGGATAAGTGAAAACTTTGACATTCAAGTGCCACTAGATAAAAGATGAAAAGGACCACTAGTTTGTAGGAATCATCCTCGTGGGATGGTGAATGGCTGTACAACATTTCATGGATATCCATCCAACAGTTGTTGAGATATTTCAGGTGCTAGACAATCAACATCAATAAACAGCTGTATGATCATTGAATACTTTTTCAGCCAGTCACATAACAGGTCTCAGAGGCTATGTCATTGTCAGACAATAGCTGATGGGTTTCACGAATACAAGGTGCCAGATGAAGTCTCATTTTCTATCAGGTAGATACCGGTTTTTATGATTAAATCGGTCCAATGCTATGTTAATTCTGTATGCAACTCACCTCATTGGTAATTAACACAATGGTGTTTGCATTGAGGTGTGTTTTGAGGATAAAACCACCGAAGCTACTTTGGGAAAAAGAAAGTTGGAAAAGAGGCTATGATGAGCCCTGGTAACCAGACGTCTCCTTCAAATAAAACAATCAGAAGTGTAACATAATTGTGATTTGGCACCAGTGCAAATATTTAATGAAGGTAAACACAGCTTTTCATACAGTATGAAGCAGCTGTGGACAGCAGATATTGTAAGAATCAACCACATTCAAAATCAGTGCAGACACTGACTTTTCTTCTTTAACCACATTAAAAATGTTACGCTGCTTTCTCTGCTTTGTATTTGAAAATACAGCTAGAGTTATTACCATGTTGGCAGGTTCCTCTCTGTGGCTTTCTATGTTCTCTGTGTTCTCATAATTAATTTGCAATGTGGATACAGTGTTTTATGTGAATTTTTGCCCCATTTTTGGATGAAACAAATAAGATTTTGCTCTTTTTTAGTGTCATTAGTGTATTCAGAGTCTTTGAACATATATGTCAAATTGCAGAAAATTTCATCATTATTTCTTTATTTCTGGGAAAGGGAACAGTTGAAAGAATAACAGAGTGTTTGATGAGTTTTATTTTGTTCCTGTCCACTCTTAATGAAGTTAGGATGTTTCAATCGGTTGTGTGGTAAAAAAAAAATTCCGGGGTGCCTGGTGCAAAGCAATAGAAATATTAAGACCTTTCTTAGAGATTCTTACTATTTAGCAAAAAGGTGTATCTGTTTAGGAATAATTGCCATATTATTGTTAGACACTTAATAATAACACATATTTTGAACTTGTCAGTGCCAAAAACAAGCACTTTTTGTACTTTGATAGGCTCAGTGTCGCCAACGATTATCTTATCTTGACAGCCAGTCTCGCAAATATTTTCACATCTAACAAAGAGAGTTTTGGTGAGTTTTATTTTGTTTCTGTCCAGTCTGAAGTGTGTTTTAGAATTATCTGTGAGATCAAATTATTGGTTTTGTCAATTAATGTTGTCAATGTTTCATTTATATAGTGGCAATGCAACAGATGTTATCTCAGGACACTTTTAATATAGACCAGTTCTAGACTGTACTCTTTGAATAATATGATATTATTTACAGAGACCCGCCAATTCTCACCATGAGCATAATGTTTATTTACTAAATTTTGCTACTGCACTGACATTGATATGAATAATGTTTTTGGTTTGTTGTTGTTGTTTTTTTTTACATATGTGTATTGGAAGAGGCTAAACATTTATGTACATCCTACTATTGAATGCAGTTACTTTCTGTGTTGTGTTAGATTGCACATGTGCTTGCCCATTGAAGGAAGCTAAAGAGTCTTGGTCACTGTTCAGTGTAGGTAGACATGAGGTAGTTAATCTTTACCTTCTCAGTGTTTGAGCTGCCTTCATGGCATTCAAGGATTCACCATGTTTAATCCATGGGTTTCTCTTGCCTGTGGGTTTAATATATCTTTGTGCCTGTCAAATGGGCTATAAATTATATGACCCCAGAGGCTGTGAAGAACCTCATGCCTCCTTACAGAAGGTTTGTCCATTTTTGCTCCATAAAGACCTTTGCTGATATTGGTAGTGGAGGGTACAAACAAGCCAACCAGTCATGTTAAGAGGGCATTCCTGTTGCTCTAGGGTATGAAGCAGAAGCCCCAAGGCCATGCTTGAGACCTGCAGTATCTCAAACTCAGGTCAAACTTAACCTTCAGTCCAAGAGCAAGTCAGTCATTGGGATGTTGTCCTGGGGGTTAATCGCTTGGTGAAGATAATTTTAATACTGTATCTGGGCTAATTTGTTGTCCACATTAATTAAAGAGGAATCTTATTTTGGCAGATGGACACATTAGCATGATCACCTAAATGACTTCTAGACAACATCAAAACCTTGACAACAAGGTCAATAACATCAGAGCGCATAAGGCCAGTCAAATATTTATTGCTGTCCTTTTGTTGAACCACACATGAATGCCATATTTGATTTAGATTCATTTAACATTTTACTTTTACCTCTTAATTGCTGTTGTTCCAAAGTAAAGCTATTCAGTTTTGTTTTGCTTTATTGCCCTCTAGCAATATTGCCATCGCACCAACCAGCTAAACAACTAAATAAGTAAATAATTTAAAGTAATAATATACTGTAAAAAACAAAAATATGTTGTTTTAATTAAAACCAAATGTTAAGCTGTTTATCTTCCTGTAAGTGATTTTAAATAATGCATGTCATTATAAATGGTGTCTCTCGTTTTTTTCTTTTCTGTGCCCATTCTAGACAATTCCTGCATTGTATTGATTTCTGAGATCAAACTGTATGTGTCCTTCTGATATAATCGGAGGATCAGAAATGATTTTCTTTAGAAGTCACAGCTGTTTTTATTAGTCTACATCAGTTTATATTCATCTTGCTGAGCTCATATTGACCCTTTTATTGATGGTGCTGAAAATTTCAGTAACAACCTAAGGTAAACTGCACTAATCAATTATTGTGTTGGTGTTTAAATAAACGGTGCCTGTGTATGTTCACTATATTAAAAAAGGGGGGGTTTATGTTGTGGAAATTGTGTATAGAAGTGGACTTATTGTTTTGCACTGCAGCCTTATCTTTAAGAAATGAAAATGTTGCTCAAATGTTGCAACCCTACTTCTTCTGCCTGTTGGACCTCCATCTAAAGAGCCTCTCCCTCTGTGAATTACTGCAGATGAGGCCTGAAACAGGTGCCAGAGTGCCTTCTTGTGGCCAGATTAGGAAGTGCATAATAATGGCTTATCAGTGGCAGATCCTTCACACAGAAAATACTGTATTTAAAGGGACATAGTGACAAAAATATATTGAATTATATGGTGTGTGTGACAGATTAAGGCAGTTATCATAATGTATGACAACGTCCTCAGTTTCTCCTTTAAAATGCATGCCTACATCAACAAAGGTTGATGTCAGAGTACGAAAGTAATATATTGATTGTCGTGTGTTCAATTGCCACAATCAGCACTGAATTAATCTTTTGTTTATTCATTATCTGATTGATGGATTTTAGCAACACCACTCCAAAAGCAGAACCTCTATAAGTTAATTACCCACTTTGCAAATGATTGTAATGTGAGTTGAACATTACTAATTGGTGTCACTAAATGTAAAGACTTTCAGTAGCTCCAGCATAATTAACCATTTTGAATGATCTGGCTGTTTTTTTATTGACATTTAGCACAATACATGAGAGGCTTGAATATCAACCTAATGGATCTTATTAGCCATGTCCTCTAGACCAAGGTGAATTAATCAAAGCAGACTTGATTTATATACCCCGCCCCTTCCTTTCTTCTCCCACCTCTCTTCCTCTCTCTCTCTCAGTTTCTTGTGCTCTCTCGCACCGAGGCAGCTGGGGATTCATTTGTCTTGCTGATTAATGATGAGAACCATATCCTCCACAACACCAGTAAATTAAAAGAGATTGGGGACAGAGAGAAAGAACATCAAGGTCCATTCATCCCAATCAAATTTCACAGTAGGTCCAATTCATCCTAAGCTTTATTTATATTGTCTGCTATACAAACACAAAAAGCTCCAGTCATTCACTTTCTCTTCCCAGACCCTCTCTGGCAGTCTGGGGATTACAACTGGCAACTTTCCAAGTGCACGCTCATTTTTCCAGCCTTCAGGATACAACCATACCCATTGCTTCACTGCTATGAAAGCAGCATGTCTGTTTCAGACGGTAATTGTTCAGCAGCAGCAGCAGGTACGGCTTGCTGTTCCCTCCATGTGCATAGTCCTCATGCTCTCCTTGTGTTTGTTTTAGTCTGCTTCCTATCTAAAGCAATACATTCAAGGTCATGTACATTAAGGACATTGGAGACTCAGATCCGCAATATGTTATTATAAATGTGTTTATTATGTACTGTATGTATGGACATGCACTGATAATGAGACCCGAAGAATATGAATACTTCTTCAAAACACTGGAGACACTACAGGTAAATAGGATAAAATTCTTTCCATCAAAACGATGGAAGTCATTTTGATGCTACACTATCATGTAATCAGGTCAATGCAGTCTCTGTCATGCACTCTGCACCTCTGCCTGTTTCTGTACTATGTAACTTTGCCCCCTCAATTTCAGAGTGTAATACCTCTATCGTATGGACGTATGTGCATTTGTTTTGTATTAGTTATGATCAAAAACTAGCCAGTCTACAACTTTGCTATCAGCCAAACATCAAGCAAGTGCAACAACACAAGATGATAATGCATGATATGATGATAGCAGCCAACTAATATTACTTACTAGTCCATCAGCAAGAAGCCCAGCTCAGTGCATATCTTTCAGACTTTTATTTCACAAAGCTCTCGCCAACAAGTAAGTCAGTTCCAGATTTATTCTTGTCCGGCGGCTTCTTGCTCGTTCTCGCTCTGTATTTTTCTTCTTAGTTTCCTCCGTCAATTTCCCTTCAGTCTCTTCGGCCTCTATCATTATGTCCATAGAGGAGATAATGCTGAGCCTGGTTGCATTGCCCACTTGTTCTGCTTCATTTCTGGCACGACACCAGCGGCGCTCCCTGTTAGCATTCCCTTGCACCTAGGGCCTGAAACTTCCTCTTCTTGGTTGTCCAAAAGGCCTGGGGTATAAACACTAACACTCCCTGGGTGCACTGAGCTTACAGTCCGGGCAGTCGGCTATCAAACTGAAATAGCGTTAGCTAACAGCAGCTATAGTTCACAGAAGTTTACTTCACCAAAACCAGTGAATTAGTGTTACAGCACAAAGTTACATAGTACAGAAACCTACTATACACCACAACATCAACATCAAAATTGATTCCGTATGTCTCGCCCCCACCAGGGTGGTGAGAAACTTACGGGTTATGATTGATGACCAACTAAACTTTTCCAATCATGACGCCTTAGTTGCCCGGTCATGCCACTTTGCACTTTACAACATCAGAAAAATCAAACCTTAATTAACTCAACATGCTACTCAACTCCTGACACAAGCTGTCGTCATCTCAAGACTAGACTACTGTAATGTCCTCCTGACGGGCCTGCCAGCCTGCTCATCAAGCTCTACTGGCTACCTATTGCAGCCTGCATTAAATTCAAATCTCTAATGCTCGTCTACAGAGTTGTCTCCGGTACCGCACCCACCTACTTGAACGCCTTTATACAGGCATATGCTACCTCATGATTATTGCTCTCCTCCAATGAATGACGCCTGGCTCTGCCACCCGTTCGTTTAAGGCAATCCAAAGTCTTCTCGTTTGTTGCTCCCCGTTGGTGGGACTCCCTACCAGTTCCTACCAGAGCAGGGGCGTCCCTCTCTACCTTTAAAAAACTCCCCGAAGACCCATCTCTTCAGAGAGTACCTTCTCTCCTAGCACTACACGACAAATCTACACCTTAAAGAAACATGACTAGCAATTCATGCACGCTTTTTATCGCACTATACCTTGATGCTATACCATGTGCTAATAAAGTGCAAGTGCATGCATAGTGATCATAACATAATGTCTGTAACATGCTCCAAGTTTCAGCTGAAGTTCATATGGCTCTCAATTGTTTTAGATCTGTTTGATCTGTGCCATTGTGCATTTCTTTTAGTAGTAATGTTTCTTGGCAGCTTTTATATCCTTTCCTTCCCTGCTGTATCGTATTACTGTAGAGTTGCAGCAAACTATTTCCCCACATTAGGAATCAATAGCTTTTCATCTTATTGCATTTGTTGAATGTACTGACTGCTCAGCTCTCAGCAGGACCATGCAGTGTGTGGATGGAGTTTGTATATTGTTCAGGGACTCAATCAGGCACAAAAATGTCCTTTTATACCCTCAATGTCTGGTAGCCTCCCAAATGGTAAAAGACATCTGAAGCGACTGCTGTCCGTAGGAAATAGAAGGGAGTTCTGAGAAGCACTCAGGTCACATCTCTAATATCACATCTCTCTCTCTCTAATTAAGGCTGCCTTCCTGTGGCTGTTTTAAAATCAACTGTAGCTTCCATCTTTTTCCTGTGGTGCTGCTTTCATTTCTACACTCTGTTTTACCTGCCAGTGCCTTCAAAGTCACTAGAGCCTCATCTTGGATCAAAAGACGAAGAGTTACACGGAGGAGTTGACAGTTTGAAAATGTGCACCTCTGCAGGGGTGGCAGCAGGAATGAGCATTAGATGGTCTGTGAGGTGAGTAACCCACTGACATTCACCGATTCATTGATCTCTGTTAGAAATATGCATTAATTAAGAAAGGCAGGGATGTGAAAAATTAACTCTAACAAACAGCGTTAAAAAGCCTCATAGAAAATATTTGTGTGTACATTGGGTGTGTCAGTTAAACAACATACAAATCAACCTGAATATTGTGTCTTTTAGCTTCATCTGCATGACCTGAAGTCAGATTTGGTATCATCTGGTTTAAGGTGTGGTGATATTTTACACAGACAAGACAAACAGCAACCACAACAGCAGAGACTGTATTCATTTCTGTGACCCCCAAATTTTACTCCTCATAATCCACAGGCCAATCTATTGAAAGAGCTTTGATAAAACTGCTTTGATTCCAGCTATGTTATCACATTTCATGTTGCTGCTTGTCCTGAGACCATATATTATCAGAATACAGAATTTAGGATTGGTTGGGATTTTTTCGGTATGTTATTTTCATTTTAGTTATAAACTTCTATATTCAAACTAAAAGCCTACAATGTTTACCAATATATTTATTTTAATTATTCATGTTTTCTATTGTATCTCTTTGACAATCAGTTTCTTTTCAGTTTTATTAGTATTACTGTCCATTTTTTGAAAAATATTTTAAATGCAATTTATTTTTGAAAGTTCATACTTTCAAACAGGGTTTGTGCATTTAATTCTTTGACTTACATTTTTATCCATTCACTAGAGAACCCCTTGAACTCAGCTACCACCTTTTCGATCATTAAACCAGTTCATTTGGAGGGTACACTTTTACAAAAACACTTTTCAGTATTTTTTGTGTTGAAGCCTTTCACACCTCGCTCGTTCATAGTTTGGACCTCTCCCGGCCTGTTTTGGTGAAAGTAATGTGCAAGATATCAAGATGAAGGGAACATTTTATTTTAGCCGCTGTGAATATGAAGGCTGCCCTTTCAGTTGTGGCCTTCTTTTAGTTCTTTTAGCGTGAAGGGCATCTCTGCTGAGTTTCTGGCTAACCCAGGGTCATTTTGAGAAGGAAACACAAAGTTACTTGCAGAAGTTTCAATTTGGTGATAGGATGCTAGGATGCTTAAGCCAATGCGAGAACATATGAAGAAATATATGGAAATATACATATATAAAACTTCTAATTAGCAACAACCTGATTTAGTTACTAAGTTTGCAGATCTCTACACAGAGTGTACACCTGCTCTCAATTATTTATGCCTTACAGTGGCTTTTTAGATGAAATGTACAATCTGATCATGACTAGAACTCTCTTTTTTTCTCAGATTTTTATTTCACTTTAACTGTAATTGGATAGCAAGATTTAACAACCTTTATATATACGTAGTGTTGTGATATTAATGCGATTTAAACACATTTGAACATTCACAATAATGACAGCGTTTCTCATGTGTTCAAACAGCTGACAAGTGAGTCATTGTGAGACTGCCCTCTACAGAAAAATGTCATTTTGCGCAAATGTGTGTGACCAGCTGCATTTTGTGGTGCTGCATACTAGATGTACAGGGGCATGAGACTGGTTTGGTCTGCAGTCTTGTGAATGTTAGATAGATGTTACATAGGTCTCCAATGTATTATGTTACTTTATAAAACATGATCTCTTTGTGCTAATCTACAGTGTATATTATATTAAAAGTAAATCCCTGCACAATTGCTTCAGTGCCATAATATGTTTCCTGGTAAGGTTAGTTTTTGATAGCTCCTCACTTTAATTAAAATGTAATTAGTAGACTCACACGAGGTGCAGAAACACTAATGCAAACACTTGTTAGGCTCACAATAGCATGTTAGTTAAGTCACCTAACATTTGAGGCACACAAATGCCAGACTGAGAGGTTGACTTCTGTCAATCATAACATACAGACCTGTTTTAAATTAAACTCTCCTACTAACAGATCCGCGGATATGATTAGCAGGCAGATCCGCACACCCAAGGGCATACTTTTAGTCATATCTCACAGGTGCTTTCTTCTGTCATTCCAATTTTATATGACTTTGTCAGTCATTGTTCCTCTAATGAGTTGATTTCGTATCGTTATTTCCTGTTTTAATTAGTGCTTTTATAAATAGTAATGTATTTGGGTCCTAGGGGACCCCAGTCACAAGCACCCAATTCCACCTATGTAGTTTTAATAGATGGAACTTTTTATAGAGGGAGGTAGGGGCACCCTGTCAGTCATTTTGAAGGAGACAGACAGATTTTCTTATGTGCTGTGTCAACAGCCCAAAATACTACTCTTTCTTAAGGTAAGAATAGCAATAATTTTATGATAAAATGTTTTATGACTATCAAATTAAATGTTTATGCATGATCAGGACATGTGAGGAAAAGCATAGAAGTCTACGGAGAGACAGGATAATATTAGGCTGTGGGGTTTATTTTGTTCAGATTACATTAAATGCATAAAATATTTAGGGGACCCTATTCAGTAATCCTTGTATGTTAAACTTGTTGGAGGATGAGGGTTAAAACAGCCTACATGCAGCCTGCTGGTCCACAATGTGGTTAAGTCAACAGCAACTGTTGCATTGCAGTTTTACACTAAAGTCACCACTTCGGTCAGCCATTTACAACTTAGCCACAATGTTTTTGTATCATTCTGGCAAGAACAGAAGGAGCAACTATGTGGAATTGGTTGGCATTTGCCAGTATGCTACTATATGCAAGCCAGTAAATTATACAACTGTAGTCATAGTTTTCTGTTTAATGTCACCTCATTATTTAATAGTTAAAAGATCATTTTTATATTTGCCAAAGTAATGTCACTCAAGGTTTGCCTTCTAGATTTTTCTGGAGCTTTCAATTGCAAGTTTGCTCATTTGCCATCTGTCACAACAGGTGGTTAATATTTTTTTTGTGTCTCTGTTAAAAGATGACATTGGCTGACAAGGGCCACCTTGATTTTTTCCCGCCCATCCATTTGTTCCTGCTTAATAACCTTCAACCCTTTCCCAGATGATGCTGTCACCAATTTTGGTCTGGTGTTCATAGAAAGTTAATTCATTCTCTTGTCCAGTGTCTTTGTCATTTCTATGATGTCATGTTTTCTGTAGCATGTAATGTTCCCCCAGTTTTGCTCTCTGGGGGACACCTTAATATCCTCTGACTGACCTTGCTGATGTAGTGATGGATCTTACGAGTAGAGTGTTATCATCATCATGATCGCCACAGCTCCCAAAAGACTGCTAATAAAAAAACAAAATGTCCTTACGTCTATGTCACATGTCCAATATGACATAGACAAACTGTCAAATTGATTCCGGTTTCACCTGTACTCCATTCTTTAACGATGCCATTTCGGCTTATTTGATTAAATTTCTTGGCCGTATTCTCTGTGGAGCAACTGGTGTGAGCAACTGGTGTCTGGCTCATGTTGCCACAGCAATATACCATCAATTCTTACCCAAGAGCAGAAATGTAGTGAGTGAATCATTCATTATCAGATGTGTTCTCATTTGGTATCTGCTTCAAGCTCACAATCACAGCCAGAAACTCTAATACCACAGATGATGGCGCAGCACTCAAAGCTCAGCAGTACAACAACAGGGTTGTCTGGGTTGCAAGCTCTACAAACATTGGCTTCTTTCTACCCGCAGAACACACACATGGAGGCACACACCCCTCCACCACCGCCGCCGCAGCCGCTGCCTCCAGCATGTGCTATTTTGCCAACTGCAACCCTGGGCAAGATAATAAGATGGCTAGCAGACATTTTGTCAATATTTCTGTCTTGGCTCAGAGTGCGCTTGGCCGGCTGCTTACTGATAGATGTGTTGACTGAATTCTTTTTTTTTTTTTTTCCAGAGGAGCTCTGCCCTTCTTTGCCAGACTGCGAGAGAGCAAGTAGAGGCAAGTGTACAGGGAGGAGAGAAGGGCTCACTAATGCAAAGCAGTTCATTAAAATCAGGCACAAAGCATCTATCAGGGGGGAGGGATGCTGCTAATCAGTGCCTGTGGTAAGTCCAGCAATATGTAAAAAGGAGATGGTGCACTCCTCAGCTGTGATCTTGTCTGGGGAGCAGCAGAGTTGGGTGATGCTAAGGAGGCTGTGCAGATGATTGATTTTCCAGAAGGATGCGTTGAGACTCTGCTCTTGGTCCGCCATCTGATTAACATACACAGCATTATTCATGTCATGAATATACAAGGAGGCAAGGAACAAATAAATACTGACATGCATCCAGGAGCTAATAAATATTAAATGGAGCACACATGGCTTCAGATTTTACCATTTCATAATTTGAACATTCATGCTGTGAGGCCCCAAGCCAAGGTCTCATCTTGGGTTTAAACAGGTTGAGCAACCATGTGAGAAGATGGAAAGTTCTTCACAAACATCATATTTGTGCGTTACTTGGGTTTCATGAATACTGGAATTCTGATTCTGGTATAATCATTAAAAGTTTGCACTGTTGTGCAGTTGATTCAGGCAGTTCATACGTTATAGAACTAAACAGCAGCTATCACTTGCTCTTACATTTGACTCTTCTTCACATGTTCTCACCGATAACATTTTGCTTGTAATAACTCTGGAAATTGTTTCTTTTGACGGCTGGGTCATCTGACAGAATTATTAAAAAACAACTTCTGAGCTGTCTGGTTTCATTTGGCTAAAGTATGAAGTAACCATGTGTGTGATGATCCATCCAAAGTGTCACCATATTTTCTTATGTACAGTAAATACACTGTATTAGCTATATCTGCTCCAGCTTTAGATTTAGGAGGACATTTTATTAAAAGCTGGTAACACTAGACGAAAAGGGAAAAATTGTTTTTGAAAGTCTATTGAAGCTTGTTGTGCATGTGTGGACACTTGCAAAATTGCTTATTTTAAGCAACATTTTTTAAGGTTTCACATTCTGTTTCGTCATGTAAACAGGATGTGAGGAGAGGAGAATAACAACTAATCTCACCAACAGTGATAACTGCATGCTTTCAGTGTTTGGACATCACATTCTCTACACAAATATATGCTACAGAGCAATTCAAGAGCATGCTGGTAGGTGATCCAGTTGTGCTTAATGACGTCTGATTCTTTAAATCCTCCACCCACACATCTTCTTTTCTCTTTCTTCCATCTCGTTTTGGCGTCCTCCCACTTAAAACGCGAGAAAGGGGGGGGAGAGACACGACAAGAAAGACAAATGAGAGTGCTACCAATGTGTTACATTTTGAAATAAGTCGTCATTTACTGGCAACAAATTAGTCATATCAAATGCAATTAAGGACACAACAGATTCTATATTACATTACAGTATGCATGCAAACATAACAAGCTCATATCAAGCACAGTGTACATTACTTTGTATATAATATATGTACATAGGAGAACAGATGTTGATCTACCTCTGTACAATATGTTTCAACATCCAGTGACAATTTCATCATTACATTTAGTCATTTAGCTGACACTTTTATTCAAAGTGACTTACAAAAAAGGGAAACAATAAAGGTACAGTGTGACAAGGACATGGGAGGAGGTTCTCTCCTCCCTTGTCCAATGTAAGATCTGGGTCTTCAGGAGTTTTTTGAAGGTAGAGTGGGACACATCTGGTCTGGTAGGACCTGGTAGCAAGTTCCACCAACTGGGACAGGAAGCAAAATGGTCGAGAGGTATACCTGTATAAGGGGATTCAAGTAGGTGCAGGATGCAGAACCGGAGTCTACTTTGTAGGCAAGCGCTAGGGATTTCAATTTAATGCGGGCTGCTATAGGTAGCCAGTGGAGCTCGATGGGCAGTGGGGTAACATGTGCCCTTTTGGGTTGATTGAAAACCAGGCACGCCGCCACATTCTGAATAATCTGAAATGAATCATAGCCCGGTTCCATTTGACCTTTGCAGACGATACATTCAGTATGTATTGTGCTGTATATTATATAAACTGAAGGACCTTACATATAGTTACAGTTACACATTGAAAAGCACACAGGCAGCATAATGACACACATCTAAACAGCTGCACTTTTATGCATCAACGTTCCAGAAAAACAGTAATTATTAGTTACATTAGCTCCATACATACCGACTACTTCAAGGCTGAATTAAACTATCTAGAATCTGAGTAGCAGTGGACTGGCTCATGTTTAGCTTCATAGACTAGACAAGTATTTTATCTTTACCAGATCTTCTTTGTATAAGTCTATTGGTGTAATATTTTTTTATGATTCACATACCGATTATGCATATGCTGAAGAACTTGTTTCTCATAAGCGAGACAGGTAAAGCTTTTTTTGTCCATCTATGAATATGATATGAAGTTTGGCAGCTTGTGTAAAGCGAAAATGATATTGCACATAATGATATATTGTGCCGACAATGTAATGCAGCAGACCTGCTGTACCATGTCACATTTGGATTCAGCCCTTCTCCCTATATGGGGCATCAACTGTCTGCTATGGCCATCAAATGATGTGTATCAAAAGTGTTCTGTGTGTGTTGCACTTAATAACTGAATTGTCTGCAGTATGGAGATAACACTCAAAAAATATAGACCATGGGGAGAAAACTCCTTTAAGTTTACTGGATAGAGAAGACCTGAGTCAGCATTTAATAGAGGCCAAGACAAGTCTGAACCAAAGTGGATTTGAAAACAAGAAAGTTCTTGGAAAGTTGCACCGAAGACCAGAATCCTGCTCTGACTCAAACTCCAGAGAGAAACTTAAAGTAAAAGTATTTCCATCTCTTGCCTAGGTGTCTATGCATCACAGAGGTTATTAGCCCACAGTCTGGGGTTGTTGCCTTTGAATCATTAAGTAAAGGGTGAGTGTTTGAAGCTCCTTGATATAATGATCCTTGGCAACTCTGAGAGTTCAAAGTAAATTGGCAATGGTAAAAAAAAGGGTTTTCTGCTACTGAACAAAATAGAGAAATCAGCCAGCTATGTTTAATAGAATTTTCATCAGTGCTCAACCAGTCTCTCAAATGGGTTATCTAAGATAATGGCTGCACGGGTTCATTACCTCCTTGTCAAATTAAATTTCTTTTTCTCCTCCAGGGGGATTGGATAGTGATTACAGATCTAACCAAAAGAAGGCTATAACTTTTACTCTGTAAAACTGGGAAAAGGCCACAATGACAGCAAAATTAGTCTATTTCGTCTTAAGACCTTTGTTGCAAGCTGACCCGCTCACATCACAAAGAGAGTAGGTGTTTAATGTGGTAGCACTGAAGCTTGTCTTTGTTTGCCATTTTTTTTCTTTCTTTGTGTGACTCTTGTTCCTCTTCAATGAAGGCCTTTTGTGAAAAAGGGTGATGCATAAGGCAGCAATTGGCCTTTCTTAAATAAAACAAAATCAGCAGATGAGACATTGCTGTAGGGCTTAATGGATTCTTATTTTTTTTAAAGGAAATGAAAATGGTAAATGGTGCATAGAAAACACAGACTCTGAACTGAATTGAAAATACATCCTGAAAATATAACTGTTACAGACCAGTGTGAAACAATAATTGTACAGTAAAGTTAAAATTTCGATCCTGGCAGATTTGATTCATAGAGAATGAAATAATGTTGGCTGCGTTTTTGTAATACCACAGACTTTATTTGGGAAGAATATATTGACTGTGAGCAGCAGCAAACAGACCTAGTGACCTAAAGTCAAACTGAGTGTCCTTAAGAAGAGAGAACAAGCGACAATTTTACACAACAGTTAGGCCAGTGTAAATGAGAATCGCTTTGGGTGCAAGAGCTTGGCTCTAGGCTAGGTAAATGTTGTCCATTTTCATTTTCGGCAGACTCCACAATGGCAATTGTGTTATTGCTTTAAAAAAATACCTGTCATAGGTTTTAATGTCGCCCAGATGTTAGCAGCTCCTTCACTTGCTTTGTGGATTGCATTGTGGAAGAGTCCTGTACATCAAGCACATCACTAAATCTGCACACACAGCATACCTAATTTTAGTATGAACTAATGACAGAATAAAGAATGAACGTTGTATCCGTGATGTCACCCACATGTTTCCTAAGAGCTACTTTGAAGCTCAAAATATGTGGGTCAGGTCGCCACCATGTTGGCCATCCACATCTTCTGCCTTCTGGCTAAAATTGTGGACCTGAGGTAGGCTAAATGGTGCCCGGGTGCTCAAACAAGTCATCTGTAACAGCACCCACCTGTCAATCAAAGCGGCCATGTGTTAATTATACATAACTTTAAGCCATAATATAGTTTGAACAGGGTTAGTTTAAAAAGATTTAGACTCAATTGTCAAGAACAGCTATAGAGACCAAAACCATTTTTGTACCAGGCTGTGAAACATACATTTAGTGTAAGTAAGTATATTTTGTTATATTGTCAATGCAGAATATTTGTAATCCTTACTCTGTACAACCATGGGCATTGTTCTCATTTTTACCATCCGCTCCAGATGAGGTGAAGCACAGCAAGCAGCAATTTTGGGCTTAATGCTTCTTTTATTTTTCTAAATGGGATTAATGAAAACAATTTTATTTTTTGCTATGGGAGCCTGAGTTTTCAAATTAAATGCACTTAATTAACAAAAATGTCACAAATATGAGCACCTTGACCATTGACACTATGCTGAAGTAACAATAATAATAATAATAATAATATTAATAATAATAATAAAGGTACTGCTGAGGGCTGTATTTAGACTTTATGTAGAGTTTTTAATTTTTTTAAGCAAAACAACTGCATTGTTCTTTCAGGTACTTTTAATTCCAACTGGCATTTTGTTGGCAACACATCTAAAAAGCAATAAAAAGACTGTAGTCCAAGGCAGCTTTCCCGACAAATGGAAAAGGAAAAGGTTTTTATTACCTCGTTGGTTCAAATTGGAAAAAAAATAAAAGCCAACATGTTTTGGCTGCAGAATAGCCTTAGACATTGGGAAAGTACAAAGCAAAGTGGAGGAAGCTGCTAAAACACTTGAGAGAACCTCCTCCAAAAAACATTTCTTTTACTGGTCTTTGAGAAGGAATTACATCAGACTGTACCTCTCAGGATTTGCAGGATCTACAAATAGACAGCTTGAAAGAGAAAGGGGTGCCACCTGTGTGATGAGTGAACTTTAATCATCAAAGTGGAATGGGTCGATCATGTTGTGTCCATAAGGCAATTTGCATTTTAATATGTTTATATATAATAGTGTGTGGATATTTTGAGGAACCAAATCTCATCACTGCAAATAACTGTAATAATTTTTCAAAACACTGATGAGGGGTCGTGTTTAGTCAATCTGAATGACCTACTGATGTGGTATCCATGTCATCATATATGGAAATGTTCTGATCTGACAAATTAATACATTTAAAAAAAACAGGAGGCCATTAAAATTAAAATTTTCTTTCATTAAACTATTCTTACTTCTTAATATGGCATTGTAATCCCGGGAACCACAGAGCATTCAGGGAACACAGCAACATCAATCTTGCTTGTCATTGGTACATGTTTCAGAAAAAACTACTGGCACAAAGATCCTTAATCACCTCAATATACTGCAGCCTATTATTGCTCTCAGTAAGAAAACTAACTCCACTAGTTGAGCTGAAACAGTGCAGATAATAAACATGTCTTTGGATTAATACTGTATAAATAAAGCCTTTTCATTACGTCTTACTATCTTTTTTTCATCAGTAATAGTTCTGGATGCTTTATGTAAATCAGAGTGAACAAGGTTGTATGGTAGAATGTGTTTAAATGGTTTCAAGTCATGACCAACAAGTGTGAGGTCATGTCTAAGTCATTATTATAATATTTAAAAGCTAACTGGAGTCCAAGTGCAGTTCTTTTTGATTTTGGTCAGGTCTTGATCAGATTTATGACTTGATTCTCACTCGAGTACAAGTCATGTGAAGTCCACACCTGGTTCAGAACCATCATGTGCAAAGTGGTATACTGAACATATAATGAATACTCAAACATCTAGCAAGCCAAAGAGCCTGACATATGCCACATCACAGGGTAATGCAGGTGTAGAATCACCCTGAAGGAGGTTATTAGCGGAGTCTATGATCAGAACTGTGTCCATAGCAACCGTCTGTTAATCATAGTGGTCTGCTATACTGAAAGAGTAGACCATAGAGTGTCGTAACTGACCTGTATTCAAACAAAATTGTATAGAAAATAAGTGGGAATACAAAGACATAGGATAAGGTTATACGTATTTTCATATTCACCGCAAGTTATACAATCTATATAAATGTTACATTGTGTTCACTGTACTACACAGTAAAAAAAAAACATGGAAGTAGAATATCAAAATTCAAATAATTTTCAAAAACTATAAATTTAGGGTAATTTTCAGTCAAGGTTTTGCAGGGAAACACTGTTATTTCACAGATTTTTTTTTATTACAATCAAACACCACTGAGAGACATCACGGCACAATCTCACATTGACAAATGTCATCGCTGTCAGGGTACAATGTCTTGCTCAAAGACACTTCGGCTGGACTGGAAGAATCAAACCGGGGACCCTCCAATTACTAGACAACCCGCTCTAGCATCACCTTTGAAAAGGAAAACATTAACTCGTTACTAGGGAAATGTAAATTTTGTCATTATTGGTGTAATAACAGCATACATAACAGCTTACAATAAAATAAAATAAAAAACGGAAAATTTCAGGGTTAGGGTTTAAGTGTGTAGATGCTCTAACAGAAAAGCATCTTTTTTAAAAATAAATATCCCTAGTTGCAGTCTCAAGGTGTGGTTTAAGCCATAACCTCCAGTACCGATTGGTCCTTCCACTAAGTTCATCAGAATTTCTAATCCACATTTGATCAATCTATATCTTCTATTTCTATACAGCCCATAGCATCACTACCCCCTTAAATGACATCATACTGGGGTTAAATCACCATCATCACTCACATGTTTATTCAGTTTTCTTACTGTACAGTATGTCAAATAAATTGATTAAATTAATCTTTAAGTCTCTTTTAAATTAAGTCTCTACTGATCTGTATTGATAAAATTAAACTCTTTGTATAAAATTACAGTTAACCTTAACCAAAGTGCTTTTGTCCCTGCGAAGTAACCACAAGCCAGACTCAGGATACAGACCTCTGGCTTTGCTGTTTACCCACCCTAACCACCTCCTTGTGACCCCAGAGCATAAATGTAGCACTTCATATTTCAAAAAAATGACTGTGAACACAATCTCGGAAGCAATCACGTTTGCCATCACAATGTAATTGGGAAAATAATTTAATAATATAGAAACATGATTTATAGGAGACAGGGTTGGTTAGCTATAATGACTAGAGAAGTGGGTTATAGTATATCAATACTCTTTGCTGTGGGTTTGTTAGTCTTGCTCAGGTAGTCGTTTGTGTCTTCCTAAATTACTGTTAATTCAGCTTTAAACCAGATTTGTAACATGTATTATGAAGTGCTATCTGAACATCTTGTGTGGCAACAGAAAATGGTTGAAGAAAATTATGTTTTCAGTATTGATACAACATAATTTGCATTTCGGAGTTAATTCTGATTTCATGAAATTTTATGAGACTGTGTTATTTATGAGCAGATGCAGCCCTAGCCTCGTACTGACTAAACAGCAGCAGCTGTGGCCTACACCATTCAAATCCAAAGAGGAGGTGAAGTGGTTCTCATGGCTGGCTGGCCAGCTTTATATGCAGGATACTCTGATCCGACCCATCTTTTGGCCAGGCTGACCAAGAATCCTGTTCAGTTTTGTTCAGGATTATTTATCTTCCTGTTTGAACGCTGTGTGTTCGTCTGGATGTGCTGAGACAGGGGTGGCTTTCATGTGTCAATATGAATATGTGGATATCAATTAGTCAATGTTAAGCACGACTCAGGAGTACACATGCAACATTAGAAATATGTGAGCACTGCTGAAAAAGTGTGCTTAATTATTGCGTCTGGGTAGAATTAAAGAATAATATCTCTTCATGGAGAGCTTTGGTCTTATTGCTGTAAATTGGTCGTCATTTCTACCTGTTATGATAGCACTATACTCACATGTAATTGCTGACATCTGGGAACACAGCAACATTGTTGCAACAAAGTCCATGGGGCACAATGAGCAGTTAGATGATTAGAGAGCTTGTAAACAAACCAGCAGTTTAGCCAGATTATCAAAATCACTTTATTAGGAGGTAAAACCACAAGTGAGTGCACTAGAAATGTCATAATAAAATGTCTTTTAGCATGGCTGTGTTTCCAGATCTCAGCAATTACCTCAGTGGGTATACTGTTTTTATTATCAACAGTAAGGGAATCAATTATATATATATACTGTATATATAAGCTGTAACAGGAGTGTGAATCAGAATGATTGTATTCATCTTTGTCACATCAACCAAAATAGACAAAATAATCAAATATGCTGGATTTAAAAGTTGAGCAGCCACCGTGTCTCCAGTTGTGACAAGTTTCTCCAGTTTTTGATTACATTTCCCAAAGTGACTCCTCCACTGTTGTTGCCTACTGAGGAGATGATGAGCAGCAGGTTATCTGGGTCTCAGCATGAGGGTTGCCTCTCTGCAGATATCTTGATTGGTTGATGTGTGTCTGCACACAGAGGGAGATGCTTTCGGAGACTGTTAGACAGCTCCAACTTTCTTCTAAAGTAGAGACGCTTCCAGTCAAGCTTCCACAAACAAATGCTCTGTTAGAAGAACGTGGTTTCTATACTCATACATACAGGATATTGGACAACTAATGCATTCTGTGTGTCAATAAAACAGTGAGCTGGGGATGCCTGCAGCAAAATAAATTAAGCTTATTGATTATTGCTTCCTTTTTATTGAGCTGAGATTAGACTGGATTTAGATACATAATGGAACAGTTGTTTTTACACTATCTACAGTATATCTCAATCATAGTACAAAACAAGATAGGTCCAATAATCCCAGGGTTGTCCGTTTAGGCAGTTGGCAATGTGTGTGAGTGAAACAGAAGCATACAATAAATGACTTTGTATAAAGCTATTTAATCTTTATAGTTATCATCATTAAATCACTTGTCACATAAGGATTTCAAATGTTGGGCATATGTATGAACAGAAGAAGCTGTAGTTATGATAAAAGATAGCCTACAGCTTTGTATCGATAAACACAAAGTGTGTCAATCTGCTGTCCTTCTAGCACCAAAAGCAGAGCAGTGGCGAGGAGCATGGTGGAAGAAAAGTCAAGGATATTATCCCTGCCAGTGACTTCAGCAAGCTAATTTGTCTATAAGAGCTTAAAGTTCACTTTGTCATGTGACTACCCGGACCACAAAACAACAAAAACACCATTTCAGTTTAGTGCAGCAGTTAAAGGGCAGGGGTGGTCCATTCATGCATGTTCTGTAAGTCTCTAAAATGTTGCAAACATGCACAGCATTGCTGTTTTTTGTTTTGTATTGTATGTTATAAATCAGTGAAAACACTGGAGACATTCTGTGACAAATGGTGGCAAACTAAAATAGCAGCCACCATAACTGTGGTTGTTCCGTCTCATTTTTGTTATGTGGATCGTGTGAACTGCACTTTTGCTGGCAGATGACGTCAATGTAATGGTTGGAGCAGCAGTCACTAATTTCCATTCAGTTTCATGTCACAAGTCGCAGCACAATTTTTAAAAGTACCTCGGCACACTTATTGAAATGGCTTTCACCACTAACAACAACGGAGAAGAAACCTATGGTGATCCAATAAATAAATAAAATAATGTAAGAATGGTTTGAATCAGTTAGAGGTTAAATTTAGGCAGAAAAATGTCTAGAATGGTTACTGTGTAATTTGATAATCATTTCTCCAAATTATTTTCTCTATTTCTATCAACAATACTAAAGATAAAGATTTCATTGGTTGCACTCTGCCATAATTCTTAATAGAGTTATAAATTATAGTCTGCTGAAAAAGGAGGGAAGCAATGTTCAGAGCTAAATTATCAACAAGTTATCCTTTCAATACAATGGGGCCAATATGTCTTAATACTCTTAAATAAGAAATAAAGCTGCAGGGTTTATGAGAAGTTATAACCTTTTTTCTGCTGTAATTTTACCCTAATATTCCTGTAGGCCAATATGGGAGTTAAAGATTTAGTTTTAATTTACTAAACTCTATGGTATTACCCTAATATTTATTACAACACAGTCTGTAGTCAATTATGCACTGTACAGGGTATCAAAAGCTGAGGCTACTCCTTCTCCTACCGTAGAGCACTGGCGACACCTTGTGGCTAGATGGGTGTCCATTTCATACCAGAGTGGAAGCTGCCATCAAAACTAAGCAGTTTAATTTTAGTTTTATTTATGTTGAGAGGAAAATACTCATACTCATATTCATTCGAGATTGGGTGGGAAACCATCTGGTGACCTGGTGCAACCTGAACAGCTTGGAGATCAATGCTCTAAAGACAGTAAAGAACAGAGTGGCGCATGGCCCTGTCACAGGGTGATGACGCTACAGAAGTTCAATCTGGCATAAACAATTATGTTACACTTCTACACCTCTATCTCTGGGTCTATCCTCACCTGCTCCATCCCTCTGAGACACGTCCCACTGGCAGGAGGGCCCATCAACAAGGCCCAGGGTCCCTTCTGACTCTGGCTTTCACCCTGCACACCCTAAATGTTACATTAACGCATTACACATTTCATTTTAAATCTTCTGGATTAGTATGTCTTACTTGCATATTTGAATATTCTGCATACTGTGAACTTTCGCCCACTACCTGGTGCACACTGCTGCTGTTTGCACAAAAGCACAGTGCTTTAATTTAAAACATATTGGATGTATATTTATATTTTCTAGTACTTGATTTTTCTCTTAATTGTATTTTGACTTAATGTTTGTTATGTTATCAATCCATTGAATGCTTTTCCCTACAAGACCGTAAACAAATTATTACACAGCTTATACTCCCAATACTTGATTATGGTGATGTCATCTATCAGAACACCTCAGAAACAAATCTTCGTCCTCTCTCTGTCTTATATAATTCTCTATAAATTTGTACCAAGGTGTCCTTCACTGCCATCACTGCCAGATCTACCAGTCTTTAAACTGGCTGGCCCCCAAGTCCAGAAGACATGTTCACTGTTTACTATTCATTTTTAAGTGCAACTACTTTAATTTCCCTTTCTTATCTGAAACAATATCTGATTCCACTCAGCTCACAATACAATTTAAGGCATACTGATCAACTTTTCTTTCTTACTCCTAGAATTAACAAAGAAACTGGTCGACGTGCATTTAAATTTAAAGCCCCGGCAGACTGGAATAATCGCCCTTGCACGATTAGGTCTATAACCTCCTTTCATCGCTTTAAATCCTCTCTACTCATTCACTTCCAAACATCCTGTTCTTGTTTCTGATTTTATTTATGAGTATAGGTAGGCATGTATATATCTATGCATGTATAAGTACTCTGTGTGGATGTGTGCATATGTGTACAAATAGGCCTAGTCTTGCATTTGTATTTTTGCAGTTGTGTTTTGTATTATTCTTATTTTGTCCATGTGTATGTATGGGGGGGAGGGCAAGTTAGGATCGGTGGAGCATTGTGGTGTGTGAATGTGTGTGAATGGGTGTCTGCGTCTTTACATTGTCTCATGTTTATGTCTTCATATTTGTGTTCATATTTATTCCTGTACTATTGATGACCTGTTTTGTATCTCTGTTGGCAATAAGGACCCCCTCGAAAATGAGATGGTACATCTCAAGGGGTTATCCTTTGAAAATAAAGTACAATAAATAAAGTACAATAAAGTACAATGCACCAAACACCAAGACACATTCCTTGTATGTGAAAACCTACTTGGTTAAACCTGTTTCTGAGAACAAACGTGTCAAACAGTGTAAACAAGATAAAGTCCTGCAAACTAACAGTACACTACAATAATATATTGTTTTATATATATATATATACCGTACCAGTACCACCATGACCAGATTTCTAATTGTCCAATGGAATTAACAACAAACCTGCCGTGATCACAAACAAACGCGCTCATTGGATGCCCTTTCCGTGACGCGATAGGTAGTCAGTCCTGATTGGTTGCTCGGCTCGCCTTTAGCCGAGGACGATCCCCTCCACGCTGTTCCGGAACACGAGCACCCTACGCAGAGGTACACGTAATATTAACATTG
This sequence comes from Larimichthys crocea, assembly GCF_000972845.2. NCBI lineage: Eukaryota > Metazoa > Chordata > Actinopteri > Sciaenidae > Larimichthys > Larimichthys crocea. The sequence continues at coordinate 19,729,113 of NC_040032.1, forward strand.
TAGACTTTATATAAAATATGAACAACAGCTCGTATATACGTTCATATTAACATGCAGTGCAGCTGTTTGTTGCTTGTCAATGCAACTAATATTCACATCTTTATGAAGTGCACACGTCACGTTGCGGTCGGTTAGGAAGTTATATAAAGTGATCAACGTCTCGCATGTTTGCACAGGATTCATTTACACTTATGTGCATAGATATATCTATATATATAGATATATATAAAGCATATATATATATAAAGCAATTGCAACGTTTGGCATAGTATGTGAATGCTGTGTAATGTATATAACAGCTACTGAACCTGACCAGCATTAAAAGTATAGAGACAAAAACTGTATGGACATGTTTTGATTTAGTTACTGTTCAGTTATACTTTTAAAGAAGAAATGTTTCCACAGTGTTAATGATTTATCTTTATGATGTTTATATAACTGTCTAAAATAACTTGGTTTATTACTGCTAAATAACCAGATAAACACCAGGTGAAGGTCATTTTATATGTCAGTCAGCCATATGCTATATTTTATGGTATAAAAACGTGCTAAAGAGTTTGATTGTAATAACAGATGGTGGAGAAAATATGTAAAGCAACATTTATACGCCCCTTAGAGAGTAAGGTAATTGTGTGTAAGGTAATTCTTCATTGTAAAAAATGTGCAAACACTTTAACAATTCACTAGATAAACACTTAAAATGAAATAGTTGATAGCACATGTAGTCATTATGACACAGTAGGACAATAGCTGTCTACATGCATGAACCAACACTTTCCAGGCAGGTTTTAAATATATTCTCATACTCCAAGGTCCACTTACTAAATTTCCTCAGGAGCTTTCAACCGCATATAATTCCAACTGTGTTTTATCATACATACATTTTTCATAAATATGTTAAATGCTCTTCTTTTAGACCTTTAAAAAAAACTCCACATTTCAAGAGAGAGCGAGCCTCTAGCATATTATACTTTAGTCTTTACATGATGGTTGAATGTCAGATTAATTTCTCTCTGTGTTTCTTTCCCATACTTTAGATTCAACCATGGATCTTGTGCTGAATGTTGCGGACTATTACTTCCTTACCCCGTATGTATACCCTACATCGTGGCCTGAGGACGGGGCCCTGCGGCAGATTATCAGCCTGTTAGTAGTGACAAACCTCGGTGCTGCAGTCCTGTACCTGGGCCTGGGAGCCATTAGTTACTATTTCATCTTTGACCACAATCTGAAGAAACACCCGCACTATTTAGAGGTATGAAACCTGTATCTCATTTGGTGTAGTTAACTGGTAAAGCTGGCGCAATCAGTTGAACTTTGCAACTACATGGCTGGATACATTTGTTGGAACACCTGTATGATAAAATGCAATCTAATTATGCAATGAATAGCACCTTTTTAAATCTTATTATGCTAGATTCTGTTGAGGAGTGTTTAGTTTTGGTGTTGCTGAATTATATTGTACCTTATGTTCAATAAAATTGTCACATAGAATATATAATATTGTCAACAAGTCCTGCAAATCTAGTAGCGAGTCAGTCTGTGTCTCAATACAATTTCCCTGTTCTGGCTGTCACTCATCGCCAACCTGTAACTTCAATAACAAAGACAAACTAAGTCAATAAATCCAAAAGAAGTGTAATAAAAAGATGTTCAAAAAACTAAATCCATAACAGAGAACACAAGGAGCAGGAACAAGGGGAGAGGAACCAAAACAGAACACAGGACTGACAAAGAGACACTGTACAACCTGACAAAGACACAAAGGGACACAGGGAATAACTACACAACTAGACACAGGTGAACCTAACGAGGGACAGGTAAAAACAATCAGGGTGCAACAAATCAAAAGTGGCAGGAAAACGCAACAAAGGCAGGAAATAAAGACACAGAGAGGGGAGAACATAAAACCATGACCATCACAAATTAGTAGTTCAATTATTTTTTTAAGATTTAAGACTGAGTAGTTTCCTAAAATAGATGGTTTCTGTAGCTTTTAGCAGGAGTACATAGTGTATTTGTTGGGAACTATTTGGAGTGCTAGTGATCATTGAATGTTGAAGGTAGTAAAGGGTAACAATGAGGCTGATGGAAGTGTTTTTAATGGCACAGAGAAATAAGCTGCTATTGTATACACAATAATTGTCGGAAGGCACAGTGGACTGGTTGCACAGCAACAGTTTGGCATGTCATAGCAGGAAACTCACAGGTGTATTAATGGTGGCTGTGTTCCACTTAGAGGAGGCCCTGCTATTGAGCATGTTGGCTCACTGTTACTCTCAGAGAACTGAGCCAATGTTACTGTTATTAAGTTCACATTCCATCTTATTTCTTGAATCAATTCTTTTAAATGTATGTTTTCATCTGTTTTCTATTTAGAATCAGGTTCAGAGGGAAATCAAATATGCAATGACCTCTCTGCCCTGGATCAGCATTCCCACAGTGGCCTTGTTTTTTGCTGAAGTTCGAGGATACAGCAAACTGTTTGACAATGTCAGTGACTGTCCGCTGGGTAAGTTGAAGAACGACATTATCATCTATCAGTTGTTCTGTAATCTTGTTGTTTGCATGTCATTAGACTGAAATACTGAACTCACCGACTTATTGGTGGTGACGACGTGGTCTATGTGTTTTCAGGTTGGCCTGGTCTCTTCTTGAGTATGATCTCTTTCCTGCTTTTCACTGACATGTGTATCTACTGGATTCATCGGTTCCTACATCATAAGCTTATTTACAAGGTAAGCACAAATGTTGTTCTTGTTTGAGCTATGCATTTTCGTTAACACACCAGTCTGACACAGTATTATTTTGGTCCAAATCACATTCATTTCTGTTACAACACAATAACACTGACTATCTGCCAATATGATTGTATCAATCTAATTCCCCCACCTGTGTAATTCATTAATATCTACAATAAGTAACATTTAAAGGGGTAATCCGCACAGATTACTGAAAGCATATTTTCTAATGGTATCTAGTCATGCAGATCATTTTGGTTTGATAAGTGCTAATATATTTTCTTTTCTACCGACTGTATAACCCAGAGTGTAGAAAGGTCCCTTTCCATTGACACAAACTGGCTTTCATATTTGAGTAAGGCGACAAATGACCAGAATGAATTGTTATTACACCAAATAAAGACATATTTGGTGTTTCTTAGGCTGTGCATGACCAAATATATGTATTAATTTTGTTTACCAAAAAGTCCTTTACAGACATGTTTCGGGTTAGTTAGATCCCACAGAGGTCTAAGTCCCTGTCAGATCTTATAGACCTTATTCTCCAATCACAGAAATCCCAAATAGACGTATTTTGATGTAGAAGGGCTTATGCTGTTTAAAAAGTATAGTCAACACAAATCACAGATGAAGAGCAGAAGAAAATCCATTGTAGTTAACTATGATTTACAGGTGAGGTAACATCAATGTTCAAAAACATGCAAGCCATAAATTATGGAGCTGAAAAACAATGCTAAGTATATCTCTTTGAGCTGTTACAGAGGGCCAGCAGTCATCAGGATCCTAAACAACATGTTAGATTTAGGTAGAATTAGTATTCTGTCATTTAGTCCGTAACATTAACACCAAAGTAAATCAACACTTAACTACTGTTAACCCATTTTTCTACATCTCCACATATCTCTGTTTTAATATGGTCACTTTTGACACATTCGACACTTTTGTATATAATTACCATAAATAGATGTAAATCATGCACAGTGATATAGATTTTTAGATAAAGCAATAACTGTCTCTCTCTGACCTCTCTATTCTCATATCCCATAACAGCTCTTTCACAAACCACACCACATATGGAAGATCCCCACTCCTTTTGCCAGTCATGCCTTTCATCCGGTAGACGGCTTCCTGCAAGGACTCCCATACCACATTTACCCTTTCCTCTTCCCCCTGCACAAAGTGCTCTACTTGGCCCTGTACGTTTTCGTCAACATCTGGACCATTTCTATCCACGATGGTGACTATCGTGTCCCCAGTGCCCTGACAAGTGTCATCAATGGCTCAGCTCACCACACAGACCACCACCTTTTCTTCGACTACAATTATGGCCAATACTTTACACTGTGGGACCGTGTGGGACGCTCCTACAGACACCCATCGGCTCTGATGGGCAAGGGTCCCCATGATCTGATCCGGAAACTTCAAGCAGAGGGAAAGACAGAGAAAACCCTAAAGGACAAGTGAATGGACATTCTCAGAGAGGCGTCCCACGTAAGGAGGGGTAATAGTAGGGGAATTTATGATTAATTACAAAAAGTGATATCTATTTTTATAAAGACAATGTACTACATTCATGTTAAAGTCCTATTCGCACTGGACTATTTTACCACATCTGTGTTTCATGCAACACATTCATATGTCATTAGTAAAAGTTTGTATTTTACTAACAATGGACGCATGAAGAGACACTTTTCATTGCTGTGTGGGGTGAACCATGTTAGCACAAGATTAGATCGAATGGTGCACAACTACAGTATACTCACAAAAACATCTATCCGCATGCAGGTCATTTCATAATTTTTCGAGATTTCGCTCTTCTGATGGATTTTAGTTCGCTCTATCTCCAAATGGATCTCCATGCTGTAGTCTGCTGAATTTGCGTCCAAAATGTTCTTGAAACTTATTTGTAAGTGCCAACACAGCCTCTGTTTTTCACAACTGAGAAAGAGGCAGATCAGTGCAGACACAACAGAATCAGCAATATGTTAGAAATCATAGTCTAGGAATGAACCTATTGTATAATTTGAGCTTGTTCACTATACTTGCCAAACATTGCCAATTGCCTGTTGTGAGCGTGATTGATTAGATTTCAGGACTGGTGTTACAAGGGTCGATTGTGAATGCATACTAGATTTAAAGTACTCTTCAAACACTCTGGGTTACAGAGATATTAGCCCAGTTTTACATAAATAAATCCTCTAAGTCTGACAGAAAATACTGAAATTACATAGAGATTTACTTACAGGACAACCAGCAGGCTAACACATTTCCCTTTAAAGGAAAGGCTCTAGTCCATCCAGCAGAAAGGTTGTGCCTTCTGATTGGAGCAGTTGGTTGTACAAGGCTATTTTGCCAAGCAATAAAAACAAGCATTCAAAAAATTCTGGTCTATGGGATATATATTGGTGCCACAATAATTGTTACCTTGAAACACAGCTCCTGGAGTAGGGTAGGTAACGTAATGCTTAAATGCTCTTTCTTTTAACCTGCAATCATTCCCTCATGATACTAACTTGGTACAATCACTATTTCTCTCAATAGTTAATCAAGTTTCTTGGTTCTTTCAAATGCTGTTGGTGTACACTAATATACAATATGAGTACACACTAAATGTTTTCAAATTTCTCTTTTGTTTTGTTTTGTATTCCTGCAATGAAAACTAGAACAATTTATTGGGTGTGTAAGTTAACTCATGACCTTGAAATTTGTAGTTTGTGACCTTGCAAAAGAATCCCAAATCAAGGCCTGTAATTGTAGTAACAGAGCATGCGTGTCAAGAAATCCATTTGTGACAACTGAACAAGCTCCATCCACTGATGAAGACCTTGGAATATGGTTGATTAACTCAGGAAAAAAGTTAGTCCACCTTGAGTTGGGATTTTTTCTTTATCAAACTAATTGTAGGATCATGTAATTAAGACTTAGATGTGTATGATTTATTTCTTGTAAGCAGCCAAACAATTCAGATCACTCTCTAATTATATTTTAATATACATTCATTTATTTCCTAGTACAGACTACACACTGTACTACACATTTACTTTTTACTTCTACACTTGCAAAGTGTAAAATTTCAGGCATCAAATAAAAGAACATTGAGATACAAAATTGACTTCCTGATGTTTGCAAATGCAAATAAGTAGATCCAGTGTGTCATATGCAGGAAGCAAGCAGGAAGACCATAATATTATATAGCATCTTTTTCAGCTTTGTAAGTCTTACATGCAAAAGTGCACACAAGACAGAAACAACCAGAAGATCTGTTTGTTACAGAAGACAGGATTTGAAAAGAGAAGGTACAAAAGATGTTATGGGATGGACAAAGCCTTTCTACACATGCCACTGTCAGGCTCCCAGTTCGTGAGGACAGGCAGTGTGCAGCATTGTCGTGTCAGTAATGGAGATCATCTCAACAGAAAAAGAAGGGCATCCAGAGGAAGGATCGCATTGCTGTCCCTGCTGCCATGCCTGCCAGTAATCCCAGTGCTACATTCTCCATCACTCCATCAAATGGGTCCCTCTGAACAACCACCTGGTGGGTTCCTTAGTGAAAAGACAGAGGGAGTTTATTTTGAGCTTGTAGGCTAATCCATGTCTGCTAGCATTTTTGACAGCATTCTCTGTGCACTGTGCCTGATGGAAATTTGGCAGTCAGGTAAGAAAGGTTAGCAGGATAAGTACACAATGCACAGAAAGTGGGAGAAACCAAGGATACGATACGGTCCCAGAGTTCATCTTTAGCTCCAGTACCCCAAAATGTTGCGAGTCCAAGTCACCCCACTGCATAAGTCAATTCTAAAATATTTTTTAAATATTTGGATTCAAAATGTTTTTTATTTTTATTTTGCAGTTCAATTATGTTCTCAGCACTTATTCCCCACAACATGAATGTCTAAATTCTGCTTTACCTTCTACTTCGAGTAAAAAAATCTTTGTCAAAATTAAGGATGTTGAGTCTATGCTTGCTAAGTTGAAGATTTCTTCGCATTAGCTTTTGTGCTAACATACCTGGTCCCGCTCCAGGTCTGATGTAGACTGTATGATAGTTGTTGATGGGGATCACCTCATAAGAGTCATCATACGGGTCATATGTGAACACCTGCAGAAAGAAAACACTTTTAAAATTGAGGTAGAAATACCAAACACCACTGAGAGTGTTTTAGCTCTGACAGCATGAACATGGATGACTCACCGGGTTTCTCCTGGTCTCTAGCAGAGTCAGTTTCCATGCTCTGAGAAAGAACATGATCAGGAATGAAAAAATGATGGATCATTGTAAAAGGAGGCAGAGCAGACAAGACAAGAGTGAAAGTGAGAGTACTTACATGGATTCATCCTCACTGTTGGCACACAGGTTGACTGTTGAGCCGCCTCTCAGCTGAATTACAACAAGATTGTCCCTGGGATTAGTCTCTGGAGGAGTCACTTCTACAGACCATAACAAGTTGTTATTACAAAAACATATATTACAAGTAATAGACCCAAAAGTCAGCATCATTCTGACCTCAGAGAAAGATATGAGCCTCTTTATTATACCTTATGTTTAGGTAATTCTGACAATTTGCAAGACCTTTAACTGCAAGATTAATTGATATAATAGTTGCTGATTCATTGAACTGTTGACTAACTAAATGATTCATCAACTAATTGTTGCAGCTCTTAGATAGTACGGGTTAAATGTTGACTATAATGTGATGAAACTAAGACTCAGGCATTTGGACAGTGAAGCACCTGGCAAGCATCACCTTTATCAAGATTTACTGGATTCATGTATTCTGATAGGGGTAAATACATATGTATGTACTCAGGTCATGGAAAAAATTGGGCATTTTTTAAGGAGTACAGCTACGCCTTCAGAAGAGCGTCTGTCAAACTAGTCTTGGAAGTCCATAAAATAGTTTAGGGATGTACGGACATGATAACTGAGGCCACAAAAGACAGCTGGTTTGTTCTTATTTTTGTGAAACCATCTGTGATTTTTCTTAAGTTATGTATATTGTTATCCTTGCATGAAGAAGCAGGGTGAATGAACAGATTTTGCACTGTAGGGGGCATCTGGTTGTGTAAAATGGACTCTTACTCTTTAGCTGCTGAATGCCCCTGCAGAGCAATCATCAAACAACAGCTGTGAAAGGGACTACTTGTATACCGTATATGCTATATACAAATCTTTGTTTTAGATGGTTTTTGCAATTAGTATGCAAGAAAACAGTTTCATACTAAGAGGAAATGAAAACTCCACCACTGGACATCAGTCAAGCTGCGACTTTAGAGCTACTGCTAATTAAACTTCACAAAAATGTCTTTCCAAAACTTTTTTTCTTCTTCTTCTTCTTGTTTTCTGAAGTGTGCCTGGAGCTTCATTTTCTTTGTGCCTTGCATTGTGGGAAAACAGTGTGCATCAACAGTATACTAAAGATGTGTGTATTTTTAATATACATACTCAGTGTTTGGATCTAATTTAGTTCATCTTTTCTCTGGTGTGAACACAGTACATACTCAAAACCTGCTTAGAATTATTGTGAATTATCAGGAGTATGAAACTGGGACACAGCTCTAGAGACAACCGCATGATAGCTGCCTTTACTCTGACATCAACAGCTGACAAGGCACATTGTTGGTTTTGTCCAAATTGAGGCCCACTCAATAGATCATATAGCTTTTCAAATGGCAGCACTGCAACACTTTTCAGCTCCTGGCATTCAGTTTTTGTTCAGGCTCAGTTCTGTGATAATATTTGAGCTGTACTTTGTGGTATTTATCTGGGCTGGGCAGAAATTCAATAATATCATATATCAACCTTTGATGATATTAATGTAATAATATGATCGTAATGTGATTGTTTAATTGATCATTTTAATCCTAATCGCTCATTGCACTGAATATCAGTGTATATTATTCTTCCATATATTTGCCATATTTTCAATGTAGAGTATATCAAAAGTAGTGCACAAAGCAGTATTGTGATATTGGTTGTAGCCATGTCAACCAGCCATGACTGCGAAGGTCCATTTGCCCCTGTTTAGGAGTTCTGATAATCACAGTTCCTTTGTCCATGTTATTGCATATGTTGTCAGTTTAATCAATTGTTCTACACATTATTTTATATCTTAATTTAGCTAGACCAGTGTTTCTCAAACTTTTTACACTGCGTACCACCACATAAGAATTTTGGCTCTCTGGCTGTCATCATTATTACAGATATTAAATACAGCAGCATAGTCCTCCCCTTTTCAGCTACAGACAGTTTACACATGAGACAGGTTCATTCCTAATAAGAAGAATATTTAGAGTTGACTGTTGAATCATAAACAGAACCAGTTCAAGAAGTTCCACAGCCAATTTGATGGATTTCTGATTTGCACATCTTACCATCACATTTTAGCTTAATGAATCCTGGATGTATGCATTCATGTGCATGGACGTGACTGCAGCCTGATATAAAAACTAGGAAATGTTTTTAATTTTAAAAAAAAATTAAAAAATGAATGGCTGCATACCACCAGTGGTAAACATACCATAGTTTAAGAACCACTGAGCTCGACATTTCTGGTATGTTAGGAAACTTTGGGAGCTTAAATATGTGAACAAGTTGTTCTCCACCAACTCCTGAGGAAAATATCTGGATTTTTACCTGCTAAAAGTTTCACTGTATCCATTAACTAGTCACTCTAACCCCTCTAAAATTATACATTTGATCTATTGTTAATAAACAATTATATTGTATTTTTAAAAAATAATCACAGTGCAGTTTCAAGAGGAACATTTGTGATTTTTAGCAATGCAATAAGCTCAAAATATTTTTTTTCAAAAACAGGAAATGGCACTGTGCTTTACCTCCACATTCCAGACCAGATCTCACATCTACACATGCTGTTTTGAGGCTGATGCGGTGCTCAAACTCTCGCCTGCTGTCAGTCTTATAGAAGCAAAGACTCCCATCGATCCAAAGGTCACACCAGTTTAACTTCCAGCGTTTTAGGACAGAAGCTAGAGAAGAGAAGCATGTCAGTGTACTATTAGTGTTTGTCCTTTAAAGGTGCTCAGGTCTAAAGTAACATAGGTAAAATATTGCAAATTCAATGCTATATGATTAATAACGTAAATGTAAGAAGTCAGTTATCAGCTCTCCATTGACTGTCCTGGGTAAGCCACTTAAAGACATGGCCAGGGACAATTAATGGGATTATAAGTAACAAAGGTTCAAGTTTCATAACAAGCTCAGTTTCTAGAAAATGCTCAGTATATCTCTTTTCAAGTGCAGTCTCCCTAAGACAACACCTCTAAAGTTTGCCCACCAAACAAGTTACAGTTCATGTCTGACCAGGGATGTCATAGTTCTACTGTCAACTTTGTAATGACACTGCTAAAATCTTATTTTGTCTAAACAATAATTTACTGAACCAAGGTTTTAAATAAAAAAAAGAACAAAGTTAATTATGAGATTGAGAAAACCTAAAATCTTCAAATTCAAGAACCTGGAACCTAGGAATTTTACTTTATTTACAATTTTACTTTTTTCTTTAAATAAATTTGTATAAAAGAATAATTATTACTGAAACTGTTGCCAGCACAAGTTTAGAGAGTCTGTGCACCTATCATATCATAAAAGATGCACTCCTTGATGGCTGTTGTTAAACACCCACACAAAAAAAAATATTACAATTCCTGTACTACTCACTCTGTCTCCACAGCCAGCCTGACCTCATGAGCGCCATGTGTTTAGTTATTCTCCCAGTTATTCTAATAATATCAATCTGATAGAAGCAAAAGGGAAAAATTATACTAAAATATCCAGCAGTTGGTTTTGGTCTTGTCTTGGTTTATATCCCCTCCGTCCCACTGTGTTAGGTACTGATAGGTTAATCTAGCTCTGGCCAGGAATAAGGCTGACTCACAGGATCATTCAGGATTAAGAGTGTTTAGCCACACCCTCTCATCTTCTTCAGTCTTTCTAGACTGACTCATACGTCCTGTGTCATACCTTGTTTATATTGTTATATGTTGTAATACTTGTGTTACAGTGTCATGAACAGTCCCATTCGCTTATGTGTACGTACTTTATATAACATTTGGTTGATGCTGCTGATGTTAATCCCAGCACTAAAATAACAACATGAGGATTAGCCTTATTGTAACAGTCCCCAGATCAGTTATGAGAGTCTTCCCAAGCTGTCTCATGGAATCTTTCTATTTATACCTTAGAAAAAAACACAGTCTCTTGTGTCAGCTGAGTGTTCTGATTAGATATTTACAGTAGTTTCTTAATGGAGAGCTGGAGTTTTTGTTATATTCTTACCCATTTACTGCAGTCAAACATACAAACTTGTGATCATACACAACCTGTAACATTCGTTATCATCAGTTGGCAAACTCTGGTGCTGGAGAATAAAGCCAATGCGATAGGGCTAAAAACAGAAGTGAGTCAATCTTCGTGAGCATTCATCTCTTCAATAGCTCAGTTAGGGTTGACGACTGCATGTACCATAAAGGCTGTTTGTCACACTCGAATCTGTCAGTCTCTCTGAGACTGTCTTTTGGTGTCTTTTTGGGTATAAAAGAACACATGAAATGAATGTTTTGTTTTGTTTGTTTTTCATTTGTTTTTCAGACCTGCTTGGCACATTGAGTGGCTGACCTCAGTCGTTCGTGAGGAAATCTTGTCAATGTTGCTTGGCACATTGAGTGCCAAGTCGCACTCAGTCGTTCGTCAGCTCCTCACGAACGTACCAGTGTTAAACAAGCATGTACGTCGAGCAAGACAGGTGGCTGTTTGTCACATCCGAGTCTGTCTAACTCTCTGACGTGCTGCTTCTGTGGTTCCCTTCGATAGCTCAGTTGGTAGAGCGGAGGACTGTAGGTGGATGATGACAGTTATCCTTAGGTCGCTGGTTCAACTCCGGCTCGAAGGATGCCCTTTTAGCTAGTGTCCAATATGTGTCTGTTGACAAGCCAAAGCATCCAACCGTAAAGTTTTTTCCGCATTCCCAGATACATCGAGTGCCATTAGGAGCCTGGACGCTTTTGGAGACCTCTCGCTGTGTGCTCCCTTCGATAGCTCAGTTGGTAGAGCGGAGGACTGTAGGCTCATAAAGACAGGCATCCTTAGGTCGCTGGTTCAACTCCGGCTCGAAGGACAGGCTTTTCATCACTTTCAAATGTGCGCAACTTTACGTCAGTGAGACGCCAAACCAGAGAATTACCTTGCTTGAGATGTTCCCACGCAAGAACCTCGCTCACATCTGGCGCTACCTGGCACGAGCCACCAGTGTTAAACAAGCATGTTTAAAAAGATGTGAACACCGTTTTTATTTTTCAGACCTGTTGGATTTCATAAAACTTGTCAATGTTGCTTGGCACATTGAGTGCCAAGTCGCACTCAGTCGTTCGTCAGCGCCTCACGAACGTACCAGTGTTAAACAAGCATGTACGTCGAGCAAGACAGGTGGCTGTTTGTCACATCCGAGTCTGTCTAACTCTCTGACGTGCTGCTCTGTGTTCCCTTCGATAGCTCAGTTGGTAGAGCGGAGGACTGTAGGTGGATGATGACAGTTATCCTTAGGTCGCTGGTTCAACTCCGGCTCGAAGGATAGGGAGATAGCACAGATGCAACAGAGCAAAATAGACTTTCTGATGGCTGCGCATTGGTGTAATATATTCTTGCAGGATGATAATGTAAGATGTAATCAATGATGTGTTCATCATTCATTCATGGTTATTAAGGAATATGACACCCAGTGCAGCAGTGTGATTCGGTAATGTGGATTGGAGTTTCTTGTGTGTATAACGGACATCTGAACAAATAGTGATGCATGACGTATTGGACAATTTATTGACATAAGATGTGTTACTGTGACAATAACAAATCATTTACAACAGAAATGATGCTAGAAATAATCCATCTCATAAGATGCAATGATAGCTCTCTCCATACATTCTGTATTGCTGGCAACAGTCTTGTATATACTTCTATTTGTGGGAGTGCTTGAGACAGTGCTGTTTAAAAAAAATAACACCTACAAGAGAGACATGGAGTTGGGAGATTAGTTTTTAAATGGAGCAAATGCACAGCTTAAATGAAAAAGGATAAAATGAATAGCGGGCTCATGCAGGAACATATATGTAATTTTACATTCCCATGTAGGAAAATAGTGTCACCAACACAACTGATACACTGAAAAAGCTTCTGTTGAATAGATAGCTTCAATTTATTTTCAGGGTAATACCAAAACATTTGAATTTATTAGCTACACAAACTACACCATCACTGGACTACACTGTACTAGAGAAACTCTGGGCCTTAGGGGCATATGCACTCTAATGTTCTATAGCACAAACAACGCCAACATTAGAAGGTTATATTGACACTAAAACATAAGCTTGGCATTTAATTTGCTTGGATGCTTGGTCCTGTGTGATTGGTTTGGCTCACTTGCCACAGGTTTAGACTGGCATGACAACAATGGCATGAAAGATTACAAAAACAACACTGGCATCAAAAGAAAAAGGTGAAAACATTTAAAGCACATTAAAAGAATTGAAGCTATTGCAAAAAATGAAGCCAGTTAAAAGAAAACACACAGAGGTAGATGCACAATAAATAGGAATGAAAATATAGGTGTATAAAGCCGTGTACAACTATGTGGTTGCAGTAAACGGGGCTATTACAAAAGTAATTACACGTGAAATGAATTAGCAAATATTCTGAAAAAGGAGTGGCACTGGTGTGTTAACACATCATCGATAGCTGCTGTGGTTTGGGTAGCAGTTTTAAGGTAATGAGAAAAGACTTTTAAGTTGCAAATAATTGCAACCTGGCAATTTTAAGAATCTAAACAAATGTACTGCATGTTACTTGGTCAGAAGCTTCTGGACTCTGTTCTACTGACAGTTTGTACCCCTCTGTTTACTCAGCCTATAGATGCCTAACTATACTGGATGTATGATATGACTTTATAATCATACCAAACCAAAATAGCCCCCCCCCCCCCCTTTTTTTTTAAGCTATAAGTGTTTTTTATTTAAACATTAAACCAAAATACCAAAACATCCTGAAGATGTTTCATGTAGCTGAGGTGAAAAATAGGGCATGCCAATGAAGACAAAGAACATAATTCATAGGTGGGGAGCAGTAATGAAATGCCAGTATTTAGTAGCTACATCAGAGTTTACTAATGTAATTTCCCGTCTTGTCTGCAACTTTTTTTAAATTTCACTTTTTCAATTCCTGTACAAGGTTTCATACATAGGGAGCTAAAAGTAATGTTTTGACCTAAATGCTGGACAAACTGTAAGTAATCCCATTTAATACAAGAATCCATATTAAAGCAACGACACGAACAGACAGCAAAACATGTGCTGCTCAATGTGATATAATATTCAATTTAAGGGGGTCTCAAAAAGTAATTGCAATCTATGACCTCCAGGAGACAAACCTGCTGTAGGACAGACATTAGTAGCTTCTGACAAACACGTGGTTGGTTTAGACTCTTCACGTACATTAATGGCAAAAGGAATAAATCACAATGGTATTATTCTGTAGGTACAACTGAAGCAAAGCAAGTATAAAAAATAAATCAAAACCAAAAACATGTGAGCCACACGATACAAAATAAAAAAACTAAACCTTTTTTCCTCACTCAGGACAGTTTTACCATCAGTCACATCTTTACAACATTAAGACACTAAGTTAAGGATGGAATGGTAGGCATGTTTTCACTGGGAGGCAAAAATCAAAATGGGGAGTGGATTCAATAATGTTTTCAACTGCCAAAATGAAGGAAACTTCAACAGTGTTTGTACTGTTTCACTACAGTATGCCGATCACCACCAATACATTTATGTATTGACTGACATCTTGCTTTGTTGAACTCTCAGAGGAATAATAAATCCAATATTCACAATTATTTAGTATCATACTTTACTGTTTGGATTCCTTTGGTGGCAGAAAATTATAAAACACTGTTGTTTGTTAAGATGAAGCAAAGTTGCTAAGTTACAGAGCAGGTCAGTTCTTCAGCACAGAGTCGTACATCTGGTACACGTACTGAGAAACCTCCGGGGCCCGACACTTCAGAGACAGCTATGGAGACGGAGAACACAGAGTTATAATGGAGAGACACCTTCACTCATATGTCAGTCTGAAAGCTGCTGTTTTAATAGTCTAATCAGAATCTAATCATGTGTTTTATATAGCTCCAAGCATTTTATTAGAAGTTAACTCAACTTTTATGAGGCCTTACCAGCCGTTTTCTGCAGATAATGTGCAAATAATTGGGCATCAAACAACTATAAAGCAGAGTTGAAGGTACATCACTAAAAGCCGATTGGAAATTTTTGAATACCGTGTAGTTAGGATTGCCAGGCTGAATGCGAAGCTCAGCCAAGATCCAGATGCCGTTCGTTAGCTTGAGGGACTGGTAAAGCATATCCTGGCCTTCCACATTTCTCTTGGCAATGGTGTAGATGTTGTTATTCTGCAGCTTCCCTGATACTGTGTCTGAAAGACCAGAATCATGGACAAGTCATTAACAGACCTAACTACTCGAATTACTAAACTATAAGAAACACACACACAAGGTTGTAAGCACTACTGGAACCGTAATGACTTGAGGCGCTAACACTAATGCACACATGACGTAATGCAAACTCTACTGCAAACAAACGGTTTATTGGGTAACTGATGGTAAATTAGCTCTATGAGGATTTTATTGAACTGCGACTGGCAACCTTCAGACCAGGTATGCTACAACACTGGACGCTACTCAGAACAATCACTGTGGACTGTTGGCCATTCTGCTGCCAGGATAGTCGTGGCACGATAATGGAGGGGTTCTAAAAGGAAAGAAGTTGGAGGGGTCCTTCAGGTACAGAGGAAGAAGAAATGTTGAATTATCCCAAGATAGGCATGTGGGTGGAGAAAGAAAACAGAGAGAAGTGTAAAGTATTTAGAGGAGTTGTGGCTGGCAAAACAGCTCGGAAGTTATCAGAGCAGTCATGATTTCTGACAATGATACTGGGGCCAGTGCTGAGATCAGTGTGTATTCGTTTTCAGTGTCAGGCCTGGGGACTCATTAGGTAGGGCAGGGTGAAAATTAGTTTCATGTTTAGTACAACCACTCTGATGTTAATCTTTTCCTATGTGTGCTCTGTGTGAAGACAGATCAGCTGAGCATCAATCAGCAGCAAAATACTAATTGTTAAAGGTGGCACTGAGACGGCAAACTACCAATCCTAAGTGAGCGAAAACAACCAATAAGTCTCAATAGAACAGTCACAGATTATTTGGAGGACATATAAAAATAAAACATAAAAATAAAATAATGATCAACTTTGCTTGGCCTACCTGCATTTAGGTGGCAGTCCTTAATCTGGTACTGTAGCTCATTCTCGTTAGGGATGTCTTTCCAGGTAGCCAGAAATACCTGTCGTTCTGAAGGATGAACACAAATAAACAAACATTAAGCTAAACCACTGCACATTACTTCATGGTTGATACATACAGTACAGAAGCAAATAATGGCCAATCTTTTAGCATATCATGTACGTAGCCAACAAGGTACATAGTCCTTGGTGTAAAACAGGCAGAGGTCCTTGGATCTTTAATACAATCCCTGCTTTAATGGTTGCGGGTGATGTTATTTACCATTGGTGTTGTGTGATATTGATGGTGTCAAGTAAGATAGGAAGCTGTTTTATAAAGTTGCGAGTGACAATCATACCCATTTTTCCATCCTCAACAAAGAATATATTGAGAGGGATGAGTACGCTGAAGTAGAAGACGTCAATGCTGTTCTTCACAGCCACCTGCGTACAACAAAAGAGAATGTGGGCATTAATTAATTAACCCCCTCTGGAAAAATTTGACCAACAAAAACTAAACTCAACATTCCTAAATTAATATTCTCACCAATTATGTCAACGAGGTGTATAATATTAGTGCATTTGGTGTTAGGAGAGTGATTCAAAAGTAATAGGAAAGTAAGATCTGAGCCAATGCACGTGTCTCTGGTGGGCAGTAGTAAAAAAGTAGTAACTTCCCTCAGCCTCTAATCCCTGTTTTCAGCAAGCTACACATCCTGACACATCCTCGTTTGATCACTTTACTAGATGCAGAGAAATGAAACAGACAGTTTGAACCCAGGACTCTGTCACATCAAGCTCAGCTGAAAGAACAATCACCAACACTTTTTGTAACCTTGTGAAGAAAATGCACTAGAGCATGTATACTAAAGATGAGTCAATAAAACAACAACTCCTGATAAAGGTTGGTAGTTTCATCACTGCAGGCCACACCACAAAGAGTAAAAGTCACGTTCAGTGACAACCCAACAACCATCGACTGATAGCCTGTTGTGTGAGAGGGTCTGTACTTTTTTAATGTTTTGCACTGCTGTTTCTGGTGAGTGAGTACTTCTATACCTGCAGATTATTAAGTGGGTCCATCTTCATGACTGGTCCAATGGTGTTGATTGGCAAAGAGACCTCAATGCTCTGGCTGGGCATCAGCGGAGTGTGAATGGGCAAAGGACTGGTAGGGATCATCCCGAAACTACATGTAGGAAACAAACAAAAACAATCGAACATTAGTGACATTCAGTACCTGTGTTTAGCTAAAATACAAATATTTACTTGCCAATTCTGAGGTAAACCTAGTTAAAATTCAACAAGATGGTAGTTATGTTGTAGTTGAACATAATCCCTGTGAGTTGTCTCACTGACCTGTTCTTGTTGAACTGGACAGCGAAGTCAGTCATGTGTTGCAGAGCCTTGTTGGTGAAGGTCATGTCCATATACATGTGGCCCTGGCGGCGAGAGAAAGTGCCCGAAATCTCCAGTCCCTTAGCTTTCACTGCAGGCAGCCACACCTGGTAGAAAATAGCATTTTAGTGTATGTAAGAAACATAAAGCTTTCTGCTTTGGTCAAACTTCATTTCTCAGTATATTAATGCATAACATCTGGCCTACTTGCTGAGAGTAAAGTTGTCTGAACTCACTGCTTTTGGGGCTACATAGCCTCCAGTGGTGATGGCCATGCCCGTGGAAAGCTCAAACAAGTCGTTAAGGCCGCTACTGACCGCTGGAGGTGCTGGTGTAGGTGACGGAGCGAAAGTACTGGGGACAGATGAGGGAATGAAGTTCTGTCCCACCTAAAGCAAACGCGGCAAATACACACAGACAAAAACACACAATCTAAGTAACATTTTAAGTCGTTTTAATAAGCATCACTGGCAACTTGAAAAGCTATGAACCTACAAAGAAAATCACACAGACAATCTCAAGTCATGCCAAAGAAAGAAACGATTAACAGAACACTCAGTGACTATGAGGAAATACAATATTTCAACTTTGGCAAGCTTATGTGATTAGACAAAGCCCTTATGACAAGAGAGAGTAAGGATAAGTTTAAATGTGATGGAAATTTAAAAAAAGGACCCGACCTTTGGATTTTGTGTGTTTTAGCCCATTACCAACAAAGCCAGAACAGTCTTACAACTGCTTGTTTATGTTTGTAGAAGGTTATCAGATCAGTCAGCACTCACAAAAATAACAATAAAAGCTGACATGACACTCACTGTAATGGATTACTTAAACCAAGATCTTTCAAAGACTGTAATAAGAAAGAAACAAAACTGTTTCTTCCCACCTACACCTTCCCATTATACAAAAATATAAATAAACTTTAGAAAGTAATCAACATGAAAACTGGAAAAACATCTTGCAAGCTGAGGTTTTAAAATAAAATTTAGGTCCTGAATCATCCAAAATCAATTCAGCCTTTTCACATATATACTGGACCAATAATATGTACTAATATTAATAATACTGACAAGTATTTTGAAATCGCTACTGCTCTAATTCACACCTGTCACTTCTCTGCGACTAAGCTTCATGAGTAAGTCTCTAATCAGGTGTAAAGAAGGTTTACATTGATGTCCGAGTGAAGGAGAGAATCTTCAATCATCTATTGTACAGCTGCTGAAATTGATTCGGTCTAAATAAAGTTCATACATGGTTTATCCGGAACAAGACGAGTAAAATTGTGGGATCTCTTTTCTCGGTAAGAAAATGGGCTAAAACATGCAAAACATCTGTTTGGTCTTCCAACTGAAAATATGAGTGTGAGACAGAGAAACCAGGTTTGAAACCTTGGTGAAAACTTGAAAAAGTGGGTTTGAGAGTGTGGTGAGTTATATTCAGGAAGCATGCAGCATGCAGACAGGCGGACTGCCAAACAGAAGGGGCTTGACTTACTGCTGGACTTCCCCCAACACCTCCGCCAAGGTCTCCCCCCAGCTACAGGAGAGAAGAGAGGCCCCCAAAGACAGCATCCAAACATCACAGACAGACCAAACACAAACATGGACAGAGACAGAGACTTTCTTAGCAACCGCAACCCATCAAGAGGAGCCCTCACTTTCTGGGAAAATACCAACTCCAGATGATATGTTAGACGTTAAAATAAGACTTTAAAATCTGCAAGAAGATTATCAAGAAGTCCAGTTATTACAGCAGCTTGAAGAAGTGGAAAAATGACCATTAACAGAGGGGAAAAAATGCAACAAAGATTAATGTCACTCCATACTGTAAAAACATTCAGGATTTTAAAACATAAAATATTTCACTACCCTTTAGAGATATTTAAAATATTTAAGATAGTAATTTATGTTGTGTTAAAGAATGACAGATGAAGGTGCATATTTTTATTATAAGTATACTTACATGAACATTATAACGCAAAGGACAGATTTGATTTTAATTAATAAGGAATTTGCTGTCATAAGATAAAAAGGCGAGAGCGATCTTTCTCTTCATATTCAAAGAGGAAGTCAGTCGTTTTCATGTTCACCAGTACGAATCAGGAGGAGCGAAGACATTTCAGCATGTACAGCTTTCTTTGGAATAAAACAGAAACTTTTGCCAAAATGCTGATTTATACAATTAAAAAAAAACAAAAAACAGACTACATAAGCTCTCTTCCTCGTCAATACTTTTCTGACTTCCCTACTGCTGAAACTCTCCAAACCCTTTGGTTCTTAGTGGGAGGTTTAAGTCTTTAAAAATCTTTTAAATGGGTTACAAATTTTTTACTTTGATTTTTTTTAACTTATTTTGTGTGTGTGTGTGTGTGTGTGTGTGTGTTCAAGCTCACCAAACTGTCCAGACCACCTCCCAGAAGGTCCACTGCACCCATCTGCATGGAGGAGACCTGGGGCACATTGACTGGAGGGCCCAGGTCCAGGTTCAGCAGGTCACCAAGTAGGTCACCCTGGCTGGGGATCACATGTGGCTGATCCATGGCAGCTGCTGGCCCACCGCTCACTGGGCTCTCACCTGTATCAATGCTATCATTGGAGAAAACAGTACTGGTAAGAAACAAGTGTTTTTAGCTAAAGAGAGGTGTGGTGAAGTTGCAAATGAATCTAAATAAAATCCTTTTAACAAATTCAGTATTTAACATGTCACATGTACAAAGACATCAAAATGAAAGGTGACCAAAGGCATCCAGAATCATGTCAATATTAACTGTAACGTGTTTGTGTGTCTAACCTGCTGTGCTGCACAGGAAGGTGTTTCCGGTGGATTCCATGGCTGCCCTCAACAAAGGCGCTGGGTGGTTTGTGATAGACAGACGCCAAGGAGCCAATGTGGCAGATGAGCTCATCCAGTAAGGTGGGCTCAATCAGATCTGTCTCCTCTGAGATCAGGGGCTTTTCTGACAACACGACCTCCTTGGCAGTAACAGGGTCGGTGGACAACAGACGCCAATAAATGTAGCCCCTGTCACGCAGGTCAGGGTTGTCAGAGTCCTGAGGAAAAGGAGAATTCAACATGGTTATATTTCTTTGTTTCCGATAGACATTCCCATTCTGTGTAGGACTCAATCTTAAGGACCACAGTAGGACTAGCTGTTGGTAGCTAAGAGCGTTTCAACTTAATTTAAAAAAAAAATTATCGACAGACAAAATTGGCAAAAATACTAAAGCTATATTTTTAATAGGGTGTCTAGATGAGCTGAGAAAAAAACAAAACCCTGACACTTACCTGAGTGGCCAGGCTGAGGACCTGCTGCACCAACTCCTGAGTCTCTGATGGCTTCTTAAGGAACAACTTGACAATAGCAGTCAACAGTGTGAGCTGGACCTGTAAATCAAAGCAGACACTGTTATATTATTATTATGTTATATACGTTTTCAGAGTATAATGTTTCCAAAAGTCACTGTGGGTGGTGGAAACAAGCAAAGTATGGAAGTAGCCAAATAAGGTGTCCAAGGTACAGCTGCACTGCTGGCAGGTAAAAAAATATTTTTTGGATGAACCCACCTGGGTGCTCTCGTCATGGAAGCCCTCAAGGAAGCTCTCCAGCAACTCGTCAGCATTGTCGATCCTCTCGGCGTATTCACCCACAATCCAGATCATGGCAGCGCGAGCGTCAGGCTCATCCAGAGAGTCCAGATTCTCACACAGTGTGGCAATGATGCTTTCATACCTGTAGAACAACAGTAACTCAGCAGTCAGAGTGAAACTTTACAAGCAGCTTCCAGCTGTAATGTACAATGTAAACTGAATACTTGTGGGATTTAGGGATCGGCATCTTTGGGTAAGGACTGATTATCAGGTAATCATTGTTACTTGTTGAGCAATCCCCACAGGTTCAGCAGGGAACATACTTGTTTGGGTACTTGCGGAAGATATCCCTGATGACCACAATAGCCTCCTGGACCACGTAGTTGACCTTGGTCTGGATCAGGTCCAGCAGGGTGCTGACACAGCGCTCAGCTGATTGCTGGAGAGGAACAGAAGAGAGATACCATGTCACCATTACTTGGGGGGGGGGGTCATATGGCACTGACATTGTCAGCCGGGATAGAAGAAGACCTGATAAACGTACTTACATTTCTTCTTGCACTGTACAGTACAAGAAGGTACACAAGCATGAACTGAGCATGAATAATTGATGGTAGCTTTAAAGCTATAATGTATGGTGAATGACAGGTATAATCAACTGTTCAATAACCACACAGAGGCAAAACAGGAAAACATATTGCCATCAGAAAGACTCTTGAATTGTGTCTTTTTCTGTGTACAGATCATTTCTCTTGTCGCATTGTTATGACATAGTTCCCGACAAGTCTGAAGTAAATTAAGATTCTTGTGCTGCGATGTATATGAGAAGACTTCAGCATAGAGGTCATAGAGGGTTTTTTTTTTGTACCTCCACTTTGATGGCACAGCGTCCAATGGCTCGTACAGCTTTGCGCACAAAGTCAACATCCACCTCTGTGGCGTATTCCTTCAGCTCAGCAAGCACCTGAAAGCGACAGAACAGCAGTGACATATAGTGTAACCTCGTCTATACCTAGAATGAATACTATAAACTATAATTGTTAAAGAGAGCAAAACATTTCTTTTCAATTACTTTCAAAGTATTTGTCTCTCGTATAATGTACCTGAGCAATGTTAGCCTGAGAGGCCAAGCGGATCATGATGTCCAGTTTCTCCAGTTTCACATAGATTGGGTCGTTGTACTTAACAAAGAACACTTTGATCTCTTGCTTCAGGATCTCAGGCCTGCACGCAAAGCAAGACATTACACATGAGACTGTAGGAAGACATGATCCAAAACAGCACATCATAGGAAGTAGAGATATGAAGTTCACTGCAGTGAAAAATAAGCCTCTGCTTCTTGTGATCACACACCTTTTCTGAACAATAAGGTTGATGTTCCTCAGAGCCACATACTGGACCTCAGGCTCTCCAGAGAGCAAGGTGACCAGTGGTGGGGATAACTTCTTCAGCAAGGTGTTGTAGTAGTCGGAATCCTTGGGCAGCAGCTCCAAGAACTTCATCAGCACCTTGACAGCTGACAGCACCACGGCTGAGTTGGCGTGAGACAGCCGGGGAGTGACGCGCTCACAGATGCTTTAAAAGTGAAGGAGGGAAAAGTGAGAGTCAGAGTGGAACATTAGCATGAATAAAGTATGAGGATCATTAATTCAGGTGGTGTGGTGATTGTGTTGAGCATACGTCTGCTCTTACTAGGGAACATCATGATTTTTCTCACCAAATGTTTTTGTCACTTACAATCAATGAACTAGCGTTGAGTCAAGATTTGGGATTTCAGTGTAAAGCTTAAAAAAAAATGTAAAAACGCAACTAGTAATCATCTCTTCATTCATCAATAGATGATAAAACGGCCAATCAATCAATCACAACCCTAAATTCCATACTCCAGTGGGAGTGATTGCTACCTTTGCGCCTCACGCTCATCCTTGGGGTTGTAGTTGGACAAGCAGTCGAGGATGAAGATCTGTCCCCACTCTGTGCACTCGTTGAGAGCCGTCAGCAGTTTGTTGATGTTCTGTGGATTGAGGTCCAGCAGGTTGCTGTTGGGGTGAGACTCGCTGATCTCAGACAGGGCAGCAACTGCATTGGCCACAACCTAAATGATGGAAAAGTCCTGTGATGAGAACTTAACAATAAACTCAATCATAGAGCAGCAGAGTAGTAGATTTGCTATGATTTTTTTTTATTACTGTAAACACAAATCACATTTGGCGTGTGTCAGTGCATCTGGCTAAATGATTTTAAAAGGACAGAAGTCAATAACATTTTGATGTAAATAAAAATGAATACTTTATTTACTGCTAGCTATACAACGACAGTCTTCAGAGGAAATTCACTACACAGTAAAGGCTGCGTATTTAAAGAGTGGAGCTACTCTTTGCTGTCAGATAGCAACTAAACTGATGTGCCAGGATGGGTATTGATTCAGCTCAGCAGTTGACAGTCACCGCTGGATCGATCACATTGGACGTCTGCTTTGCATTAATTAAGCAGAGAAGCACATCACAATGTAAAAAGCTTCAGTATTTGGACAAAAATGTACAAACAAATGGCATTAAAATGTACGCCAGTCTCATTTAAGAGTAGTTCAAATGTTTGAGTTTAACTAGACCACAGATACACATGCCAAATGTTCAATCAAACTGTTTCTATGATTGTTATGGCATGAAAAGAAAACAGGAAAACAAAAAGAACTGACACCCACCATGGGATTTGAATCAGCAATGAGATCTCTCAGGGAGTCCAGGAAGCCCTGGTCCTCCACCATCTGTGCATTGATGTCATGAAGTTTAGCCACACAAACAGCCGCCGTCTTCCTCACGTATGGATCCTCATCTTTCAGGCACTTCCTCAGTGGCTCACACAGGTACTCAGTGATCTTGTCCACCCGGATGCAGCCCATGGTGCGGACGGCCAGAGCACGGATCAGAGGGTTGGGGTCCTCACAGTCCTGGAAGGCAAGACAATTGACAAATCGATGACTTAATCTTTGCAGCTCTGGTCACATTAAAACATTTAATATCGCTGGTCTGAGGGAACCCTGTGTAGAGAAACTTAATCACGTCCACATTTCACCAAATACATTTTGTTACCAAAAAACTGAGCTTGTCAAAAACACTGTCCAGTATGAATAAATCTGAAATGGATGCTTTGTCATGAGTGTGGACAGAGAAAAAAACAGCCGAATTACACCTAGTTAAAAAAGTTAATTTAGGGCCTTGCCTTGACAAAGCTGTTCACAGCCATGATGGCCATGTCAGGCTGGCTCTTGGCGTAGTTCATTAGGTAAAGGTAGACCAACTTCTTCAGCTCCAGGTTGTCGGTCTGCATGCAGTTCACCACATCTGGGAATAAAGAACTGAAAGAGGAGAACAACACAGTCAGTTCACAGTATGAGAAATCAAGGCTATTTTTTTCAAGACACCCTGAAGACCAATATATATATATATTCTCTTCGAAGTGCTGTTTAGACAGTCTGAAAGTGATGAAAAGCAACCTTCTGACAGGGGTTCTTAATTTTTGTAACTTTATGAAACAGTTTAGAATAACTGTATGAACTTATTTTCTTAGCCATCCACCACAGGTTCCAGAAACTTATCCTTGAAGCAGACGGAGAACAAAAGGCAGATCACGTCACGATGGCCACGCGTTCCGGATATGTGGTGAACACAATATCAGCTGAACAATTGTAGTGTGGCCTTGTTTCGATTTGCTGGACATGCCACATTAATCAATTATAGAACGGTCTGGTTTACGTCAGAGTTTACATTTTCTAGTGTACCTGACATCCTTGCCAACAGTCATGGCAGCAATGACCTTCTTCACTGCCTCTTTTCTCTTCTCCTTCTTCTCATTGTTCAGCTCTGCCTTCAGTTCAAAGATCTCCCCTGGAAGATAAATCATAGTTTTAGTGCTGAATATGAATATATGGTCACAGTGCGTTCCCAACCTCAAAGCACTTCAAGTTGACATTAAAGGGCACAAAATGCTTGAAATTTAAATGAATTCTTCGCACTCACCTTTTTTGTTTGTTGTGAAATATTTGGAATCCGTCATGATTGTGGTCTTTTAAGTCTGTAGAGAAGAAATACACTTTGACTTTTCCATTTCTTAATTCAAATCTAGACACCCCTTTTTACGTGGATGATGCGGAAAGGTACATAACACAACACACGCAGCCATAGAAGCCCCACTGACAACACTGACAGTCAATCAGTGCATCTGGGAGCAAGAACAAATTTTCCCCCTGAAGCAGTGGGACACTCAAGCTTGCAGAACCTGGAGGGGCAAGTGCATCACGAATCATTTTAAATGCTCCGGTGCAACACTCACTATCAAATTCCAAACTGCCCCGAGAGGCAATGTCAGCAGTATTCATCAGCAGCTTCATAACATAGAGGAGTGGAGACACATAGGGTGAGATCACAATGCACAGTGTTGTAAAGTACATGTCTCGGGAGATAACCATCTGACACTTTGGCTGACGAATTTGTGTGAGGAGATCCCTACCGGGCCGAATGTTAGGTGGATAAGAGTTCAGGCCAGGTCACTCAGTTCCCTAAGCAAAGGGAAATCTTAATCCTGTAGCAGCATACAATTACATTTTTGCTCCTAACTTTGTGGCAACAGTTTGAAGACCCTTTCCTGTTTGAACATGACAACGCCCGAGACATGGTTTTCCCAGTTTGTTGTGGAACAACCTGGCCTGACCTCAACTATACGCAACATCTTTGAACTGCAACACCAAGCCAGGTCTTATCAAACACACTTGTAAAAAAAAAAGACTTCTCAGAAGAGTGGAGGCTGTTGCATATAAATGACATCCACCAATCACTCATAAGTGTAATGTTATGGCACATACTTTCGGCCGTGTTGTTTAAGTCAGCATCAGATTGTTTTACACACATGAAATCATGAACATGTACAGGTGAACACAAAACAAATGAACAGTGGATACAAGCTTGAGTAAAATATGTCTATAAGGAGGAGGAGGTGTTTTCCAACAGGGCGTTTTTTTGGATGCTACACAGACTCTCTCTAGTTTGTGTGCGTGTCGTCTGGGTTTGTTTTCATACACAATAACAAGTGTTACCAGCTAACGTTAACTTAACGTAGCTAACGCTACATCTTTATGAATTTAACGGCTTTAAAATGCAACTACAGTCGTTATATGTTCATCCCCGCCCTTCATAAACTATTGCCGTATGTTAAGCCTGAATGAGTCGTGACTTGTGCCCGGTGTCATGTCATGAAAAAGCTACAATTACAAACCGCAGCTAGCGTTAGCTTACTGCATGCTAACGTTAAATAACTGGCGCTAGCCTCTGGGCTAGCCACGCTAAGCTGGTCAACAGCGACACAAACTAACATTAGAGATCCGACCAAGCTGTGAAGTAAACAACATCAGCGACCCTTTCCAGTCGGGTTTGACTTGTTATGTTACAGCATTAAATCTGACATCAGCACAGAAAAGTGATCAGCGGCCCAGCTCCCGTTGCTGCTGACAGGAGGAGGCTACGATGAAGCCGCCCAGCTGACCGATCCACAGCCAAAACACAAAACACAGCAGATAACGTTAGAGAAATGTTGAAGTGTAAAGTATTTCAGATACCTGGTTGGAGTGTGTATCAGCGGGAAAATGTTACGGTGGCTGCAAGACGCAGGTTGGTCCCTTGCCTAGTTGGAGGAAGATGGAGAATATGGATTGTGATGGTACGTTCACGGTCATCGGAAACTACACAACTTCCCTCTTGGCTCTTTTGGACTCATAAGAAGTATTGCATTCCAGGGTGTGTAAAAACAGATCAATTCAATCGATCCAGTGCTGTATATGCAGCTTTTGGAATCAATTGGATTTGCGATTAGTGAAGAATATTATATGACTTTATATATAAGTACGCAAAGGAGTGGACACACCACACACACACAGCAAGGTCACCAGAGGCGGTGACACCACCCATAATCGACTGCATGATGTGGACAGATCACTGAGCCCCATTGTCGTTTAGGTTCACACATAAAATAAACCAATAGCAGCGGCGTGACTACAATTCATATTGGATTTTACATTTAAAAATAACGGAGTCAGGCGCGAGTAATAATTACCCAACGATTTCCCACAGTCGTGAATGCATCACGAGAGGAAAGCCTTGGTTGGGATCTTAATCATGTCCTGACAATCAGAGTGGAGTACTCACTCAGACTGTTTACTTAAGTACAAGTATTAATAAGACACTATCAAATACTTGAGTGTCCATCTTAAGTCAGTCAATCTTTTCAGTGTGAGTAGTAATTTAACGATGCAACGATAGACTGGACTGAGAGTCTATTTAACTCCGAGCAATACATGACGAGCACTCAGCACAAGTGTGATATTTCCTGCTGTCACATTCATTGAAAACAGGCAACAACGAAGTTCATGTACACAAAACTTATCTGGCCCTTAACTGCTAATAAGGAACATACAGTGTAAAAGTATAATTGTGTATGAAATATTAACAAACGTGACTATAACCACGAGGTTATACTTCATTTAAAAATTTATTTTGACAGCAAATATAATTCTAATGTTAAAAAAAAAAGAAAAGAAAAACAATCCAATCCATTTGTTTCCATTCAACTCAAATCTGAAACAGACTGTACATAGAATACAATGTGTGGCTTCGATCCTTAATAATTACCACATAATTACCTCAATTATTACCCCTTCCAATATATCTTTACAAAGAATAACTAGCACGCAGACACTGTCTTCTTCTTTCTGATTTGTTACAGTACATCACATTCCTATAATATCAGCAAAACACAGTAAATGTGCACTATTTCAGGTCGGCGACACTCATACTTGCTGGTAATGTTGCTTTTGTTCTAAACCTCAAAACAGTTTTTCTAAGATATTTTTGGCTGTTGACTGAATGACAGTCCTTCACAGATTTCCACACTCATGCAGAGGATTCAGTCTGGAGTTGGGCAGTGGTGTTGATGATGTCTCTGGGAAGAGTTTCTCTGGCCTCTTTCATCTTTCTCCTGGCCCGCTGGAAGGCCTCTGACAGAGAAAACAAAGTGAACACAGTCAAAAACAAATTAATAGATAATAACAAACTCTATATGCTTATTAATGTTTGTCACACAACAGGTCTAAAACAGAAGTTCTACTGATTTTCTTATATCGTCCATTTTAACTTTCACTTTTGGCTTCACTGGCCATGACAACAGCAAACCTTAGACCATATATCCGTTACTGTATATCATAAACATTTTGGACTGAAGCACTGGAACAAACTTTTTATACTGAAGAGCTGATTTCCCAACACAACTCAGCCTTCAAGCTGATCTTTAAAGATCCAGGTCCTGAGCTACATGGAATACAGAATAATAATAATTCTGAGTGAATGTCTTTACCCAGGATGGTGCAAACAGCTCCTTGTTGACTAAATCCCCCCAGCTGGTCAAAAACTTTCTGCCTCCTCTTCTTCAACATGGCAGCATCAATAAAGGCCCTGAAACATACATATCACGGAGACAGTAAACCACACTGTCCAGCTACTGTACAGGGAATTAAAACATTTATTAGTAGGATAAATTATATATTTCACAGAAGGTTTGTACAGAACAAATACTGTGGTTTATAATCATTTTGACACCCATATTGACACATTTAAGGTGTGAATACCTTTGTATTGCTATGGTTACATTTCTGGAGTAAGATTTATTAGACTTTTGAAAATCAATATTTTCTACATTAGCAGCTCACTAAATGCGTCAGACTATGGGTCGATTTATTGCAGATTTACTTGTAGTAGCACAAATATAATGCACTAGGACCAATTATCTCTTTAACAATGCCTATACACAGGGTACCAACCATAAAAGTGTGTTATTTTTCTTCCCTTCAATGCTGGCTGAAACAAGACATGGTTGAATCCACACAATACTGACCTGGCTTGCTGGATGCAGTGCAAATTAAAGGTGACACTTCCCGTGGTTTCAGTGCAAAAGCCAAAGCGACTCAGCCTCTCACCCTGCAGCCAAAATCAGCATCATGATTAAAGTTGAAATAACAAATGCACACTTCAAAATGTACGAGGTTTGACCCTACCTTGAAGGTCCCTGGTATTCTGACGTAGCTGTGGTCTTCAAGCTCTGGAGAACCTCCAATAAAGAAGCGCCTTAGTGCAGAGACTGTCCCCGTCTGAAGGGGTCTCCAGGTATGGCATGTTATTGTATGTTTACCTGACACACATAAAACATAAGATGTGGGTAAATAACACCAGGACTTGCTGAAATGTCCAGTCATTGACAAAACATGTGTAAATTAGTGATTTGTTCAACAGATGTCTTGACAAAGATATCTTTTGTGAATGTTAATTAATGCGCAAACATTGAAACTATTTTGAACTCATGCATCATGCCAGTCAAGCAGTGTACACAACATACCGGGCATGGCAGGAAAAAGCAGATAGCCATAGCCTTCAGTCCGATAGCGCTGCCAGGAGTCCAGAGAAAGAACCTTAAAGTAGAGCACTGGCCACTGTGGTACTGATTCTGAAATCAGGAGAAAACTCACGTATCAGTCTGAATAGTGTAACATTTAAATAAACTAAATCTGTAACATTGAACTAATTCTTCAAGCACAATATTCCACGGTTGATACTAACCCTCACTCTCTTTTTCACACATGTAGAAAGCCTCAAAGCTGAAGGGGTAACTGAAGAAAGCTACATTTTCCTGTTGGCAGAGAGATTGTTGAGGGTTTAACAAATGCCAGTAGCCAAGCTCCGAAACTTTTCACCTGTTAATGGTGCAATATACACACCTTCCCTAATGTTTTGGTCTGGCAGGTCTGGGTAACCCCTGAGTGAGACTGAAATGGCAGACTGGACCAATCTTCAAACAAACGACAGTAACAAAGATTAAATTGCTACATTTAATTTAGTTAAAATGACTGAAAAGGTCTCAACAACCTTATTAACTAATAACCTTATTAGTTATCGTGAAGTAAATTGTATGTAACTTACTGTTGGGCAGTTCCATGAAGAAGTGGATGTATAAGTTATCATATTCAAAGCCTTTGGCTGAGACTGGACAATGAGGAGAAGGAGATTTAAATGCCTGATGATGAATATTTAGAAATACAAACATGATGACCACAGTTCTCCTACTTACCTATCTCTCCATTCATCATGTAACGCAGAACACCTACAGGAGGCTAAGGGAGAGACGTATAATAAGTGCAAATTTTTTTGTTGATTTAGTAATATTTGTATATCATTTTAGTCATTTTCCAATCAAAAATATCAAACATGTTGGTTCCAGATTCTGAAATGTGATGATGTGATGATCAGGTCCTGTGATCATTTGTTAAATGACTTACCATTTCAAAGTCCTGTCCAACAAGGCTATTGAGGTACTCCTTGTGTCGTACATAAAGCTAGAAACAGAAAAAATCAGTAATATTAACATTAACATGAAAATCTATAGTAATTCTGCTCTGGCCTGCCAGGAAAGATGATTGAGACAAACTCACATCTTTATACATGTTCTGCTCCCTCTCTGTTTCCTCTGGTTTCATAGTTGTGGAGACATTTTCAACATAGAGTCGCCAAACTTCTCTCTTCTCCCCGTCTGTCACAATCCTGGACAACAGCACACAAAATTCATTTGTCCAAAAAGCATACATCCCCATATCATTATAATAATGTCAAAGTACAGCTTTAACAGCTGTTTTAAAACATGTTGATATGGAATCTATCAACACTGGAGCTACATGCAGTCTTAAGACTTTGTTGTGAACTTGCCTGTAAGGCTCTTTGCCTTTGTTGAAGTCGGGTTTGATTATGACTGTTCCATTGCCATCAGTTTTTATAGTTACCAGCAAACATTCACTCTCTTTCTGACCCAGCCTGAGAAAGCAAATACACACAGAGAGAAAATCACAAGGAAACATTTACAGTTTACAGATCTTAGATTTAAGCGAATGATCAGTGAACAGCAAAAGGTTCCTACTCTTAGTCAATTTCTGAGCTGAACTTACATCCTAAATGTCAGAATATAACCTTTTATACTGTATATTTTGTCTTATACACCATTTCTACCTTGTAATGATATGAGATCTGTATCTGATGTAAATTTACATAAAAGGTAACGCAGTCTACATGCTATAGGAGCTTTACCACATCTGGAGGTGGTCTCATTCACACAATTTTTGGATCTCAGTCAGGTATAAATCCCAGCTGTACAGTGCAGTGTGT
The DNA here is from genome assembly GCF_000972845.2 of Larimichthys crocea. Classification (NCBI taxonomy): domain Eukaryota; kingdom Metazoa; phylum Chordata; class Actinopteri; family Sciaenidae; genus Larimichthys; species Larimichthys crocea. The sequence continues at coordinate 19,760,452 of NC_040032.1, forward strand.
CCACATTCTTGTGGAGAAAAAAGAAGTGTTGAAAGGTCGGCTGCTTTCCACTGATGCAAAGTGCTGTCAAAAAGCTACAAACAAGCCCTTCCTCTGCAAAGGAAAAAAAGAAGTCTATACAATAACATTGCTGCCCACCCGAGACACACCATGTTTACTGACCAGTCCAACGGCTTCACCTACATAATTTACACATTGAAGTTTGATCAAAATGTGGGCAGAGTCAAGTTATTGAGAACAGAAGTTGAACCATGTAGAAACTGGTGAAGTCTTTGTGCTCATGGTCTTACCTGCCAGGAGGACTCAGGTCTCCCATGATGTGCATAGTCTGCATGGTACTATTCACCACATGACTGCTCCTCACAAACTCCTCTGTGGGCTCCCAGTTGATGATCTTTGACTTAGGGATACTAGAATCCCTGCAAGACATGCCAGACCATCCTGTCACATGGCTGTTTAATACATTACACATTACAAGTTCTGTCTTGTCTATTAGTAGTCTAATTACATGTGATTGGCAACAGAATACAAAGTTCCCCCCATGATCAACCCTTTTAGATAAGTGAGCTGCTGCTTCACGTACATGGTGCGTCTGTCCTGCCGTCTGTGTCTCACGCTGGCCATCCTTTGAGCCAGGAATGTGGGGCTGGATTTGGTCGTGGTCAGTAATTCAGTGGTGTGCTGCTTTCGGGATTAAAACCAACAAGATACGTATAAAAAAACACTTACAGATGGGACCTGCTGAACTTGCGGTTTGACATTGTGGGACGCGGCGTAACTTACTAGTTGGTGGAATGGAAGACAGTTGGTGTAGCGGTCGTGATCAGTGTATGTGAAAATCCTGTTATTCCGTCGGCCCTTGGCTCTGTTCAGGGCCTTGATTTCTGTGTGGTACTGACGGTCCAGCGGGGTCTGACATGCTGCCTCGTTCTGGAACAGCTCCATCTCATACTGGGACCAAGACAGAAAGATAATGGTGAGGAGGTGGGGTTCAAAAAGTAAAGCGAAATAAGCTTAATTCTTGATCTTTGGGTTGTTTTCTTTTTTCATTTAAAGCATGTGAAGCTATTTGAAATGCATCATTTTAATCAGCTTTAGGATGAGGGTACCTGACTGAAGAGTTTCTCCTGCCAGCCCACCACCAGCTCCTCCTCATTATCACCTGGTGAGAGATGAACAGAATCTAAGGTTGTTAAAATATGCTTTGAATATAACATCCACCCTAAAATATGTATTTATGTTATAGCATTTAAATGTTATACACAATGTCTGTTGTATTCTTGTACCTATTCTGGT